>NC_088876.1:25954538-26296066 GCF_032884065.1 Artemia franciscana | reverse complement strand
GCCTAATTTCGCATGACAAAGGTATTGTCCAGCACTACAGAGAAGCTGCTGAAATTTATAAATACCAACATTTAGGTTTAGCTTTGAACGGAGATTCAGGTGATTTAAGAATAAATGAGTCGTATTTTGGTTTTCTCAAAAAGAGAAGCCGATACTTTAATACTCCCTGAAATAAACGTTGAACCACTTCCCAACCACATAATCAAATGCTTCTTCAGCCCCTTAGGTCTCAAAAGTATCCGCAAGAAATGCAATCTTTAAAATCAGAAATTAGGTGACCTAGTTCCCCAATATATTCAATTGCTGCTTCGTTTGTTCGAGCGAATGCAATTTTTTCTTTTATTTCTCAGTTGTTCGTTAGTATCCGTCGATGGCAGTTCATATTTGTTTGGATTTTGTGGAAATGGCAGGTATTGGCGAATAAATCATTTTATTGTTTGTTAAATATTTGATTTTAATTATTTTAATTTTTGGTCTTTTATTTAATTCTATTTAATTTTTTGGTGTTTTTCATTGGTTTTGTTGTACTTTCCGCGCTTGTTTTTTTCTTGATTATATTATTTTGTTCGCGCCGAAGAAGAGAGGCGGTTGTTCTCTCGAAATATTCGCTTTCTGTGTTTTTTTTCCGTATTTTCATTTGGCCTTTAAAAACTCCATTTTTGATTGTTTTCTTTCTTTATGATATTGCTAATGGCTATGTCTGTAAAAGAGGTGCTTTTCTAACGATTTTGAGATTATTTATAAAATCAAACAGTTCGTGGTAACGAACTGTAGTAAGGAGCGACCCGGCTCAGTAGTAAATCCGAATCGGATTTTCATGCTGATTTTATACATATATAAGTTTCATCAAATTTAGTCTTTGTCATCAAAAGTTACGAGCCTGAGAAAATTTGCCTCATTTGGGAAAATAGGGTCATAGAATCATAGTCATAGAATCTTAACGAAAATCACACCATCGCATTCAGCGTAACAGAGAACCCTACAGCAATAATTTCAAGCTCATATCTACAAAAATGTGGAATTTTGTATTTTTTTGCCAGAAGACAGATCACGGGTGCGTGTTTATTGTTTTTTTTGTTTTCTTTTTTTTCCCCAGGGGTCATTGTATCGACCAAGCGGTCCTAGAATGTCGCAAGAGGGCTCATTCTAACGGAAATGAATAGTTCTAGCGCCCTTTTTGAGCAATCAAAAAAATTAGAGGGCATCTAGGCCCCCTCCCACGCTCATTTTTTCCCAAAGTCAACGGATTAAAATTTTGAGATAGCCATTTTGTTCCGCATAGTCAAAAACCATAATAACTATGTCTTTGGGGATGACTTACTCCCCCACAGTTCCTGGGGGAGGGGCTGCAAGTTACAAACATTGACCAGTGTTTACATACAGTAATGGTTATTGGGAAGCGTACTGACGTTTTTAGTGGGATTTTTTTGGTTTGTGGGTGGGGTTGAGGGTAGGAGGCTATGTGGGAGGATCTTTCCTTGGAGGAATATGTCATGGGGGAAGAGAAATTCAATGGAAAAGGCGCGGGATTTTCTAGTGTTACTATAAAAAAAACAATGAAAAAATAAACATGAAAAAGTTTTTTCAATTGAAAGTAAGGAGTAGCATTAAAACTTAAAACGAACAGAGATTACTACGCATATGAGAGGTTCTAAAAATACTTTAGCACAAAGAGTGAGGTATATTTTTTACTAATATAAACGTTCGTTAAAAATTAAAGGTTCTAGTTGCCTTTTTAAGTAACCGAAAAATTCGAGGGCAACAGGGCTCCTTCCCCACCCCTTATTTCTCAAAATCGTCTGATCAAAACTAAGAGAAAGCCATTAAGCCAAAAAAAGAATTGATATGCAAATTTTATTTTAATAATTTATGTGTGCAGAGCCAAAATCAAACATGCATTAATTCAAAAACGTTCAGAAATTAAATAAAACAAACTAGTTTTTTTAACTGAAAGTAAGGAGCGACATTAAGACTTAAAACGAACAGAAATTACTCCGTATATTAAATGGGTTGTCCCCTCCGCAATCCCTCGCTCTTTACGCTAAAGTTTGACTCTTTGCCACAGTTCTACTTTTTAAAACAATTAAAAACTTTAGCGTAAAGAGCGAGGGATTGCGGAGGGGACAACCTATTTCATATACGGAGTAATTTCTGTTCGTTTTAAGTTTTAATGTCGCTCCTTACTTTCAGTTAAACAAACTAGTTTTTTTTTATTTAATATCTTTTAAGAATAAAATATTTTTTCTATGATTCCGCTGTGACAACTCGATAGGTGGTTTGCTAGACAGTATTAATTTTAAAAAAGAGCAGAAAACTGAAAAACTGGGGAAATGCTTTTTTTTACTACTATTACTAACAAACAGTTGTTTGTAAAGGAAACGTTTCTCTTAAACAGGGTTTCAAATTTACACTGTTTTTTCAACTGCAATAGGAATAGGCTACGCCGAAGCATTTGAAAATAAGGAACTCCTTGGTCTCTTGACAGCTAAAATAGGATGCAGGAACACGTATTGGTACAATTCGATAAACAAAGAAAGTTTTAGTGACTTAGTATTGAAAATATGTGTCTCAAAATTGCCATTTCTTATATTTAGCAATTTTTTTTTACTGATGGTAGGTAGTGTGGGCACTGTAATGGTACTAATTACCATTCTTGATATTAATCATTTACTAAAATTTGAGTTCAAAGACATAGCAAACTTGCTTAATCCGTTCTGAGTATTGTAAGCATAGAAGGAACTGTGGCTTAACTTTTGCGTAGGGGTCTCTTAGCCCTAACCAGATCAGTAATTTATTATTATCCAATATTTTAGAAACAAGAAAATAACCAATAATCAATAGCAATCATTGAATCCTATTCAATTAATTATGCTGGCTTATTATGCGTCAGAGCTCAATAACCTACAACTCTTTCTTTTCTCGATAGAAAATTTCTGATGTATCAATATGGATCAATATGACATGAGAGGTGCAGCGTAAGTGGGAGATGGTAACGTCGGCAATGAGGGGGGGGGGATTAATGTCTTAGCTTTTTCAACAATTAGCCATGACTTGATGCCAACAAACTATTCCATTTTAATTCAATTCTGGCATTGGTGTAAAGATGGTGTATGGTGTATAGATAGAAAATATTGCCTTTTAATACTTTTTTTAAAAGGAGGTATAGAGCTGAAAGAATATTTATTTCAACTTATTTCATTTCAACTACAATCTTTGGCACAATAGGAACATAATAGACGCATATATAGTAGTAAGACCACTAAATTTAACCATTCTTTTAATTTTTTAATTTCTTGCGTAAAATTAATTTCGCTGTTTTAACGGCTTTCAATAATTGGGCATACCCAATAAGCAATTGTAGTTAGTCCCAATATTGAATGTAGTTTGAGTAATAGAGTACAAATAAACCGTTAAAATGCCATTAATCAAAGCCATGAAGGAATTTTTAGTGCTGAGGATGTGTTTCAGAACTTATTGCTGACGTTATTTATTTTATAGCCTGGGAACAAAAATATTAACAAATAATTGATTCTAATTATAAATGACTGAGTTCTAGCACACACTCTAGTGCAGGACTCCAACGGCGTCAATAAAGCTAATAAGGTTTTTCATGAAACTGTAGACCATAAAGTTTGTCCCACTCCACATAAGGATTTCACTTTTTTGAATACACAGCAATTTTACATATAAAATAACTAAAATAATCAGACGTGGAGCTGAAGAAATAATATCTTAAGATTTTTTTCCTTTTAATAATAGATGAAAAAAAATATTCTAACCCCTATTCTGTTACCAAGCAAAATAATTAAAAAATTATGCACTATTATATATGTAGATACTAATTTGTGGTTGGTTTATTAAAATTTTCCACAAATCTTTTGCTATTGACTGAATTTTACGGACTTTCGTGAAAAAGTTAAACAAAGTTAAAGTTTTTTTACAGCAATAAAGTTAACAAAGTTAGGCAGGAAAAACAGTATATTAACTTTCTGGAGAGCTTTATTAATTCTATTGACGCCATGGGAGCCCCGCATAAGTAATCCAAAACTACCTTGGTGACATCTGTATTAGCTTGGAATGTATGTATGTTTGTAATTTGCTGGAATCGATTCAGAATAATGATCACAAATGTATGATCTAGCTTCGACGCAAGGGATTCTTGTGACGTCACCTCGTGAATGAAGAACCGATCTAACGACAGAGGCTGCTTATGAACAACAAGGCGCATTAAGCTGTCGGAAGTTCTATCTGCGCATGGACGACTACAACTTGCTGGCCAGTTTTCTGATAAAGAAGATTTCTGAAAAAATAAATAACGGGCTGTGATTCCATTTCACGGCAATTATACAAGCACTAAATTTTGCCGTGCACTTGATTAGAAAAATTCAAAGCACCAAGTTTTCAAGTTCGCTCAATACCACAGTGAAAGAGAGAGAGAGAGAGAGAGAGAGAGAGAGAGAGAGAGAGAGAGAGAGAGAGAGAGAGAGAGAGAGAGAGAGAGAGAGAGAGAGAGAGAGAGAAAGATTTAAGCAACAATCTTAGCTCAAATGGCTAATTTGATGTTGAAATACAAAACATGTTATTATGCACTAAGATATATTGACGTGTTATTATGCACTAATATATTTTGACGTAAAAAAAGGGACGATAGAGTTCTGGTAACGGTTTGTCCGAGTATGAACAGGAGTAGATGATAACTGAGTTAAATTGATTATTAGTATAATCATTAGTATTATAAATTGATGATTTAATTTAATTATAGATAGTAATTGGAATTTTTTTAATAATAATTAAATTAAATAGGTTCGTAATTGGGGCATATTAAAAAAATTGGGGCAGATTAATGTGTTGAAGCCTTCAAAGCAAAAACTCTCCAATATGATAAAATAAACAAATAATATGGAATTTAAACAATACTGCAACTAAATTCAATTTTAGATAACGATTTAGTTTAAAATTTAGTATAAAGTTAATTCAACTAACTGGAACAAAGTCTGCATTAAAATGAGGCTCATCGATGTTTTAAAATATCCAAAATAGGCCTAATGACTCTCCAATATAGCTCAGTAACTCGAATAGCTTGAAATTTAAATAATTATTGGATAATATTTTAATTATTAATTCAATATCAATTGAATAATTAAATAATTTTAGTACCAAAATAAACCAAGTCAATACGATCAAACAACCAAAGAACCCCCTTCGATAGGGCTCAATAATTTAAATAATAATAATTTATTGTTACCCTCTGTACGTGACGAAGCCGTACTTGACTGGAACATTCAAAAAAAAGCAGAAGACAAATATTATGCACAACTGTAAATAATTTAGAAATTTAATTACCTACTCGGCATGAAAAATCATTTCTCATTTAGTACTATGAAATACCATGACATACAACACTTGCCACTTGATAAGAGACTAATCAGATGGAAATTCTCAATCCCATTCTTGTGGTCAGAGAACCTAGAAGACCCTCTATTGATAAATCTCAAAATAAAACGATCGTTGAAAAATCTAACTATTACAGTTCCAAATAGGAAAACTCGAAAAGCACCGGTAGAGGCATATAATCAGCGATAGAATTTGATTTGATCGTTATATAACTGATCAAGTAAATTCACTTTATATAATGGCCAAGCGTTTTGTTATCAAGCTGTGTCTTTAGCTTAGTAGGATATATGTAGAACTTTATTACTTTTATTTCAAACAATCAATTATAAAGGGTCTTGTAATTCTTAATTAACGTTTCAAATGGCGAGGGTGAATACCAAAGTGAACTGAAAGAGCTAATTGGTTCAATGGAGGTGGCCGTCAATTCAAGAATAAGAAACCCAAATATGGAAGAAGCGAAAAAAGACCAATTTCACTCAGTTTGGAGCGAAAAACATCAACGACATTCTTGAGTGGTTTTAGATTACCTACTTTAAAAGAAATATCTTCAGCGTGGTGGAATATGTCAAATGATTATTGTGAATGAGTAGTCGCATGATTCAGGACGGAAACTTGCTTAACGCCACGGCGGATACAGATGCGATAACCAAACAGTACCTTGCAAACCTGTCCTGACTGATGCCTTCTGATACCATTTCGATTGGAAGGCACATGCAAGTGGATCAAATCCAATTTTGATAAGAGGAAGTATTGTCAGGGAGTGAAGGAACAGAATCGAAAGTCTTGGGAATATATTAGGCACAAACATAGAGATTACGTTTCGGCTTTCTTTGTCTTTCAATGATTCCAGGAAAAGGTACTGGACGAATGTCAAATTATTGATTGATGTGGCTCTTCTTTATGCTAATATGCAGATTATGTACATATTAGAAATATGTAGATATGTAGATGCCTTCTGATACCATTTCGATTGGAAGGCACATGCCAGTGGATCAAATCCAATTTTGATAAGAGAAAGTATTGTCAGGGAGTGAAGGAACAGAATCGAAAGTCTTGGGAATATAATAGGCACAAACGTAGAGATTACGTTTCGGCTTTCTTTGTCTTTCAGTGATTCCAGGAAAAGGTACTGGACGAATGTCAAATTATTGATTGATGTGGCTCTTCTTTATGCTAATATGTAGATATGCTTCTCAAGAAGTTTTCTTATAGATATCTATTGAGCGATATGTGCATAATGGAATGGTAACGAATTTTCTTGGAAGTTATATATCACTGAGTCACCTGGAAAGTAAAAGAATAGAAAAATTAATTCAAATAACAGAAAGTAAGGGAAATAAAATAATTTCAAGGACATCACACAGCTTTTGAGAATTTTGTACATACCTCTTAACTCTTTAATTATGCCGCTTTCTCTTTTTTTTTTATCGTTAATAAAAGATGATAGAACAGAGTGACACACAAACAGAATTCTATTTGAACACTCTAATTTGTCAAAATTGGTCAGCAGAAAGTCATCAAGCAGAGCCTCTGATGAGCTTGCACCTGCCTTTTTAATTGCACCAATATATTTATGGCGATCAGCCGAAATTGGTCAGATTGATGTAGAGGTGGTACGCTTTCCTTTTTCAATAGCCGTTTTTCCTTTCTCGTTATCGATATAAATTAATCAAGCAGATGACTAGTCAAATATAACTTGTGCCTTATCACTCTTATTTGTCAATAGAATATCAACCAACAAATCGTCTTGTGAAGTTGTACTTACTTATTTTTAATTGGTGGGCGTTGAATGACACCTTGTCAGACAAATCCTCAATTGTTGAAGGTTCAAGTTCTTCTGAATAGGATTTCATTTCTTACATAATCTGCTTGCAGACCGGTGGTAATCTGCCTTTAAACAGACCATTATTACCAATTTTCACACCTATCACCTGTAGCCTTGCTATCTCCTTTTTAACCTACCTCTTTGCGATAGCAAAGCGTCTAGGAAAAGAAAGTACCTCATACAGGACGAAGTTGCTCAGTTAATTTTCACTTTAAACTAAATTTTGTGCTGAATAGAGGAGTAGGTGTTTGGTACAAACTGTGTATTTTTATCCCATTTTTCAGTTCTGCAAATTTGTACTGTAAGACTACAGTGGGTTTACAACTAGGAAGGGGAACCTCTAGCTTTGGTGTTCTTCAGCAAGAAGGATACTGGAGGTTAACATGTAGCAGTTTTAAAGAAGTTTCACACCAGGTATAATCTTTGGTCGGTTGTGCCCTTACGTATTGTATCCTCCAATGGGATCGGCTAATATGACATTAGCGATTTGAGATTTGAATTAAAGCAGCTATTGAAACTAAAAGGGGTGCTTAGTTAGCTGGGTCAAGCCTCTGTGGATCTAAATTCTGCACAATGGTTTACTAATTCCAGTACCCAAGAAAATTGAAGCTTTCTGAAATTCGGGGATTCCAGTTGCCAATATCGGTGCTTATGATAAATCAATAATGTAATTTAGGTGATATGATAGTAGATCCAATGGGATCATTATTGTAAAAACAATTTTCTTAGGTTAGTCAATAATGTAGATGGAAGAAAACAGAGAGCAATTATTCGTTGATTTGATAACTCACTCCCTAAGAGCCAAGAATGTGAGGTCATAAGAATGAAACATTTATATCAGCTACAAAATATCCATGGTTGCTTCAACTGAGGAAAGTTACAGAAGACACTACCCAGAGGTTCTACTCCTCGGAATATTTGAGAGGAGGGGGAAAAACAAATATCTCTAAGACAGTTTTTCTCGTGTTTCGCCTTAAAACAAATTACCCGTTCCCCAATTTATTCTCTTGAATTAGTGCAATTGCTTGTAACCAAGAGAAAAAAAAAAACAAAAAAAACTGTCAGTATTGAAATCCTAGGTTCACAGGATTAGGAAGCTGCTCATCCGACTTTAGATGTCTTTGGGTCCCAAAATTAAGAAACTGCTATACTGATCCCTAAGAGCACCGACCCGGGTACTGAAGACCCAGTTTCAAGGATAACCTTAGGTAGCTCAGTATTATTTATTTATCCAAGACTCATGATTAGCAGAAGGTTAACAGAATATATTATCAAACAAAAGTTAGGTTTAATAACTTTTATTTGCTGATTACAATCAGCGGAAGGACACCAAGCTGAATTTCTAAGCAGGTTGTGCTCATCATTTTCAATGAGCCTTTGCCTTTCTCGCCATAAAAAGGAATGAGTTATCATACACAATTTTTATTTAATGAATCATATTTGTTTGATTTTATCAAGGGAGGGTCATCAAGAAGAAAGTCTGGAGGAGTTGTCCTAAACTCTTTAATTACCCCGTGCTTTTTCTCGGTATCAGTAATTCTTCAAAAAGGATGAGTCATCAAGTCTTATGAACTTCCAAATTACCTGATTTTGTCAATAGAATTTTACCAAAAACAATCCTGGCGAAGTTGTTCTCACCTTTTTTAATAAGCCCTTCTTCTTTCTTGTAATCAGTAAAAGGTCATCAAACAAAATCACGTGCATTTCACAAGGCTTCCCCGTATCTAGGAGCTGAAGATTGCCTTCCAAGATGATTTGCCGCCTGGAATAAGGCCGATATAACTAATGAAAGGAATAGGAGAAAAAATCTGTTTGATAAACTATTCCACAAATAATAAGGCCTCGCCAAGCATGCTTGCTGCGGTTTTGTCGTAGTCCTACTTTAGTTTTTATCAATGCCCAGCTCTCAAACTTCTTATAGTCAAAGAGTTTATTTAATATTCTGACAGGGTCGTATCCAGGATTTTTTTCGGGTGGGGGGTCCCACAAAATTATTTTTTAGGGAGGGGGAGCATACAAAAGGATTTATTTTGGATGGGGAGTATTAAAACTTTAAAAAACGCACCAAAAAATTTGCTTATCTTCATTTTTGTTACGGTTTTACGAGTCGAACAGACATTTCAGGGGGGGGGGGAGGATCAATCTCCCTAGCCCCCCTCCCTTGGATTTTGACAGTCATTACCCTAAATGAGCCAGACTATTGATAAAGTTAGCTCCAGGAAGTTCAGTAAGATCTTAGAAAGATGATGATGAATCTTCATTATTGATTTATTGGAATAAGAAAACTCAAATAGAAGTTTGAAACGATTCTCCTTATATAATGGAGATGATGATCATTAGAATTTGTAACTTGACGCACAAGACATTATTGGTTTTTCACATGAAAAACTCACTTCACTCGGCTTGTAAGGAAGCTGCAGACATGTAGACTTAGCTCAGACTGTACTTTTATCGGTAATATTGTTAAACATGAAAGCAAAGATATATTCGGTATACTTATTACAAAATTTTGATTAGTATACAAGTAATATAAATTACTATGTAATAATGAATTACTGATACAGTAGGCCTACATATTTCTAGGTCAGAATACATTTTTACGTGTTTTGATTTGTATCAGTTTCGTCGCGATATTTTGAAAAGGACTACACATTTTGTCAGGTTCATCGGAAGTTTAACAGCTTCTTATTAACTATTAAATAAATAAAACAAATTTCTCAAATGAAAGTAAAGAGTGTCATCAAAATTAAAATGGTCATAACTCCGTATACAAGGGGGGCTGTCCCCTCCTCAGTGCCTCGCTCTTTACTTTGAAGTTTCACGACTGCTCAACCACAAGGGCCATCGACTTGCAATAATTTTTAAAATACAAATCCATCGTAAAGAGTGGAGGGTTGAGGAGGGCGTTTAACCTATGGTGAAGAGCCCTTAAGTGCTGGTTGTAAGTGTGGGCAAATTGTGTACCATTACTTAAGGGACAGTGGAAGTCGCAGGAAGAGCATGGCCTGGGAGGTAGGTGTGCTTGCTTTAATTTCCGTTTGGATGAGCTCCCTCCCAATCTTATATGATCATTGGTTCGATAAGATCACTAACCAAACAGCACTGATAATTAGCAAACCTTGGGAAAACTTTGTGTTATAAAATTGAAAAAAAAATTTATTTAGATCGGACATGTGCTTTAACACATAAAGCATTGACTGATCATACCAGATTGCAATTTTTTCAAAATCAGCAATACTTCTGAAATTTCCTCGACGCTACAATTACTTGCTGAAAACCATGCCTAAAATTTGGAAAAAAGTCTCAATATTGCTTAAAATCCCGCACAAATCATTTGAATTGTTTTTTTTCCAAGTCTAAAGTCTTTTATTCATTTCTCTAAGCCTTAGAAATAGGGAATAATATACGCAAGAAATACAAATATTTTTGTGAAGCCTATCTTAGGCGCTTAATTCATAAAAGGTTTAATCTCCTTCTTCGACTACTTCCCATGGTACCAAAATACCAATTATCTACAGCTTTACCTTTCTATGTCAACAAAGAAGGCAACTTTCATCATATTTTGGCCACTACTTATTATACACTAGTGTGTAGATTTAGGTTAGACGCTAATCAGGCTGAAAACGTTCTAGACAAAGGTTGGAGCAAAATGTCGGACAAAGGGGTTAGGGAATAAATAATTAGGGAGTGCGGCATTTTTTCAATGAAAATACGAAAAAGGTTTCCCTGTAGAAATACCAAAAAGTGTATTTTATTGAAAGAAAGAGGGGGAAATATTACCCTTTTCACCTACTTTTTTACCTCCCTGCTCCAGCTGCTCAAATGTCTCCCTGCTTCCTTCGGTCTTTCTTCGAGAAGGCTAAGAAAAAGCTTAAACTATAAATAGTACTATCATTCACTTAGTTAGTTAAGTTTTTAGTTAGTTAAGTTTATTAATAAAAATAGGACTTAACAATTAAAATAGAATTTATACAAAGAAGGAGAATTTTTCTGCTCGTTTTCCCCAAATAACCAATAAAATCTATTTAATTAATGTAAGAGTTTGTGTTTGAGCGAACAGTACGAAAAAAACAATTTTTCTCGAAAAAATAGTTTTAAAGAATGCTGACTTGAGGAAAACAGATGTCTCGGACATCTAAATAGACTAGTCATATCTAATACCTAAGGTAATTAAAAAATAATAGGGTGTCCTAGTACTACTAGTTAACTTAGTAAAACAAATTTAAAAAGTCTAGATTCTTGAAACAAACGTTAGCCTATGAATAGAAAGCTTATACAATACTGCTTTAACAACTTGTGCAACTTATAGGAATTGTAGCGAAGCAAAAATTAACTAAAAACCTTTAAGATTCGTGAAAAAAATATAGAGCCTATGAATATAAAGCGTATACAATATTGCTTTAATAACTTGTGCAATTTATAGAAATTATAGCGAAGCACAAATTAACTAAAAACGTTTAAAGATTTGAGAAAAAAAAACTATTGAGCCTCTGAATTGAAAGCTTACTTTGACAATGCTACTTTGATAACTTGTGCAATTTATAGGATTTATAGCGAAGCAGAAATTAACTAAAAAAGTTTAAAGATTCGTGAAAAAATATTGAGCCTATGAATAGAAAGCTTATACAATGCTACTTTAACAACTTGTGCAATTTATAGGAATTGTAGCGAAGCAGAAATTAACTAAAAATTTACAGAGCTTGCGAAACATCAAAATTTGGATAGGAACTTTATATTGACAAAAATTGTCTTTTTTTTTGCAGCCAATAACCAATCTATTAGCTATATGCTGGGAATATAGAACATTTTTGGTATGTCTACATGATCTTGTTTCGCAAACTATCATGTTATAATTCTACTATAGCTGTGGAGGGTGGTGCTGTTTTTTTATTTTTTGAAGTAGTTCTTTCTTATGATAGCTATTGGGAAAAAAAACTACCCCTAAAAAAGGGGTAGAAGAAAAACCCCTTTATTTGAAACCGTCTTCACCTCCCCCCATTAAAACCCTTGTTGAGGGTTGAAAATATAAACAGCTCATAAATCCTACATAGTATAATCTATGGAATAACGACGCTTCTCAACTTTAAGTCCCTGTATCGGCCCTGTGGCAGCCCTGTACCCATCATGCAAATGTTAATTTTTTTTTTAAATAAATCAACAGAGCAGAATTCGATTAAATCTAAATGCTTACAAAAGTGAGGTTTTCGGGTGAAATTTGATTATCCTCAAGGATAACTGCATTCAGGAGTATTTTCTGAGTCAAACCTTCTAGGGAGACATATATTTTTTTACTGAAAATTTTTTTTCAAAAAAAAATTCTTTAGGAATCTTCTTTCAACGAATGGGCTGATTTTCTTTTAAAAACAAATAGAAAGACCATAAATAATAAATATAGGATAACTCAAACTTCGAATGAAAAATCATAATGGTCATGTGTGCTATGATATTTTATTTTTAAATTCTTTTTTTTTTTAGAAAAAATGACATTTTTTCAAAAGAAATCATTGTTTCCAGACATGATTCTCCAAAAAAAGGAATGGGTCAATTTTATTTTCAAGAGACATCAACAGGACAGGAGTCAATGGTTATCTCAAATGAAAGCGGTTAATGAATGGAATTTAAAGGTTTAGGAAGACTGCACCCAAGAAGGGTTAGGGCTTCAAAACCATCGTTGCCACGGTTGGGGGGATTTAAACATTTTTTTCTTATAAAACACATCACTAATTTATTTATACGGATTTTTTTTACGTTTTAACGATTCAGACAAACATTTCGGAGAGAGGAGGGGAGTTCAAACCACCCATCCCCCTCCTGGATACGGACTGATTTACAGGGTAACATGTTTCGTCAAGAAAAATAGATTTCTTCTAATAAATTTTTCTTTCAAAATATATATATATCTCTAAAGAATTGGAAAACTATCTTTTCCCGAACTTAACTAAACGTTGATCTTACATAGGAATGGTATTTGAGTGGAATTTCAAGCACCTCTAGATATACTGCGCCGTGGTTGTCGCCCGATGAAAAAATCACTATATTTTAACAATTCTTTGGATGATTTGGTGATTTCCTTCAATAATCTAGTGATTTATATGCTGATTAAGTGACTTTTTGTTTAGGCAATATAAAAACTTCTAGAAATAGTAATTATTCTAGATATAGTAGATCTAGAAATAGTAATCTACTAGAAATATTCTAGAAATAGTAATCACTAGGGGGTGGCACCCCTGGACTGAATCTATTACACAGGCGAAGATTTACTGCTTGAGAGCCAGGGTTGAATTAGTGGCCTGTGTGACTTTTTTTTCAGAATAGTGGCATTTAAAAAAAATTAACCATCCAGGCAACTACGGTCATACTGGCTCCCAAGCGCTTAATCATCACATGTGTAACCTTTGCTTATGGCACTCATAGTTAGTTAGTTTTTAGTTTCCATTAAACTTTCTCAACGCTTAAAAGTTTCCTCTCTTATGTGTTTTCAAACTTTCTGAGATTAAAAATGAGTTTCCTTCTTACCTCGGAGAGACAATTAACCTTTCGCACGGTTGTTTCGCTAAAGCCAATCTTAGAAAATCAGGTACAAAAGTTTTCTGTTCAAGTTCTAAGACGCTTGGCCATACAAGTGCTCTCTGAATTTCCAAAAGCCTCTCAAAGTTTTTCAGCCATTTCATCTTGTCATCTAGTTCACCTAGAAAATAAATTTACTGAAGGTTCCAGAAGACGCGGGATAATTATGGCTATGAGAATTAGTTCCCATTTGCTGTCAGCTCACTAATTAAAAAAATATAAAACCTACTTCCACTTTACGAGATTAAATTTAGAAAGCATTAGACTTTTGAAGTAATGAACTTCACACAATGAGACCAAACTTCATAAGTTCAGTATAAACCAAACGTAGGCATCAATTGAGAAGTTATCACGCAAAAAGGAAATTTGGCCCGCTTAAGGATTTTCTCAAAGGGCGCGCTATTTTCAGGGAACCCATTAAAAAAAAATTCGAAAAACAAGTTTTTCAAAGAAAAGTGAACAGAGTAGTGAACAGAGTAGTTTTTTGCCATGCCTTAAAAGTGAAAATTAGTTGATTATGACAGCGATGATGAAAATGATATGAGTGAGTTTTCTTCTTTTATTGTCTTGTTTGGTTCCTCAAAGTCTTCTCCTTTATCTTGTATTTATAAGAATCTTATTTAGTTTTATTTCATCCTCTATTTCTATGATGTCCTTTTTTAATGGTTGCAATAAGGTAACCTTAAGTTTTGAGACGGGTAATTTTTGAAGATGCTTCTCTTTTACTATTTTGTTTTTGCTGGTTTATTGTGCTTTGTTCTTTCCTTTAATTCACTTTTTTTGGAGCACCTCATTCTGATTATTCTAACTTGAGGAAACAGAAGCACCCATGTACACGTAGTCAGATCACAATTCTCTCTTCCAAAGAAAGCGAGCCTCTCTTATTTCACCGAAAACTCCAACCAAGAAAAGAGAATAAAATGTTTTCAAGGAGAAAAGCAGACGTGTAAGAGAGAAGCTTACACAAAAGTCAGCCGTAGAGATGGTTCTGCTCTCAGACAACAAATCTGAGATGGATATCACGTCTGGTGATGACGACGAGCCTGATCAATTATGGAATCCAACCCCCGGTTACAGCTTCACACACGCCACCCTACAACCTGTTCAGCCAGTTGATGATCCTAAAGAAGACTTACCTGTCAGTATGTTGGACCATGTCAAAATTTTTACGGCTGTAGATGACCCATTTGATGGCGGAGAAGCCAATACCATTCGCCAATATTGAAGCTCTACTGTCACCCGCGCAATCGACAAGCTCGTTACCTATTTCTTCTTCATGTGTCCCCAACACATCATAGAAAAGGTCAAGATACCATAACATGAATAAAAGCGGCTAAGAAAAGAGATCGAGCCCCGTAATATAACCTGGAAAGCTTCCCTCCTAAAAGCAACATAAATGCACTTGCCCATTGGTTTATTCAGAACTTTCATCATGGATAGCATGATTGCTGGATTAGTTGACCAAACCAATCTGTATGCAACAAGGAAAACAAACGCTTGTATTGCCCTAGAGCTGACCCAGCATGAGATGAACTGGTTCCTTGGTGTACAGATGCTTATGAGTATTGTAAAGCTATCAGCTATGAGGATGCACTGGGAGTTCACTATTCAATACACTCCAATCGCAGAGGCTATGAGCCATGACAAATTTTTGAGGATTCGGCGGTGTTCTCATATTCATGACGATAATTTAGCAGTACTTTCTGGTTGCGCCGGTCATGATAGGCTGCACAAAATCGGATCAATGTATGACAAGCTTAAGAAGCATCTAAAAAGTATACCGCCTGAAGAGAGACGAAGTGTAGAGAAACATATAATTCAAATAGTACTTGAAAGACAAGCCTCATTCATGGGGTGTAAAAGTATTAACCAGTGCATGTGACCTTATTGTACTGTGCCGTACCTCTAGTCTACCGGTGTCAAAGGTGGGATGGAAGTACTCTTGGCCATGTCGAGGTAGATCGCCCACCTGCTCTTTGTGAATACAACAAGTCAATGGGTGGCGTAGACTTGTCTGATAGGCTTCTGGATCTCTTCTGCACTGACATACAGTCCAAGAAATTGTACATGCGCATAGTCTATTATTTCCTTTAATTAGCTGTGAATAAAGCTTCGCCTCTACATAGTCGAGAGTGCAAAGATCTGGATAGGCAGCATATGTCCTTGCTGCAGTTCAAGATTGATATTTGCAGATCCTTGGTATTGTCAGGAGTTGTCAATAGTCCTCGTGTTGGTCGACCCTCTGTCAGTGCTCCTACAAAGCGAAAAACAAAAACTAAAGAAGCAGGCATGCCGTCAGAATCGGTGCGCTATGGATCTGCTGGTCATCTACCCGACGCAGTCGAAAAGGGACGCTGCCGGTAAGAAAAATGTGCAAAGGGTGCAACTAGTCGAGTTTTCTGCGTTAAATGTAAGGTTTGGTTGTGTCTGAATGGAGACAGAAACTGTTTTATGAACTTCTATATTAAGTGAAATTTATCTCTTTTTTTATCCTGAGGTGACGAAATGGTAACCATTTCCATTTAAAATGTTTTAATTTACAGCATCCATTTTGAAAAAGTGAGCTTGTATTTGCAAGTCAAAGACCATCTGAGAAGTGTCTACGTAAAATCTTTCAATTTACAGCATCTATTTTGTAAAAAATAGTTGCAAAAAAAGTGAAAAAAGTAAGCTCGTATTTGAAAGTTAAACACCATTTGAGATTGTCTACTAAAAATATTTCAATTTACAGCATCTATTTCGCAAAAGTAACCTCGTATTTAAATTGAAACAGCACTTGAGAATTTCCTACTTAAAATCTTTCAGTTCGCAGAATCTTTTTTGCAAAAGTAAGCTCATATTTGAAAGTCAAACAACATTTGACAAGCATCTATTGCCTACTCAAAATCTTTCATTTTTCAGCATCTATTTTGCAAAAGTAAGCTCATATTTGAAAGTCAAACACCATTTGAGAAGTGTCTACTTAAAATCTTTCAATTTACAGCATCTATTTTGCACAAGCAAGCTCGTATTTGAAAGTCAAACACCATTTGAGAAGTGTCTACTTAAAATCTTTAATCGTAAAAGTAACCTCGAATTTGAAATTCAACCAGTATTTGACAATTGTCTACTTGAAACCTTTCAGTTTTCAGCATCTATTTTGCAAAAGTAAGCTCATAATTAAAAGTCGAACACCATTTGAGAAATTTCTGCATAAAATTTTTCAGTTTAAAACATCAAGTTTACAAAAGTAAGCTCATATTTGAAAATCAAACACCATCTCAGAAATGTCTACTTATAATCTTTCAATTTACAGTATCCATTTTTCAAAAGTAATGTTTCTATTTGAAATTCAAAGACCATTTTAGAAGTGCCTACTTCTCAAATGGTACTTCTCAAAAGCATTTGAGGATTTTCTACTTAAAATCTTTC
Source organism: Artemia franciscana (assembly GCF_032884065.1). Classification (NCBI taxonomy): domain Eukaryota; kingdom Metazoa; phylum Arthropoda; class Branchiopoda; order Anostraca; family Artemiidae; genus Artemia; species Artemia franciscana. The sequence goes on along the minus strand of NC_088876.1, from coordinate 26,278,869 downwards.
TGCAGCATCTATTTTGCCAAAGTAAGCTCATATTTGAAAGTCAAGCCCCATTGGAGAAGTATCTACTTAAAATCTTTCAACTTACAGCATCTACTTTGCAAAAGTAACCTTGTTTTTTTTTTAAATTCAAACATCATTTGAAAATTGTTTACTTAAAATTTTTCAGTTTGCAGCATCTATTTTGCAAAAGTAAGCTCGTATTTGAAAGTTAAACACTATTTGAGAAGTGTCTACTTAAAATCTTTCAATTTACAGCTTCTATTTTGCAAAAGTAAGCTTTCTATTTAAAATTCAAGACCATTTGAGAAGTGCCTACTCAACATTTTTCAGTTTAAAGTATGTATTATGCAAAAGTAAGCTCGTATTTGAAAGTCAAACGCTATTTGAGAAGTGTCTACTTAAAATGTTTTAACTTACAGCATCCATTTTGCAAATGCAAGCTTCTATTTGAAAGTCAAAGACCCTTTGAGAGGCATCTACTTAAAATCTTGCAATTTACAGCATCTATTTTGCAAAACTAAGCTCGTATTTGAAAGTCAATCACCATTTGAGAAGTGTCTACGAAACATCTTTAAATTTAGAGCATCTATTTTACAAAATTAAGTTCGTATTTGAAAGTTAAAAACTATTTTAGAAGTGTCTACTTAAGAACTTTCAATTTATAGCATTAATTTGTAGCTCGTAATTGAAAGTCAAAGACCATTTGAGAGGCATTTACTTAAAATCTTTCAATTTACAGGATCAATTTTGCAAAAGTAAGCTCATATTTGAAAGCCAAACATCATGTGAAAAGTTTTTACTAAAAATAATTCAATTTACAGCATCTATTTTGCAAAAGTAACCTGATGTAAAAATTGAAACAGCATCTGAGAATTGTCTACTTAAAATTTTTCAGTTTGCAGTGGCATCTATTTTGCAAAAGTAAGCTCGTGTTTGAAAGTCAAACACCATTTGAGAAGTGTCTACGAAACACCTTTAAATTTAGAGCATCTAATTTGCAAAATTAAGCTCATATTTGAAAGTTAGACACTATTTGAGAAGTGCCTACTTAAAAACTTTCAATTTATAGCATTTATTTGTAGCTCATATCTGAAAGTCAAAGACCATTTGAGAAGCATTTACTTAAAATCTTTCAATTTACAGGATCAATTTTGCAAAAGTAAGCTCATATTTGAAAGTCAAACACCATGTGAAAAGTGTTTACTAAAAATAATTTAATTTACAGCATCTATTTTGCAAAAATAAGCTCGTGTTTGAAACTCAAACACGATTTGAGAAGTGTCTCCTTAAAATCTTTCAATTTACAGCATCTATTTTGCAAAACTAAGCTCGTATTTGAAAGTCAAACACCATTTGAGAAGTGTCTACGAAACACCTTGTGATGGCGTAGTGGATACAGCCGTACTTTCTAACCGAAGGTTTGGAAATTCAATCCCACATGTCGCAAGGCAACGTTACTGTTGTATTTCAGTGTCTACGAAACACCTTTAAATTTAGAGTATCTACGGAAGCTTTTACATCCCCAGTCCTGTTTCTTTGTGTTTTTCATATCTTAGTAAAGATGAGCTATTTATTATGAACTTTTTGTTATGGTGAATATAAATAGATTTATTATGAGTTATTTATTATAGGTTGTGTGTTATTGGGATTATCAATAGGGTTATTGTGAGATGTTATTGCTTTTCTCGTCTGAAGTGTTGTTCCGTTTATTTTTGTTTTTTCTTTTGTTTTTTGCTTTTGCTCTTCTATCTATATTAATGCTCATACCTCTGGCATAAATAACTAATACTGATTAGTGTTTTAGAATTCAAACACTATCTGTGAATTTGTTATTCATGTATTTTGTTTTATGTTTTCTCTATTGTGGAATTAGCCTCAGCTTTATCATGTGTATGATCAAATGCATCTGAACAGGCTACTGACTTTTGGTGAGAACCAAATATTATTTGTGACATTACCCTTTTTTGGATTTTTTATCCTTTTTCTGTATTGCAATAGTGCAATAACATCAGATTTATTATGAGTTATTTATTATGGGTTGTGTGTGAAAGTTAAACACTATTTGAGAAGTGTCTACTTAAAAACTTTCAATTTATAGCATTTATTTTTAGCTCATATTTGAAAGTCAAAAACCATTTGAGAGGCATTTACTTAAAATCTTTCAATTTATAGGATTAATTTTGCAAAAGTAAGCTCATATTGAAAGTCAAACATCATGTGAAGAGTGTTTTCTAAAAATAATTCAATTTACAGCATCTATTGTGCAAGAGTAAGCTCGTGTTTGAAAGTCAAACACCATTTGGGAAGTGTCTCCTTAAAATCTTTCAATTTACAGCACCTATTTTACACGAGTAAGCTCGTGTTTGAAAGTCAAACACCATTTGAGACGTTTCTACTTAAAACCTTTTAATTTACAGCATCTATTTTGCAAAAGTAAGCTCGTATTTGAAAGTCAAACACCATTGGAGAAGTGTCTACGTAAAATCTTTCAATATATAACATCCATTTTGAAAAATAAAACTCGTATTTGAAAGTCAAACACCATTCGAGAATGATCTACTTAAAACTTTTAATTTATAGCATCTATTTTTCAAAAGTAAGCTTGTAATAGAAATCAGTGAACACGGAAGCTTTTACATCCCCAGTCCTGTTTCTTTGTGTTTTTCATATCTTAGTAAAGATGAGCTATTTATTATGAACTTTTTGTTATGGTGAATGTTAATAGATTTATTATGAGTTATTTATTATGGGTTGTGTGTTATTGTGATTATCAATAGGGTTATTGTTAGATGTTATTGTTTTTCTCCTCTGAAGTGTTGTTCCGTTTATTTTTAGTTTTTTCTTTTGTTTTTTGCTTTTGCTCTTCTATCTACATTCATGCTCATACCTCTGGCATAAATAACTAATACCAATTAGTGTTTTAGAATTCAAACACTATCTGTGAATTTGTTATTCATGTATTTTGTTTTACGTTTTCTCTATTGTGGAATTAGCCTCAGATTTATCATGTGTATAATCAAATGCATCTGAACAGGCTACTGACTTTTGGTGAGAACCAAATATTATTTTTGACATTACCCTTTTTTGGATTTTTAGTCCTTTTTCTGTATTGCAATATTAACCACGCAACTTTATTGATAAGGATCAGAAACCCTTCAATTTTTAACATAAGTAAAACTCATTACTAAATATTCATAATATTTCTTCATTTGGAAATTTATAGTCAGAATTGAATTTTCCCCGGAGGGAATTTCTTGTGGAGAGATTTCCTGGGAAAATTTTTTGCATTGCCATGCCATGCCAAGCATTTGCCATGCTCATCTTCGTTTTACACTTTATGCTGTCATTTCTGAGTAAGTCCTGAGTAAGGTATCTCACTCAGTAATCTCCTAAGTTATAGGTATCCTAAGGTATATCATTGTAATCTCCTGAGTAAGGCGTGTCAGTTGTGTAGCGGCTGCCATTTTTCTGGTGTTGAACTCAACGAACTGTGCAAATTCGGCTTGACAGTGTAAACTTTCCACCACTTTCCCAGCCATACATATTTTAGCCCCATCAGACAGGAAATTCTTTTCTTTATCTCCCGAATGTTCATAGAAAACACCGTAAGGCTGATTTTCTAAAGGAGTAGAGAGCATGTTGAGATCTTTTGGAATAAAACCACTTTCTGATTTTACTGCTTCTTCTGTAAGAGACAAGGAAACAGTCGGTTTTTGACCAGGACTGTTAGTAATCTTGATGGTCCCTACGGGAGAATTCGGTTCCGCTGTAACCCATATACTATGTATATAATTTGGGACTTTGACAAGCCATACACTGTTTTTGGATTTGGATGTTTCAATTTCAAGCTCATCGCTGCTGGTATCATCCTTAGAGTGTAACATATTCGGAAACAAAAAATCAAACAATAGAATAACTCATAAGTGAGACAGTATATGTACCTGTGGTGACGTCATATATACGAAAGTGCCGTCATTTATTTGTTATTAATTTCTCATCATTCTAGTCACGTCATTCTAGGTTGAAATCCAAAAACAGTAAACAAGACGCCAAATAAATTTCAAATAAACGGGCTTTGATAAGAAAATTAAGTCTTAGCCTAAGTTTTAATATAAGTTTCAAGCCAATCGACAAAATTAGGCTCTTTTTTGGGACCCCCTTTGTTAGAGACCAGTTTTAAAAGGACCAATGCCTTAAATGATTTCTTGTACGTTAGTCCCATTGGCCCAAGGATTTATGGCTGACAATTTTAAATTGATCTAGGAGAAAAAGTTTCTAAAGAAATAAAATAATGATGTAAAAATAAATGCTATATAATATTCCACACCACATATTCCGGCTATATTTCGAGTATAGGTAATTTGTTTAAAAATTCCTGTGTTCGTCATTATTTTTATTCGTCATACTTGTTTTGCGGATGTTCAATTTACACACCGGGGGAAATTTTACAGGGTAATTTGTTGCGGCAGTAAGTTTTCTGGGGAGAATTTTCCGCGAGGGGGAATTTTCCAAGTTGGAGTTTTCCTAGGGGGAATTTTCCAGGTAGTAATTTTCCTTTGGGGAGAATCTTACACTGAAGGAGTTTTTTTGCGGAAAGAAACCTACAGAGGGAATTTTTGTGAGGGAGTTATAAGTTAAATCAAATTTTGTGCAATAACTAAGAACTGCCAATATAACTGACTATTTTAATCTAAACATCCAGATAGATATTCTCCGAAATCTAATTGAAAAACTTTTCAAAAAATTTAAGCATATAAACATATGATATAAATTTAAACATATGATATAATTTTAGGAAGTTAAAATACTTTGTTTTCAAATTTTGTGCAATAACTAAGAACTGCCAATATAACTGACTATTTTAATCTAAACATCCAGATAGATATTTTCCGAAATCTAATTGAAAAACTTTCCAAAAGATTTAAACATATAAACATATGATATAAATTTAAACATATGATATAATTTTTGGAAGTTAAAATACTTTGTTTTCAAATTAAATTTTTTGGAAAGTTTTTCAATTAGATTTCGGAAAATATCTATCTGGATGTTTAGATTAAAATAGTCAGTTATATTGGCAGTTCTTAGATATTGCACAAAATTTGATTTAGCTTATAACTCCCACACAAAAATTCCCCCTGTAGGTTTCTTCCCGCAAAAAAATTCCTTCAGTGTAAGATTCTCCCAAAAGGAAAATTACTACCTGGAAAACTCCAACTTGGAAAATTCCCCCTCGCGGAAAATTCTCCCCAGAAAACTTACTGCCGCAACAAACTACCCTGTAAAATTTCCCCCGTTGTGTAAATTGAACACACGCAAAACAAGTATGACGAATAAAAATAATGACGAACACAGGAATTTTTAAAGAAATTACCTATACTCGAAATATAGCCGGAATATGTGGTGTGGAATATCATATAGCATGTATTTTTACATCATTATTTTATTTCTTTAGAAACTTTTTCTCCTAGATCAATTTAAAATTGTCAGCCATAAATCCTTGGGCCAATGGGACTAACGTACAAGAAATTATTTAAGGAATTGGTCCTTTTAAAACTGGTCTCTAACAAAGGGGGTCCCAAAAAAGAGCCTAATTTTGTCGATTGGCTTGAAACTTATATTAACACTTAGGCTAAGACTTAATTTTCTTATCAAAGCCCATTTATTTGAAATTTATTTGGCGTCTTGTTTACTGTTTTTGGATTTCAACCTAGAATGACGTGACTAGAATGATGAGAAATTAATAACAAATAAATGACGGCACTTTCGTATATATGACGTCACCACAGGTATATATACTGTCTCACTTATGAGTTACTCTATTGTTTGATTTTTTGTTTCCGAATATGTTACAGTCTAAGGGTGATACCAGCAGCGATGAGCTTGAAATTGAAACATCCAACTCCAAAAACAGTGTATGGCTTGTCAAAGTCCCAAATTATATACATAGTATATGGGATAAAGCGCAACCGAATTCTCCAGTAGGGACCATCAAGATTACTAACAGTCCTGGTCAAAAACCGACTGTTTCCTTGTCTCTTACAGAAGAAGCAGTAAAATCAGAAAGTGGTTTTATTCCAAAAGATCTCAACATGCTCTCTACTCCTTTAGAAAATCAGCCTTACGGTGTTTTCTATGAACATTCGGGAGATAAAGATAAGAATTTCCTGTCTGATGGGGCTAAAATATGTATGGCTGGGAAAGTGGTGGAAAGTTTACACTGTCAAGCCGAATTTGCACAGTTCGTTGAGTTCAACACCAGAAAAATGGCAGCCGCTACACAACTGACACGCCTTACTCAGCCTTTGGATAGGGTAATTGTTAATCCAAACCCAGTATCAGGTCAGACGCTGATCATTAAACATGAGAGGAAAAGAAAAGGTGAAAGAAAGAAATTCCGTGACGATAAGAATATAGTTACAGAAAAAATATTTCGTGCTTTTGAACAACATGAATACTACAATACAAGTGATTTGGAAAAATTGACGAATCAACCCGTAACGTATCTGAAAGAGATCTTAAATGAATATTGCACGTATAACACGAAGCCTCCCAAAAAATACATGTGGCAGCTCAAAAAAGAATACTGTAATTATAATGTATGTGGTGAGTAGAAATGACAGCATAAAGTGTAAAACGAAGATGAGCATGGCAAATGCTTGGCATGGCATGGCAATGCAAAAAATTTTCCCAGGAAATCTCTCCACAAGAAATTCTCTCCGGGGAAAATTCAATTCTTCTTATAAATTTCCAAATGAAGAAATATTATGAATATTTAGTAATGCGTTTTACTTATGTTAGAAATTGAAGGGTTTCTGATCCTTATCAATAAAATTCTGTGGTTAATATTGCAATACAGAAAAAGAACTAAAAATCCAAAAAAGGGTAATGTCACAAATAATATTTGGTTCTCACCAAAAGTCAGTAGCCTGTTCAGACGAATTTGATCATACACATGATAAATCTGAGGCTAATTCCACAATAGAGAAAACATAAAACAAAATACATGAATAACTAATTCACAGATAGTGTTTGAATTCTAAAACACTAACCAGTATTAGTTATTTATGCCAGAGGTATGAGCATTAATGTAGATAGAAGAGCAAAAGCAAAAAACAAAAGAAAAAACAAAAATAAACGGAATAACACTTCAGACGAGAAAAGCAATAACATCTCACAATAACCCTATTGATGATCACAATAACACACAACCCACAATAAATAACACATAATAAATCTATTAATATTCACCATAACAAAAAGTTCATAATAAATATCTCATCTTTACTAAGATATGAAAAACACAAAGCAACAAGACTGGGGATGTAAAAGCTTCCGTGTTCACTGATTTCTATTACAAGCTTACTTTTGAAAAATAGATGCAATAAATTAAAAGTTTTAAGTAGATCATTCTCGAATGGTGTTTGACTTTCAAATACGAGTTTTATTTTTCAAAATGGATGTTATATATTGAAAGATTTTACGTAGACACTTCTCCAATGGTGTTTGACTTTCAAATACGAGCTTACTTTTGCAAAATAGATGCTGTAAATTAAAAGGTTTTAAGTAGGAACGTCTCAAATGGTGTTTGACTTTCAAACACGAGCTTACTCGTGTAAAATAGGTGCTGTAAATTGAAAGATTTTAAGGAGACACTTCTCAAATGGTGTTTGACTTTCAAACACGAGCTTACTTTTGCAAAATAGATGCTGCTACAAACTGAAAAATTTTAAGTAGACAATTCTCAGATGCTGTTTCAATTTATAAATCAGGTTACTTTTGCAAAATAGATGCTGTAAATTGAATTATTTTTAGTAAACACTTTTCACATGGTGTTTGACTTTCAAATATGAGCTTACTTTTGCAAAACTGATCCTGTAAACTGAAAGATTTTAAGTAAATGCCTCTCAAATGGTCTTTGACTTTCAAATATGAGCTACAAATAAATGCTATAAATTGAAAGTTTTTAAGTAGGCACTTCTCAAATAGTGTTTAACTTTCAAATATGAGCTTAATTTTGCAAAATAGATGCTCAAAATTTAAAGGTGTTTCGTAGACACTTCTCAAATGGTGTTTGACTTTCAAATACGAGCTTAGTTTTGCAAAATAGATGCTGTAAATTAAAAAATTTTAAGTAGATACCTCTCAAAGGGATTTTGACTTTCAAATACGAGTTTAATTTTTCAAAATGGATGTTATATATTGAAAGATTTTACGTTGACACTTCTTGGATGGTTTTTGACTTTCAAAATCGAGCTTACTTTTGCAAAATAGATGCTGTAAATTAAAAGATTTTAAGTAGAAACTTTTCAAATGGTGTTTGACTTTCAAACACGAGCTTACTCGTGTAAAATAGGTGCTGTAAATTGAAAAATTTTAAGTAGACACTTCTCAAATGGTGTTTGACTTTCAAACACGAGCTTACTTTTGCAAAATAGATGCTGCTGCAAACTGAAAAATTTTAAGTAGACAATTCTCAGATGCTGTTTTAATTTATACATCAGGTTAGTTTTGCAAAATAGATGCTGTAAATTGAATTATTTTTAGTAAACACTTTTTACATGGTGTTTGACTTTCAAATATGAGCTTACTTTTGCAAAATTGATCCTGTAAATTGAAAGATTTTAAGTAAATGCCTCTCTAATGGTCTTTGACTTTCAAATATGAGCTACAAATAAATGCTATAAATTGAAAGTTTTTAAGTAGACACTTCTAAAATAGTTTTTAACTTTCAAATACGAACTTAATTTTGCAAAATAGATGCTCTAAATTTAAAGATGTTTCGTAGACACTTCTCAAATGGTGTTTGACTTTCAAAATCGGGCTTAGTTTTGCAAAATAGATATTGTAAATTAAAAGATTTTAAGTAGATGCCTCTCAAAGGGTCTTTGACTTTCAAATAGAAGCTTGCATTTGCAAAATGGATGCTGTAAATTAAAACATTTTAAGTTGACACTTCTCAAATAGCGTTTGACTTTCAAATACGAGCTTACTTTTGCAAAGTAGATGCTGCAAATTAAAAGATTTTAAGTGAACACTTTTCAAATAGTCTTCGACTTTCAAATACGAGCTTACTTTTGCAAAATACATACTTTAGACTGAAAAATGTTGAGTAGGCGCTTCTCAAATGGTCTTTGAATTTTAAATAGAAAGCTTACTTTTGCAAAATAGATGCTGTAAATTGAAAGATTTTAAGTAGACACTTCTCAAATAGTGTTTAACTTTCAAATACGAGCTTACTTTTGCAAAATAGATGCTGCAAACTGAAAAATTTTAAGTAAACAATTCTCAAATGATGTTTGAATTTAAAAAAAAAACAAGGTTACTTTTGCAAAGTAGATGCTGTAAGTTGAAAGATTTTAAGTAGATACTTCTCCAATGGGGCCTGCCTTTCAAATATGAGCTTACTTTGGCAAAATAGATGCTGCAGAAAGATTTTAAGTAGAAAATCCTCAAATGCTTTTGAGAAGTACCATTTGAGAAGTAGGCACTTCTAAAATGGTCTTTGAATTTCAAATAGAAAGCTTACTTTTGAAAAATGGATACAGTAAATTGAAAGATTCTAAGTAGACATTTCTGAGATGGTGTTTGACTTTCAAATATGAGCTTACTTTTGTAAACTTGATGTTTTAAACTGAAAAATTTTATGCAGAAAATTTCTCAAATGGTGTTCGACTTTCAATTATGAGCTTGCTTTTGCAAAATAGATGCTGAAAACTGAAAGGTTTCAAGTAGACAATTGTCAAATACTGGTTGAATTTCAAATGCGAGGTTACTTTTGCGATATAGATGCTGTAAATTGAAAGATTTTAAGTAAACACTTCTCAAATGGTGTTTGACTTTCAAATACGAGCTTGCTTGTGCAAAATAGATGCTGTAAATTGAAAGATTTTAAGTAGACACTTCTCAAATGGTGTTTGACTTTCAAATATGAGCTTACTTTTGCAAAATAGATGCTGCAAATTGAAAGATTTTGAGTAGGCAATAGATGCTTGTCAAATGTTGTTTGACTTTCAAATATGAGCTTACTTTTGCATACAAGATTCTGCGAACTGAAAGATTTTAAGTAGGCAATTCTTAAGTGCTGTTTCAATTTAAATACGAGGTTACTTTTGCGAAATAGATGCTGTAAATTGAAATATTTTTAGTAGACAATTTCAAATGGTGTTTAACTTTTAAATACGAGCTTACTTTTTTCACTTTTTTTTGCAACTCTTTTTTACAAAAAAAATGCTTTGAATTGAAAGATTTTACGTAGACACTTCTCAGATGGTCTTTGACTTTCAAATACAAGCTCACTTTTCAAAACGGATGCTGTAAATTAAAACATTTTAAGTAGACACTTCTCAAATAGTGTTTTACTTTCAATTACAAGCTTACATTTTCAAAAAAGATGCTGCAAAAAGATTTTAAGTAGACACTTTTCTAACGGTCTTTGACTTTCGAAAACGAGCTTAATTTTTTAAAATAGATACTCTAAATTAAATTTTTTTAAGTAGACACTCAAATGATGTTTGACTTTCTTATATGAGCTAACTTTTGGAAAATTGATTCTGTAAACTTAAAGATTTCATGTAGAAACTTCTCAAATGCTGTTTTAATTTCATATACGAGGTTATTTTTGCAAAATGGATGCTGTAAATTGAAAAATTTTAAGTAGACGCTGCTTAAATGGTGTTTGACTTTTAAATATGAGCTTACTTTTGCAAAACACATGCTGTAGACTGAAATATTTGAAGTAGACATTTTTCAAATGCTGTTTGAATTTCAAATACGAGGTTACTTTTGCAAAATAGATCCTGTAAATTGAAAGATTTTAAGTTGACGCTTCTCAAATGGTGTTTGACTTTTAAATATGAGCTTACTTCTGCAAAATACATGCTGTAGACTGAAATATTTTAAGTAGACATTTCTCAAATGTTGTTTGAATTTCAAATTTGCAAAATACATGCTGTAGACTGAAATATTTTAAGTAGACATTTCTCAAATGCTGTTTTAATTTCAAATACGAGGTTACTTTTGCCGAATAGATGCTGTAAATTGAAAGATTTTAAGTAGATACTTCTGAAATGCTTTTGACTTTCACATATGAGCTTACTTTTGCAAAATAGTTGCTGTATATTGAAGGATTGTAAGTAGACACTTATCAAATGGTGTTTGACTCTCACCAGCCTCTTATTTCTTCTCGCTTTTACAAAAATTTCAAATGTTTATCTCTTATCATTACTCAACTTCAGACCACTGATCAACTGAAAAAAAATTAGCAAATACAAATAGTTGTGGCCCACAACACCGTGGAAGCAAAGAACGCTAAATACAAACAGAAATACCACAAATGCGAGTCTTCTGTCGGAGTCCACAAAAGGGTTGATTTTATTACCTAAATCTATTTAATTCCAAACTTATTACATAATTAACAGCCCAAGAGATCATAGAGAAAGGATATAATTTGTCAACTTGTTTCCAATTTTAGATTATAATTTATGTAACTTACGCAGGGAGGATTCTTCCGCCTCAAGAATTTTAGTAATTATTTCCTTTTCAAAAATATCCTCTGTTCGTTGTTCAATTTCTTTAAGCAGCAGTGGCGTTTTCATAATATGTTGAACAGGTGATACTAATAAGTCGGTTAGCTGCAGCTTCTTGCACCGAGGGTCTCTGGAGCACCACTATAATTAAGATTGCTTTCAAAATTGGTTTCAAGAATTTGATCAAATAGAACCTTTTACCTAATTCTTAAAAACACCTTAGATGTGCTCTTTGTTATCCTTTTGTATTCTTGTTATCTCCTCTTGTTTCTTTAATATACTGATTTTGAATCTTAAGATCCGTTAACAAGGCTATAGCCCTGCAGAGAAGGAATAAATATGTTGTAATAAAATTTTATAATATTTTAATGAAATATTCTATAAAAAAAATAATATTAAATTATAATAGTGTTATAATAACGTTAAAATGATGTTATAATAGAAAAAGTTACGGATACAAGGGTCATTTAGACGATTTGCTGTAAAATTAAATATATAGAACACATTTTACACAAAAGAATGGTAAATACAACAATTAAGATTATGTTGTTTCCTTTTACGATGCTTGAAAAAACCTCTATTCGAAATTTAATGCATAGAGTCAGGATTAAAATGTGCGTTTGCCCAAACCATACATTGAAGTGTCTTGTGGAAAATAGAACAAAAAAATAATAGGTTGATTCAATAAATCACTAAATTTACTTAATTAATTTAAAGAGCAATAGAAGCGTACTATTATATAAGTTTACAAGGGAAATTTGTCACAGTTCCGCAGTGATCTCAATCTAACTACACATATAATACATAAATATATAAATATACTTATACTATATGGGTATTTATACTTTTTATAAATTACTTAATTTTGTCACTTCTAGAAAAATTTACTTCACTAGCCTATTTGTTTCGCATTTGTCCTTCCTATTTTGACTCATTGTACTTATACCGTTTTATTAAAATCTCTTTAACTAATTCATATATATATTTCATTTTCCTATTATAGTTTGTTTTTTGCTTTACCTAGTACCACCTTGCTATTGTCAAAGTAAATATTTACAGCTATGATTAATAGTTGCCGCAGTGAGGTAGTTATAATACCCCCCTTTCAAAATGAAAGATTGAGATCTAACTACACTGCGGCACTGTGACAAATTTCCCTTGTAAACTTATATAATAGTACGCTTCTATTGCTCTTTAAACTAATGAAGTATCTGAAGTTGTGCAGCCAAGCTTTCTTTTCGTCAAACCATGTTGCTGCTTTCGAGTGGAAAGCTCTGTTCTAGCAGTCAAGCAAACAGGCACCACTTTCAAATTAAAAATGGACTAAAATCTATAAGTGTTAAATATATGTGGCAGTTACCCGGCCCCACAGCCAATATATCTTCTTTGAGTGATAAATAGAAAAATTTACAGAAGCAAACATGTGGAATTTTCCCACGGCTCCGAAAGTGCTGCCATCTATTGTTTCTACCCATTTCTGCTCGTGATTTCATCTGAGTTTATATTCGGTTTTTCGGACTTGGGATTGCGGTAGAGAAATGGTATCAGATGTGCCTAATAAACATTAAAAGTTCTCTCATTGCTAAGGAAATTGGAGCTTATTCTTTGCTCCTTTCTAAGTGGTGATGTTAGAAAGTTGGCCTACGGCAAAAAAATCAGCTTTTGAACTAAGACAGATAGAATTTTTTTTTTTTGACGGCAATCGATAGCTCTTGATTAGCTGATCAAGGTATATGTCATCCATTTTTTGGTACAAAAATTCCTTCATGAGGTATACCAGTTTGAAAGTTTCAAGGCGTTGACAACTTCACTAGTAAGGTACACACTGAAACGAAATCTAGGCAGATACAAATTGTGAGACGTATAGAGGACTTGTAAGCAACAGTCGGCTGTTAGGTAATAATTACCTTCAGCAATGAGGGGTTAGCAACTTTTGCTATTTCGTGTATCAATTATTTGTTTCCAGTGTATTTGATGGTAAAACCAATTTGGTTCCAGTGGTAAGACATGTAAGGGACTTGTAAGTATTAATCTGCTGTTAGGCTACAGTGATGAGGGGTTTGCAACTGTGCTAGTTGGTGTACCCGTTTATTTGTTTCCGGTGAACTTGGTGCTATCACGGGAGAGGGACTTATAAGTAAGAATCAGTTCACTTTGGGCTAGAAATTTGTGCAAATTGGTGCACATGGTATTCGATCTCTTTAATTCTGACAGAATTAAGTGTTTACGCAACGGGTACAAACGATAACGTAAGACAATGAGGTAGTTTCGTAATAATTAGTGTCACCTATGGTATTTTAATCCTGAAAAGTTACGGATAGCTTTATAATACCATTTGATTATATAAGATATTGTTCCAAGTTTTCATCCGTCACGATGTCTACGATTAAAAAGGATAAAGTTCAACCTGCTGTAAAGTCAATCTTGTCCCCTATTTCTATATTATTTGTAGTTGTTGTTTTTCCTGACGCTGAGGAATAGCCTTTGGTCATGTGATGACTGATCGTGTTCTTGTTTGAACATACCGTTTTAAAAACTTCGATATGCTGACAACTTCATCATTTAACCGATAGTGAAGAAACAAGCACAAACGATAATGTAAAACAATGAGATAATTTCGTAATAATTAATAGAATGTCATCTATGGTATTTTGATCCTGAGAAGTTAGGGATAGCTTTATAATACCAACTCGATTATATAAGATATTGTTCCGAGTTTTCATCCGTCTACGATTGAAAAGGATAAAGTTCAACTGGCTGAAAAGTCAATTTAGTCCCTTCTTTTGATAATATATTGTTGTTGTTTTTTCAACGCTGAGGAATAGCCTTTAATCATGTGATTACTGATCGATAGCGAAGAAACAAAACCAAAGTGTTGCTCTCGCAACACTTTAGTCGGCGAAGCCAGACAAAGGCTGCCGCAACACTTCACGTTGCCCAGGCAACGTAGGTCTAGTTTCTGTTCGTTTTGGGTTTTAAGTATTCTATAATAGTGATTTCTGGTCTTTTTAAGTTTGAATTATTATAGTTTTTATTAATGCTAATCCTAAGTTTAACATGGCCTTTATATTTCTTTGAAAAACTTCTTTTTTCGGATTTTTTTTTATTAATATTACACAGAGATGGATGTTCCATCTTAAAAAATTACTTAATCCTACGACATCTGTACCAACCCTCATACTTAAGCCTGCCAATATCAATATTGCTCCTGCAAATAGCAGTAACTCTCCAAATCACCCATCTAGGGAAAAGAAGTCACGCTTCAAGACTTCAATATCTTTTCGATGCTATTTGGATGCAAGAATCATTCCCTAGGAGTGGGAAAATTCAGTTCTCATCCGTATGGTGAAAAGAATCAAAGAACTTCCGTTGTATATCCCTTATTAGCCAAGTTGTAAAGATCTTTGGCAGTGTTCTCCTAAATTGCTGGATTATTGTATTCAGGGCAGGCATGGGTTGCACTGATTAGCTTTTCACGCTACGACAGATGTTTGAACACAGGTCAAAACATCAGCAAAAAACAACAGCAGTGTTCATATATTTGTCACTATATTTGATGTGGTACTACTCAAGATAAAATACTGCCCAATATCATTCGTCTAATCTAGAAATACTACAAACATACACAAGCCTGCATCCAAGTCAACGGGGAGTCCGAGTCTTAGTTTCGTATTGAATTTAGTATCAGAAAAGGCTCTATTTTCTTCCCAGAGCTTTTCAACTTTGTAATGGACTGGATTTTGAGGAAAGCCATACAAGACTGTGTTGTAATTAGCATGATCCTGGAATTCAATCTCACCGATGTGCACTACCCAGACGATGACACGCTACTACACAGTTGTTCCCTGGAAGTGCAAGGCACACTCCAGAGGATATCTCTAGAAGATGCCCTAGAGGAATTGAAGATCATTATCGATATACATTAATAACAAATGCAGCAATGAAATCAGCACCCTTGTTTCGGTGGCCTCCTCTGTCTTTTCACAACTGTGGGGACCACTCTGGCGAAGGAGAGAGATTAGAATTAAGACAAAAATTCAAGGTCCGTGTTCGCTCATCTTCCTATAAGGATGGGAAACATGGCTAATAAAACTACCCAAAACTCAGACTATGAGTTCGCTCGACCAACAGTGCATAAAAAACACACTCAGGCTGAATTTACTTGCTCAAGCCCCAAACGAAATAATAAGTCAAGTTGCAGACAGAAGTTTGACATGGAATTCATGATTCGTCGTTACCATCGCTCCTGGTTCGTTCATGCCTGTCACAACCCTGATAATTCCTCTGTTTGAGGGTGCTTTGTTGCAAACCGCTCCCAAGCTAGGAAAAAGACCTAAAAGCCAGTCTAACGATCATATATAACTTCAAATCCATTATTTGGGCCAGAGAACACAGCCCCCGAAAGAACCTCCTCTACTTGCTTGAAATCGTTGCCCCTTTGACCCTTGAACGCACACAATAAAATGCTACCGTCTGCTCCCTTCAAGCACAAGAAGAATCTGAAAAGCTCCTGTCCTAAGATTTGAAGTACAATTACAAGGAAAGTTCTTGCTTCACTTAACCCCCCATGCCTCGTCTAATGCTCCCTCAATATTCCACAAAGATCTCTTAGGCCACTCTAAACACGACAGTTTCTGCTCCTGAGACATTTAGATATGATATTTTAGTAGCCTAGAATAAAATAGTTTCAATTGACTTTGCTCTACCATTTTCTATAAGCCTCCGTTTAGGGTTCACTTACGATATCGTTTACATTTACGAATAAGATCTGCGTTCAACCTCGTTCAACATTACGTTTAAGCCGTGAAAATCTTCTGTTTATTTATATTTTTGTTTCCACTAAGTTACTAATTAATAATTAATACAAACAGACTTCTTAAAGAGAGAGTGTATTCCTAAAAATTACCTTTTCAAATTCGCAAAAGTCCGAATGTCTTCTTAAAGATTCCAAGTAATTCAGAGCATTTATGTAGTTCAAGGCATACCGATGAAATGCTTGTGAAAGCGATGTTGCCTTGGTAGACTGGAAAAAAAATATGCTCGTTAAAGAATATATTGCAATAAATCATTAATATATTTATATAATTTATAAATTCGCAGGACAAGAAATTCAGAATATAAGTTTGGCCAATAAGCTAGAAACATATATCGCGAATATTCTGTCTGTTTAAACAACAAGACGAGCTAGATTTTCCCCCTTTGTGACTTATAGCTTGAACAACATCACATCAAAGAAAAAAATATTTTTCTAAGAGCCAAAATGAGCAAATTGTATTCCTACTGGCACGCTGTACTCTTTATGTAATATAATGCCATCTTTACTACCACATACATTTATGCTACTATATATCATTTTATACAATGCCACCTATGCTACCTTATGGTATGCTACCGAAACTAGTAATAAGTATCTGCCATATTAGATATTTTAAAAATTCTTAGATATAAAATCATTGAGCTACTGCCTCAATTTTAGACCCAAATTTGACGCAACTTTACAAACTTTTTGATTTATATTTACAGAACAGCCGTCTTTAGTTTTACCAGGCTTCTTTTAAAATCTTTGACTTATTCTCAATGAGAATCTGAATACATAGTATTGGGAAAAGTAACAGAGTTAAACAGAAAGGTTTGAGAGCACTTTCCCAGTAGCGTCGATTTTAGACCCGAATTTGACACAAATTTAACGAATTTTTTATTCAGATTTACAGAACAACCATTGTTAATTTTACCAGGCTTCTTTTAGAATCTTTGACACACTGCCAATAAGAATGTGGTATTAAGATTCTTTTGAGAAAAGTAACAAAGCTAAATAGAAAGTTATAAGTGCACTTTCCTAGTAGTTCCTATTTACGAAAGTGTAGGGGGAGAGGGCAAAATTGAATTTTGCAGTATCTCTGGGGGCAAATTTGTCGTCTTTTTTTCAATTTTTCCTGACATTTTTAAAAACAGTATTTTTCAATTAAAACACGTCCCAAAAAAGTGTTTTCTATAGCCTGATTCCACTTGGGAGGAGGAAAACAGAATAAGGGGGGCAGAATATCCCTCAAACTTATGCCACTGCACTTGCCGTTTCAGGTGTAAAAGCAAATGAAGATTGAACTGCGTAATGTTAAATGGAATTTCCCCAGAATCTCAGAAATAATAAAGAATAAAGAAGCACTAAGTTAAATCACAAAGTCTACGTGCAATTCTCATCCAAGGTTTAAAATACATTAAGACTGAGTTGTTTTTTGTTTTTTTTTTAGAATCCCAGACATCTTCTGAATAAAAGCATGAGTTTCAATATTCCGAGATAAGTACCAAAATTCAATAGAAAAACTAAGTGTCCTTTTCAGTTTAGGTGCAAAGTAAATGAAAATTGAATTACCTTTGAGTAAAGTTTTTCCAGTATCTCTGACACAGGAAGTTCTCCAAAGGGACCAACATTTTCTAGTAAAAGCCGAAGGAACTCCTTACAAAAAGCATAAGTGAATGTGCAGAGTTCATCAAGATTCCCAAATAAGATCTCTGGTTCGGCATACATTATATATCCTTCGACTTGAACATTTTTTAATGGATCCATGAAAACCTAAGACATTGCAAAAACATTTTTGGTGATTAGCAAGCTTAAATAGAGATGAAATTAAGAGGTATATTTATTCAAAACCTATTGAAAATCCACCTTAAAAAAGGATGGAGAATAGACAAAAATAAAAATAAAAGCAAATAAAAATCAAACAAAAACAAATCAATAGAAAATAAAAAACAGCATCAAACATAATTAAACTACAGTTAGATCCTGTATTAAATACAGCAAATCACTTTAATTATTAAATATGTTTCAATCATTGCACTAGGAGTAGACCTAATTGGTAACCTGCTTTTTGTTATGTTTTGCAATAACCTAAGAAATAACTAGTAAACATTCTTCGCTTTTCTATTTTTGAACTATTAGTGTGTTTCAAAAGTGCCAAGTGGCACTTGTGGCAATTTAAATGTGGCAAGTTATAAGTACCAAGTGGCATATTGTAAAATTTTTACAAATGTTACCGGAAAAACAACGTAACATTTTACAAAACGGAAAAACAACTAACAGATTTTAGATTGGTCTGATTTCATGAAGATTTTCTAGAATGAGGTAATGTATAAGATATAAGGGAGGGCTACTGCGCTGGAAAGACTAGCTTGCAGATGAAGGCTGAAAATAAATTTATATGTTATAATAGAAACTCAAGATGCTGAAATTTGACGGTTAAGATAGTCAATGAGAAGCAGCCTCGTGTGCTGTAAGGAGGACCCAATGGGGTGGCCCAAATACACTAAATGATTTGTTGTATCATTAGTGTTTTCTAATGGTGTATTTGTATCATTAATGATACACTGCTTGATTTTCGAGTTTTACTAGGGGGGTGGGTGAGCATTTCCACTTGAACAGAACAATTTTGGACTTCTTCCGGAAACTGAAGCCAATTCCTGAGGTATTCATCTTGGAGGATGCCGGAAATTTCACTTATCCGCTGCAGCATACAAATGAGATTCAAGATGTCATTTGCGTAAAACGATAAGTAGAGACTGATAGATTCCAATGACAAAGAAGAAGGGAAATGGTCGTGAGCCTCCAGGACATAATTGTTGAAAAGATCAGGCTAGGAGAGTCTGAGAACCCTCAAAGACAGGTAAAAGCTTTCTCCGAGGAGAGTGAGGTATTTTCTATCTGGTGGGAGGTTGAGATGAATAAATAACGGTGATTAAATATCCCTGTGTGGGAGAATCATATTTGGGTTTAAGCTACGATTGGCAGTCTTAAGAAACATTGCAGAGCGTTTAAGTAAAGCAAATCCCCATGTAACATTGTGAGGAGAAAGAACTATATTCGTCCCCGCTGATTACACGTGCATTTACTACTACAGTAAGTCTTTCAGCATAATCAGTTCTGTGTTTAAATCCAAACTGTGTATAGCAAATTACTTGCACCTCATCTTGAAAAAGATGTTCAAAAAGTTTCCAGAGAGAGATTTCAACAGTCAATTTGGAATGATACATAGAAAAATATTCTATAAAAATTAGGGAAGGGGGTTTGTGTTGGATATATTGTAGAAGGTGTTTAAGTTGTTTTCTTAAATCCAATTTTGTATAATCATATTGAAACGTTCGTCGATGCATTAAAGAGCATTGACTTTTTTTATTTAAGGACATATTCCTATGCGTCGGGACACGATCACCTCATAGCACCAAAATAGTGTTAAAACCACTTATCTAGCACTAAATCTATTTAACCACTTAATTTCTGCTATTTTTTTTACATTTTATACGGTATTTTTCCAAATAACTTGCTCTTTCCTGAAGACAATTATTTGTACTTATTAATGAAATTATTTGGAAGTTTGTGCTCTTTCATATAAAAAAGATGTTATTTCTCATTGATTTCACTCTAAAATCAAGATAACAGACAAGCAGGTAGTTTTTTTATTACAGTCACCTCTGGCCTCCGATAGTCAGGCAAAGATATCTGTCTGTTTATCAAGTATTACCAACTAAAAATAAAATTTTAACAAAATGAAAAATTTGAATTCTTGATGTCCTGGAATAAAAACAAAAGCCAATCACCCAGGATGAATTTTTTTCAGTTGGAAAATGTCTAACTTTAGAGCAATACGACCAAAATGTGTACTGTTTTTTCTGATAAAGGCTCTTCACATAGAATGAGTTGTCGTAGAAACCTTGAAAGGAGCTCATTCGATTGGAAATTGAAAGTTCTAGTGTATATTTTAAGAATAAAAATTAATTGGAATTCAATCAAACATGCTGATTGAAAATCAACCCCATCCCCCGTCATTTTTTCAAACAAATCCAATCAAAATGTTGATATTGTCATTTTGTTCAGGACAGTTGAAAGGTCCAGTAATCATGTTTTGAGGGTGACATCCCCCACCATAGCCCTCAGAAAAGGGCCTATGAGTAGTAGCCCATTATTAATATAAGGTTTTTATGGAAAGGGTAGTCGGAGAGGGCTCATTGGATTCGAAACTAGAAGTTCTAGTGCATTTTTAAGAGTCATAAGTGACCAGAAGGCAATTAGCAATCCCCTTTCGTTCTTTTTCACCAAATACTTGTGAAAGAAAGTTTGAGATAGTCATTTTGCTAAAAATAAAATAAAATACAAAGATCAAATAAAAAGACCTTTGGGCTTCATATGACCCCCCCCCCCCCAGAGGCTAGTGATAAGGGTAATAAGTTATTCCCCGGGTGTATATAAGGTTTTTATGGAAAGGGTGGCCGTATAAACTTTATAAAAGGCTCTTTTGATTTGAAAGTTCTAGTTCTCTTTAAGAATTAAAAGCGATAAAAGGACAACTAGCCCTTCTCTCAAAGCCCTCTTTTTTCTCAAACGCATCTCATCAAAATTTTGAGATAGCAATCTTGTTTAAAATAGCTGAAAGAACTTGTAAAACTCAAAATTACCAGAAATAATAGGCGGCGCAATAGTACAGCTAATGTGGACACAATGTATTTCTTATTAATTTTTTTCTATTTTTTCCTTATCAAAGCAAACTGAAAGAGTTGTGGTAAAAACTTCGAAAGTAGCACAGTCGATTTTAAAACTGAAAGCTCTACTACTCTTTTTTAAGAATCAAAAGTAATTGACATCTGGAGTTCTGGAATAATAATTGACTCCTTGATTTTACGTTAAGACATACACAAGAAGTACTCTGATTATCAAAAAACTACCAACGGAAGCGGAAATGTTTACCCTCATGCTGACTATACCTGTCCGGAAGGAATTCTCGTTGGAAGGTGAGCCTTAGACTTCCACAAGTAGTTTTTTTTGCTGTTCAACTTATTTAGTGCTTTCGCCCTAATTTATTCTGTATGGGTGAATTAAATAATTTTTTTTATTTTCATTATATTTGCTGTTAACTGGCTGCATTAGAAAAGTCTTACAAAGCGTATTTTGATAAATAACATAGTCTTGAAAAAGCTATTGAGTGAGATTGACATATTATATACAAAATATGGACATAATTTGGCTGAAAATGACTCATTTTTAAATGTTCTGGGGACATCTTCACGGAGCAGAAAGTAGGCAACCGTGCTGGTGCTTTGATGCCATGGCCCAGTTGCTTTTTGCAATGAATGTTTACCATTTTACCTGTCTATCAATTTGTACTATATAGTATGTAGGATGATAAGGTATACAATTTAAATCACAACGAAATCGAGAATTTTGTTCAGAAAGGAGGGAGGCTTATTAAAAATTAAAGCTTTTTAAGGGGAAGAGGGTACCAACAGAAGGAGCAAGAAGGGGTTTGCCTCTTGTGGACTTTGTCCGAAAGCTTCAAACAGGTTTTTTGTTTGCCTGCATATTTGAGACAAATTCACTAGTCAGAGAAATATATTTTTAGTTTTCTAGGAGAAATAGTCCTCTACTTCCATAATTACAACCGATTTAATAGTCAAATAAATCATTAAGTGAGCAAGGGGTTTGAATCTGTTAAATCCATCCCCTTTTTTGTCCTGGTAGCCCATTGAATATGACAATAAATTCCAAGACTAATTGAAATATTATCATGGGTTGCGAATTCAAATTACCATAGTTTTCTCTCAATTGCTCCTTCTCATTGTAGTTTCAATTGAAGCAGTAATTAAAGCCATCAGCATAGCCGTTGTACCGACAGCACTCCGAGGTCAAATATTTCATATATTTCAAAATTTTGACTTCTTTACTAAATAGAATATATCCTGTACTTAATCAATATTCCAACTTCAAGTCAACGGGAAGTCGAAAATAAAAAGGTATGAAAAAACTACTTGGCATGCATTTTGGTCACGGGTTGGTAGCATCGGCAGGTTATCGAGGACCTCAGGTTTAATTTAGCTTGAATTAGAGTTCTAGCCTAAGACCTTAGTGCAAAATTGTGCTACCACGA
Organism: Artemia franciscana; assembly: GCF_032884065.1. Taxonomy (NCBI): domain Eukaryota; kingdom Metazoa; phylum Arthropoda; class Branchiopoda; order Anostraca; family Artemiidae; genus Artemia; species Artemia franciscana. Next base: position 26,256,431 of record NC_088876.1, on the reverse strand, counting down.
AAATATCACTTAATCACGATTTTGAAATTTTGTTATGTTTTAATTTAAACCGCGAGCATTTAGCCTAAGGCGATACAGTTATTGACCACAATGTTTTCTCCCAAGTAATATTGGGCTATAGATATTCACCTTTTGTATCAGGTCATGCTCCTTTTCTAGGATAAACGAATTTTGAAGTAAAGAATATGATAATAATCTATAAATGATAGATTTAGGAACTGAAATCATATTCTACAGTTTAACATGCATTATTGAGCATCGATTTTTCTCAACATTTCTTTTTGCTAAATTGTTGGTAAAAGTGTTTCTAGAAAAATACAACTAAAATACTTTCAATTAGAACCAGACAGTTAGTACATATGATATGTCAAATGCTGTAAGAAAGCGTTAGATAAATAAAAACAATCTTTCCTCAAACAATTTGTAGTAACGAACTGTAAGTAGAGAGCGGCCCACGCAAATGATAACTGAAAATCTAAAGGCCAAGGAATCTTGATAACAATACATACATCAAAAGTAAGAGCTTTTCATAAGGTTTCCAAATTGTGAAATATATTGAGTTTGAAAACAATCATCCAAAATAATTAGTCTGAGAGCATTTGCATAATTGCTGGAAGCGGAAAGAAACACCCCCAAAAAGTGGAGTACTCTTAATGAAAGCATAATTTAACTTAGATTTTCTAATGGTAGCAAAGAGTGGATTTGAAACTTAAAAGGAACAGAAATCACTGTTTTACAGCTTATACAACACATATCTATAAAGCTACTGCAAACAAGCCAACTGATGACATTTCCCTCCGTTCACAGAAAAAATATAGCGCTGAAAAGACAAAACTCACACATCAGGAAACATTAATGCTCTTTTTACAGCGTAAAAACATTTCGAAATGCTTTACATTTACTACAGTGTAAAATTCTATAGTGTTTTGTATTTTCAGTAGAGCTCTATTTCTGCATAGTGATATACCTCCTGTCAAACACTTCGTGGTAATGAACAAGTAAGGAGCGACCCGGCTCAATAGTAACCAAAACTCTAAAAACCGGAATTTTGATATCAATAGTTGCATCAAAAGAATCAAATTTTAATGCTGATTTTAAATATATAAGTTTCATCAAGTTTAGTCTTACCCATCAGAAGTTACGAGCCTGAGAAAATTTGCCTTATTTTAGAAAATAGGAGGAAACACCCCCTAAAAGTCATAGAATCTTAAATCACACCATCAGATTCAGCGTATCAGAGAACCCTACTGTACAAGTTTCAAGCTCCTATCTACAAAAATGTGGAATTTTGTATTTTCTGCCGGAAGACAGATCAAGGATGCGCGTGTTTTTTTGTTTTTTCCTTTCAGAAGTGGTCGTATCGACCCAGTGGTGCTAGAATTTTGCGAGAGGGCTCATTTGAACGGAAAGGAAAGGTTCTAGTGCCCTTTTTAAGTTACCAAAAAATAGGAGGGCACCTAGGCCCCCTCACACGCTCATTTTTTCCCAAAGTCGTCGGATCAAAATTCTGAGATAGCTATTTTATTCAGCATAGTCGAAGAACCTTATAACTCTGTCTTTGGGGACGACTTACTCCCCCACAGTCCCCGTGGGAGGGTCCGCAAGTTACAAACTTTGACCATTGTTTGCATATAGTAATGGTTATTGGGAAGTGTAGAGACGTTTTGAGGGGGATTTTTCGGTTGGGTGGAGGGGTTGAGAAGAGAGGGTTATCTAGGGAAAACTTTCCATGGAGGAATTTGTCATAGGGGAAGAAAATTTCCATGAAGGGGGCACAGGATTTTCTAGCATTATTTAAAAAAAATATATATGAATTTTTTTTCAACTGAAAGTAAGGAGCAGCATTAAAACTCAAAAAGAACAGAAAATATTACGCATATAGGGGGTTCACCTCCTCCTAATACCTCACTCTTTACGCTAAAGTATTTTTGGTAATTTCAACTATTTATCTTACGGCCTTTGTGATTCAGGGGTCATTCTTAAGGAATTGGGACAAAATTTAAGCTTTAGTGTAAAGAGCAAGGTATTGACGAGTGGTCGAACCCCCTCATATACGTAATAAAAACATAATAATATAGTAGTTCGTTACGTAAGCTAATCCGTAAGTTACGTATATCTTTTACTAATGAAAATGTTCGTAAAAAACTAAAAGTTCTAGTTGCCTTTTTAACTAACCAAAAAATTGGAGGGCAACTGGGCCTCCTCCCCCGCTCCTTTTTTCTCAAAATCGTTCGATCAAAACTATGAGAAAGCCGTTTAGCCAAAAAAAAAATATGCGAATTTTGTTTTAATTATTCATCTGCGGAGAGCATAAATCAAAACATGGATTAACTCAAAAATGTTCAGAAATTAAATAAAAAAACAAGTTTTTTAACTGAAAGTAAGGAGCGACATTAAAACTTAAAACGAACAGAAATTACCCCGTACATGAATGAGGCTGTTCCCTCCTTAACGCCCCGCTCTTTAAGCTAAAGCATTTTACTGTTTTAAAAAGTAGAGTTGAGAGAAAGAGTCAAACTTTAGCGCAAAGTGCGAGGCCTTGAGGAGGCAACAGCGCCTTTCGTATACGGGGTAATTTCTGTTCGTTTTAAGTTTTAATATCGCACATTAATTTCAGTTCAAAAAACCTGTTTTTTAATTTATTCCATAATAATCTGAAGTAATTTTCAATATGAAAACATATGATGGTATTGCCATAATATTACTCTTATATTCTGCTTCAAGCTCAATAGAAGATACACAGACCTCTTCCCTAACAGCTAGTATGCGTTCGATGCCCTATAACGTTTTTACAAAATAAATGGTTGATAATAATCATTCATTTTTTTTATTGAAGACGAATACAACACCCAAAATTGCCTCTGAAACTGGGAGGCTGTTTAAATTGCGTTTTTATAGTTTTAGGCCCCATAGCACTTTGACTTTCTTCACGTCATAGCGGTTGTCTTATCAATGTTTAGAAATCGGTAATTGGTTGCGGCATAGTCTCTTTCGCCAATTAAAAAAGGACTTTGGTATATTGAATTTCCGTCCAAATAAACCCTCTACCGATGATCTATGACCATTGGTTTGACCGAAAACTTCTGAAAAAAGGCATAAGTCTGGTACCTTTCAACTGTGGAAAAAATTACAAAATCTCATATTTTCGTGGATCGCAGTTTGAGACCTCTGTCTTATGATTGTCAGACCTTTTTTTTCAAGTTCATACTTGCTTGTTATGCTTCCAGTTCAAGTTTTGCTTGTGCATAGAGATACATAAAGTTATGCAGCTAAAACACGGATATTCTTTGCTTGATTGCTGTATATCAAGCCTTCAAGAATGATAAATATCCCTGATAAAATAATCCCTGAAAGGCTCAAGATATTCCAACTCATCCACATTAATTAAGATAAATCTGTGCATAAATGTGTATTTCATTAGGGTCCAGGCATCCCAACTTCCAATCCATCCACAGAAATATCTACTGGTCTCTCCTCTGATAATTGCTGTAAAATTGTACTGTAAATTGGGTAAACTGACGACATTTTAAATAAATCAATGCAGTCTAACAAGACTTAAAGATAGTAGTCTATAATAGCCGTTCATTTTCTTTTAAAGTGCATCTTTAAGGACGAATGTATCATCATGCGGAATTATAGAATCTGAAATTGCGAGGCCAAAAAGTAACTTTTAGATAGATCGATGCATTGATTGGTTATTTAAGAACTTTCGCTTGATTTTATAATGCCCTTCTTAGGGCCAATTTTGCTGTCATTCGTATTATTAGTTTTTGGGGAGTTTAACTCTTTTAAACTGCTTTCCCAAGGGTCTGAATTCAGTAATTCTGCTTGAAAAGACTCTCTAGTCCTTATTGACTATACTTCCTCTTTTCTCTTTTCGCTAGTATCTTCTTTTTTCAGCAGTTTTTCCCTTTTTAGGAATGAAACTTGTTCACTTCTTTCTCTTTCAATCCGCTTCCTCTAATCTGACCGATTTTTCCTTGATAAAATATTTGGTTTGCTTCGTGTTTCTCATTCACTGATGGAAAAATATGGTTTTGATGGTTTTGTTTCTTCAATTTTATTCTTCTTCCGTTTTTCATTCATATCTTTTAACGTAACTTTAAGGTCATGTAATTTTTTCGAAAGCCTTTTTTTTTATTCCTTGTCCGACTGTCCCCGGGCAAGGACTGTAAGTTATGCAAGTTGCCAACTATTTACATAAATGGTATCTTATTAAGAAAGGGGGAAAGTTTGATACTAGATGGTCTCCCTCCAAAACGACTTACGTTATTACAGTGGAACTACATCAACAGACAACATGCGCATTCTGACTGTCAAAGGGCGTATTTGCAATACGAAAAGCGATGTTGACAAGGGGGATCATGGAAAACAATCGGAGGGCAGCCCAGTCACCTTGCCTTTTCTAGATCCTCCTTTGACAGTGATAAAACTTATGATACAACCAGTTTTTCAGAATAGAAAAAAAACTCAATAATTTTGCTTCCGGGGGATGACATGACCCTCCACAGCTCTCGGGACTAGGGTTGTGAATTATGTCATTTGCCCATTGTTTGCAATGAGATTTGTCATTGAGAAAGAAGGGGAATGTCTGACTCTGGGTGGATCCGAAAGGACTATGGGTATTAAATTGAAACTTTAGGGAATGTTGAGGGAATGATGAATTAAATCAAACGACACTAAGTCTGTCCAGGTTATCAAAAAAGTGTATCTGCAAAATCTTACAGACAGCTTAGGGTATTATTTGAGACATTAAGTGCATGTTAAGAAAAATGTTGAAAAGAAATCGGAGGACACCCAGCCCACACCCCTCAACATTAATCAAAATTTTTAGAAAACCAGTTTTTCGAGAACCTTCGAAAGATTTAATAGTTATAGTTCCGCCGGTAATATGACCCCAAAAAGGGCTGTAATTATGTAATTTGTTCGTTGTTTACATATAGGAATTATTTTTGTGAAATAGGGGAGTTAATCCAAAAAGGCTAATGGTATAGTAGGAAAACTTCAGGGAATGTTTACAAGTTATAAAAAGGGTGAATCTGCAATATCCTAGGAGCAGCTAATAGCATCAACTTGAAACTTTCGGGGCTACAAAGACTAATACTATTGCAGCTTCAACTGTGGTTACGACTACTTGTGACTGCAAATATTTGTGACTGTGACTGCGACAACTTGCAACTGTGACTACCAGTGACTGAGATTGTGATTGTTTGCGACAGCAAATTCTTGCGACTGTGAATGCTTGTGACTACAACTGTGATTATGCGACTATGACTGGGACTGCTTGAAATTGCAAACGTGACTATTTGTAAGTACAACTACTTGCGACTGGGCCTACCTTTGACTGCGACTATTGGTGACTGTTGCTGGGACTAATTGTGGCCACGACTGCTTATGCTTACATCTAGTTAAGACTATGACTCCTCTCAAATAAAACTACTTGCAACTGCGATTGCTTCCGATTCCAACTACTTTTGACAATAATGGCGACTGTTTGCTACTGCGAACACTAGCGAATATGACTGTGAACTGCTTACAGTATCCACTACTAATACTGGTCTGTTACTGGTCAAGGGAAACTGTTAGCTGCCCCCCCCCTACCCCACACCAAACTACTTCCCTGGTGGATAGGGGCCACTCCTTAAAAGAAACACCGGACTCCTATATTAACATTATTGCTATTATATTTATGTTGCATGTATTTTCATGTCTCAAATTCAAAGGGAGAAAACTTTTAAATTGTAGAGAAAATTGTAATAAATCTTTTCATTCAGGAGATATTATGGAGCCTTTCCAAGGAAAAACAAAGTTCTACAGTTAGATTTATTTTCTTTGGCTCTGAGCTGGTTACTTCTTTTCCAATACATTTCAGGTGAATTCTGAGCACTCTCACAAATTAGATTTTCTTGGTTCAGACTTTTTTTTTTACTCGGTGCTTTAACTTTAATAAAAATGCTAATTACAGTTTTATTTTTACGCCAAAAAAAAGCAAAAAATAGATTGCCCCTTCCTTACTATAGCAGGGTTTGGAAATATTTATTTTTTACTGCTTTAGCGGTGAAAATCTAAAAATTTAATAAAAAATAGGGTTGGTAATTGCATATTCCAAATCATTAACTTTCACTCATTTTCGTTCGTTTGTTTAAAGTGTTATCTTTGATTTTCTGTAATGTATGAAAAAAATCAGGAGGAGTGACTGTTTGATGACCCTAGATTGCATTTTCTGGGGTAGCAATGGTCTAGTAAATAGGTAAAATCCTCTTCCTGAGATATTGGAAACATTATGTAACAATTTAAATAAACATAGCATATCATATTTAAACATTTACCTCAACATCACCCTTAATAATCCTTGACATTTTAAACTTAATATCTTTAGCCATTCCTCAGACACATTAGCCAAACGTGGGACATTGTACATAAACCCTTTTGACAACCTGAATGCACTTATACTCTTTTGACTTAGTTCAATGCTAGTAAAAGTAGTAGCAGCAGTTGCAGTAGTGGTAGGAGTAAAAGTCAGACTGTGTAGTTTAGGGCTATTGTTTGTATCAAACTGCTTTTGGAAACGAGCTACAGGTAAAGAGCGCTAGTGTCAATAGTGACTGAAAAATTATAAAACAGTGAATTTCAATAATTTTACTTTATACAAATTTGAGTGTCAGTGAGATTAAGCCAGCCAATAGCGAGCCAGAAAATTATAACGTAGTGCTATAGATACTAGCAAGAAGTCAAGTAAGTCAGTTTTTTGTTTTTCGAAGCTCACAAGAGAGTATGGATTTTTTTCCCCAAAGAATTTGGACTATATGTCATTATGGAAATTGCATATACTTTCATTACAAGATGACAGTTTTTTATGCGTAGTTTTGGTAAATATCCTGTTGTGTTTCAAGGCTTGGGAAACGAGTCAAAATTGTCGGGTAAAGTTTCATTTGACTTTAGGGGAGGAGGGAACAGTAAAGGCAATAGTCCTTTATTTTGTTCCCTGTCGTCTGCCAGGCTACTTAATTATAAATATGTAAATCTAAACAATATAATTTTCACGGGACTCCCAATAAACGAATTTATTAAATTACATGTTTCCCACCACAATTTATTGGCGTAAAGTTACAGTTCAACAAATCCAAAGTTACAGTGTCGTTATTAAGTCAAAAGAATATATTGTATAGCAATAGCATGGCAATTTCTGCCATTTTGTTGAGCAAAACAATAATTTTAGTCAAAAGAGGGCCAAAACACTTGCATATCAAATGAAGGAGAGGTAAGTGGGAATAAAACGACAAAGCATACTAAGGTAAATGCAACAAAAGTATGGACAGAATTTCCCAAATGACACAATATAAACATTTTGTGACAAACTGGGTATATTGCAGTCAAAGGCGGATCCAAGGGGTGAGCGTACCCCTTGACGTAGTGGTGAATTTGTAGTTGGCACCGCTTGTTCTGGTTTGAGACGAAAATTATTTTTTTGTAATTGGTTGGGTTTTAAATAAGTTTTTAATTATTAAGACTGTTTCTTTTTGGATACAAGTTTGAAACAATGTTTCAGTTACTTTGTGCGGTCTCTGTTAGATTTTACTAATGACACATACAGTCAAAAAGTATTTAATTAAATTTAGGTTTATCAAAGGAATCTGTCCGTATTACCACACAAGTCAGCTAGGAGGAGAAGATCTTCATTTTGTAATAACAGGAAGGGAAAATTTTAAATCTTAATTTCTTTAGGCTGTCAAAACGATATTTCAGGATTGTCCTGTCACAATGGGGCTGAAAAGCAAAATATTTATTTTTTTTCTGTCAAAGATTTGTTTTCGAGTCTTGCTATGGCACTAAGGCTAAGAAATTGATATCATCATTTTTTAGGCTCTGTGTTTTGGTTTTCTGGGTTTGCTTTTTTTGCGAAGCGGGGTGATTTTTACAACATTGTTGTTTTTTAAAGGATTTGTATAATAGAAAGTAAATGTATGAGAAGTGCAAAAATTCTCTATTCATCCTTCAACATTAAAATAAAGACCAAACTCTTTAGAACTTTAATAAAGGTTCGTATAAGTGAATACTTAAAACTAAGTATATGAGTCGAAATACTCCTTCAAAGGTCGGAGTAATCATTTAAGAAGAATAGATTTTCGAAAAATTGAGCATAAAAGAAGGCAAATACTTATGTGTTAATTTTTTTTATCTAGCTGTTATAGATTGGTCTCTGAATTCTCAGTTTGAATCAGTGGAATGGCATCGATTTTTTTTCAAACATTTACTAATAAAATTTTGATAAAAAGTGGAAATTCACACAACTTGAGTTAACCACGGAAACAGAATGCAACTGCAGTATTACCTTAGAATTTTTACCTTCTCAATACCAACCAATCACAAGTATAGTTAGGCTTTTGTTTAGGTGTTGCATATATTTGCCCATTAAATTATCTAACTACTATATATACCGCTGAGGATTTTTATACTTATTTTGATGCATGCCATCCAATCACATTTCCACCATTAGTTTTTTATAAACCAAAATTTCTAAAGGACATTTCGCTTACTTAATGCTAAATCTGAGTCAAATTTCAAATTTGTATTTTTGTGCTCATCAGACCCATCGAGGTTTTAAACTTTGAATTGAATATCTGAAGATTTTAATATTAAAAAAAAAATAATGAGGAATCTACAACGGTATGAAACCCCGAGAAAATAAATCACCAATCTATAACTGTCAAATACAAAAAAAAAAACACACACAATTATTTGGTTCTTAAGGAATATTTCGACTCATATACTTTCTTTGAAGCACATACCTGCATGCATCTTTATTACAGTTGACGATTTTGGTCTTTTTTCAGATATTTTAAGATGAATAAAAGCGTAAATACCAACGAACAGCTCTAAATTAACAGGGCTCTAGACTGACAGGACTAGCCATTAAAAACATTCACCAAAATATTGAGGTAGACATCAGCCGTGTAATAAATACATATAGCGGGAGTGGAAATACAGAAACAGACTTTTTCTTATGAAGTTGTTAAGTATGTAATTTAAGTGAAATATATTGAAGATACACTACGTTGTTATAAAAAATGAAATTTAGATTAGTAATTTTTTTAGATTTCGTCAAAGTTGACACTGTTTACTAAAAGACCGTTTTTTCAAAAGAAACAGTGGTTAGTTCATGCTTTATTGCCTGTACTTAAAACCCTCGTTTTAAATGTCTTCTATGCATTTCTATCTCTTCGTTCTGTTTTTTTTTGTCACACCCCTAAAAGAACTAGTATTTAATGCTTAATATACCTTTTACGATTATACAAGTTGTATCTTTATCCTCATTTCCTACCCTTCATTACTATCATAGTTATTAAGCGATGTCACAAAGTTAGGTGACATGCTAAATGGTTTGACCTATACAAATTGTCACAAAGAGTGTATAATCCCAAACGATGGTTCAAGACCAATTTTTTTTGACGATAAAAGGCTTAACTCACTTGCTATAGCGGTCAGAAGTGCAAAGGTAAAAAGTTGCAGAAAATATTAAGTATCATTTTTTTTATGGATGATGAAGAGCTTTTTATTTTTATTTTTATGGGGGGTGGTTTTTATCACTGACTATTTTTTGTAACAATATTTTTATATCATTTTAGTTTCCACAGATTTATTAGAACTTTAAACCTCACCAGATTTTAGATTAAATTTAAACCATTTCCGCTACTTACCTACGACACATAATTGCTGAGGTTCCCTTTAAATTATGGATATTTCTTTGTTCGCAAGATTATAGAAACAACCTATTTTGCCCCCCCCCTCCCTAAATAAAATCCTGGATCCGCCCCTGTGTAAAAGTAAACTAAAATAAAATATATTTTCACTTTTTTTTGGCAATTATAATCGATTTTACAGCTAAAATGCCTGCGATGTTTTCAGAAGGTATCCAGAGGAGGGAGGGGTTTTTGAGAATGAATGCTCAGGCTTTACAGTTAGATTTCAAAGAAAAAGTGGAATATCTATAGCTTTATTCAGATGAAGTGAGAGGACGATGGGACAGGCAAGCTTTAAAGAAAAAAAAAATCTTGCCCAAATTTGAGAAAGAAATTGAGAGGAATGCAAACCAAAAATATCTGAAACAAGTGCTGAATGGGCTAAAGAAGGAAGTAGATGAAGATGGAAATGTGCTGTCGAAATTTGTGCAAGTCAAAAAGAGATTGAAAGGAATTCAGAAAAAGAAATACCAGGAATGTAGACCAAAAAACATGTTAGACGGACAAACCGACCTTAATATCCTATTAAAACAAAAGAAAAATTAAGAGTATTATACTGGAAAACTTAAAGATAACGAGTGTTCTTGAGTGGGTAAATAAGAAGATGTCTAAGTTTCAATGACTTAGCATTCTGAAAAAAGTTTTCTAAGCATGGTACAAACGATCTAAGCAACAGACATACTATTCAGTAACTGTCTCTTAAAGTATCTGAGAAAGAAAGCACCATCATAGGCAGCGCAATATCGCTGCCTAAGTAAGGAGCGATGTTGGCACAATGCACAATTATTTATTTTTATTATCTTTTTGGGTTTTAGACCAGGCCGCTTTGGAGCGAATATTCAAAAGTAATTAAAGGACAACTAACCTCCTCCCACGTCCAACATTTCCCCAAACACATCCAATCAAAATTTTGAGACAGCCATTTTGTTGAACGTATTTGAAAAGTCAAGAAATTATGTCTTTGAGGATGCACCCCCCCCCTACAAAAGCCCTCGGGGCAAGGGTTGTAAGTTGTGCCCTGGAGGCATATAAAGTTTTATATACAAAGAGCGATCGTATAAACTTCAGAGAGGCCTCATTGGATTAGTAATCAGATGTTCTAGTGCTATTTTTAAGATTCAGAGTTTTTGAAGTGTAGCTACACCCCCCCTCAAACACACACAAACACATTGTAACGTCCTGGAATGCATCCAACAGAAATTTTAAGATGACAATTTCATTAAAAATAGTCCAAGGATCATATAATAAGGCTTTTGTGGTAAAAAAAAACAAGACAAAACAGAGCCTGGGGGCAAGGGTTGTATGTTATGCCCCAGGGGCATTGGTTTTTATGGAAGGGATGGTTGTATATACTTTAGAAGAGCCTCATTTGGTTGAGAATTAAAAGTTATAATTCACTTTCAACAGTCAAAAGTGATGGAGGGCAACTAGCCCCCCCCCCCGACTATCCTTCTTTTCGCCAAACGCATTTGATTTAAAATGTGAGATTTTGCTCAAAATAATCCAGAAAACATATAACAATTCCTTTAGGATTGACACAGCCCCCAAGAGCCCTGGTGCAACGGTTTTGAGTTATGCCGTGGGGGTATATAAGGTTTTTAAGGAATGGCTGTTTGTATTAGCTTCAACTGGGGCTTATTTGAAATTGAAAGTTATAGTGCCCTTTTAAGAGTCAAAAGTGATTTGAGAGCAGCCAGCTAGCACCCTCTACGCCCATCATTTTCCTCAACACATCCAATCAAAATTTTATGATAGCAATTTCGTTCAGCATCGTTGAATAGTCCGAACATGAGCATAACTTGAAGATCAGAACAAATTTTGCACTTTACTGAAAACAATTTAAATATTTTCACTGTTATAACTTTAAGCAACCAAAAATTAATGAAATTCTAATGAATAAATATGAGCATACGTACATTAAACTGACAATGCACATTCATTTATATTTCTTTCAGTAAAGTAAAACTTATGTTCTGGCCTTGAGAAGGCATAGGGGTTGTGAGCCTAATCATGTTAATTTCTTCTCGTTTCGAGTTTGACTCGGTTATTTATTGTAATTAAATAAAAAAAGGAAGTTTTTTTTAACTGCAAGTAAGGAGCAACATTAAAATTTAAAATGAACAGAAATTAGTCCCTATATGAAAGGGGTTGTCCCCTCCTCAACGCCCCGCTCTTCACGCTAAAGTTTGACTCTTTCTCATAACTCTACTTTATAAAACAATAAAAAGCTATACTGTAAAGAGCGAGGCGTTGAGGAGCGAGGCATTTTCCTCTCTTTTTCCTCAAATTTTATATCGTAGTATATGTATCCATGGGAGCAAGGGTCCCTTGAGAATCCACGTGTCTTTTCTTTTTCTTCCAATATTGTCTGTAGAGTAATAAGAATAATTTTATCTGATCAGTTCAACCAATACATGTTTTTTTTTTAATGTTAAGTGAAGTAATTTGAAATGGTGGTATTATTAATGTAACTATTAAAATATAAATTGAAGAAGAACTGCTGAGCGGAGTCCATAAAGGGCTGTCCATGTTTCATTAGGCACAATAGTAAAGATAGAACAAAATGAAAAAGAAAAAACATATTTTTCTCCCTATTAAAACATTTATGATTGCGAAGACACCTTATTTAGCCAAATGCATAAGGATTTAATTTGAGAGAGCGCTCAGAAATCAACAAGATTCTTTCCAATTACTGCACTTTACCAATTGTTGATTGTTTTCAAGACTACTGAGATAAATCACGACAGAAATTGAGGCCACTTTTTAGTAGCAGTTATGAGGAAAGTTATCCTTAACTATCTTTCTCTTACTTTGTACAGTTTCATTTGGTTTTTTAGTTAGTTCTTAAATTAGCTTTGATCAGTGCAGACGTCAATTAAATTACAAGTTCTCCATAATTTATGTACATATAATTTTTTCCCAGAGGTATAGGGGAAAAAACTTGATCAGTCGATGCGACAGTTTTTGAGATCTCAAGGAAAGAAAAAACACCAAGTTTTGATATTCTATAGCAACACGAGTACCCATGTTTCTATATTGGATATAAGACTGTTTGTTTTCTTCAGGTATATCTTCATCTCGGTTGCACCTGTTTCAAACCCTCTTCTTCATACGACAGTGCCATGTGTAGGCCTTTAACCTCAATTAATGCCTACTCATATGAGAATTAATTATTTTCCTATAAGTTTAACGACTTCAAAGTATTTAAAATATATTCATATTTTCATCTATCCTATGCAGTAACTTTGCTTCTGAGTTCTTTTTTCTGTTCTATGCTTATCAACCATAAATGTGGTAATTTTCAAATTATGAAACAGTGGTAAATTATGAACATTGTTTCGAATTTTGCTGAAACAACTAAAAATATTTATGATAATAGCAAATTTCGTAGTTTTTAGATGGGAGCAGGGTCGTTATTATTTGCAGCGTGGGTAATCTCACATGACACATTTTTTGGGTCTATCTTTAAGGCTCCAGATTTTCCCCTATATTCTCTAGTTTTTTCCTGTCTTTGGTTTATAGATCAGAAAAACTGGTTCTATTATTTATGCAGAACTTAAGTAATTTGAAGAAAAAAGAGTTTTCGTTCAAACATCAGACTAAATACAATAACTGTAAATAGGGACGGATCTAGAGCAAAATCTTGGCGGAGGCCCATTGTGACAAGGGGGCCAATGAGCAATTTTTTTTGGGGGGGATATGTGATAAAAGTACCAATAATTGACCAAACTGTTCTTAAAAGAGTTAAAAAACGAAAAAAACTAAAAAAAAAACAGGAAAAGAGGGCACCAGAAAAATCTTGGGGGGCAAAGTCCCCTGGATTTGCCAGTAACTGTAAAAACTCACAATTACCAGACAAGTAATTGCTCTTGCGGACAATAGAGCTTAGTTTGGAATGTACCTTGTCAATTTTTACCTTTTCAGGATGCTTTTCTATTATTAATTTATCATAAAGTGGAAATTTTGTCTTAAAGTTGGTCTAATTATGCGTCATCAAAACTAGATTATGTGGACTAGAATCAGAATATCTTTCCTAAGGATTACTCAAAACTTACTATTACAATTTTTAAAACTCAATAATTTTAATGTTCACTTTCTTTCTCTCCGTTAATGTTTTCTCTCGATCTTAACCCCAAAAACAATATTTTGGTTATTTGGAAAGTTTTGATTCTTTTATCACAGCTCATCTGTCTTTTGGCTGTTTTAACGAAATTGTGTTTCCTCCTTAAAATCACTCCTATCGACCGAGTTCCACACAAAAGTTGTACAAAGGGTAAAAGTTGTACCTGGTTATAACATCAATTTGGGCGCTATTTAGTTTTATTCCATGAAACATAAGCGAACTAATCCTGTTAGGAGGGTGAGGGCGAAAACTGAAATTACCTCAAGCGCTGGGAAAACCTAAAGGCACCTCTGCCTTGACCGTAACCTCGTTAATTTTCTCGAAAGGATTAAAACAACAAAATCAAATTGCCCCCAAAACATACTCTAATAAAACTGTGCGATGACCTTTACGCAAAACTCTAATAAGACCTTTTAATATCTCAGTGTCTTCATTGAATGTAAGCATGTTTCTACTATGTAGTAGGGGAAAAATGACCAAGTTTCAAAATTCTTTTCTGTGAAATCCGTACTAAATAAAAAAAAAGAAACAGAACAAAAGGTTAGAAAATTCTGATTTTTTGTTTTCTGTTAGAATTCAAGAATATTTACATTTTTAAGAACCATCAAATGCTCCTGTAGAAAACCGAGTTTAGTTTGGAAGAGATCCCATGTTGCTTCTTTCCGCTTAAGAATATTTTTCTCTATATCCGTTTGATGTTCGTAAGACGTTAGTTCTGGAGCAGTCGCCGTATTTCTATGAACTACAAGGGATTCGTTACCATGCTGCACTTGCCTGTAAAATTTAAAGGGTGAACTCAAGAATATTAAAAAAATCTGAGTTGGATAAAATGTCTAGAATCTATATTAGGTAAGTAAGGAATTTTTTTTGCCCTAGAATTCACGGGAATTAAAACGGAGTATAACAAAGGAAAAAGAAAAGAAAAGTCACACTCGGGAACATCACCAAACGTATTTACACATCATGTTTATTGGAAAAACTACTGGCACAGGATGGCTAACCACGGGTTCGCTCTTCCCTTAGCTTTTTCCAGAGAATTCTCGGCGACAACGTTAACACAGACTGTTGGATCGGATATACCATAATTACGCATGATATAGAAGTTATTCATCCATGGAAGAAGTCTCAGAAGGAGCTTCACGAATCGAAAAAACAGAACTCTTAGTTTTGCACCCTGAGCACACGAAAGATATTTCCAAAAAGGTGCTATATACAGTATATGTTGAAGGGCTAAGGCATTATACAGCGACACAAGATATTTACGGCAGAACCGATGTCTGTTACCAATAACTGACCCGTACAAAATCTGGATTTTCACTTCTACGTGGCGCACAAGCAGCGTCCCTTTGGGGTGGAGGCTTCGACCGATGAGTAAACCAAGGTAATAAATACTATCAGATGGTTTCACAACTGAATCGCCAAAAGAGATTTCGTCTTCGCAGTGCACCGAATTGAAAAACAAGACGGCCGATTTTGACACATTAAACGACAAACCTACGCTATTGTATTCTATATTCAACACATGAAAATTTTTCGATAGTCGATCAGCGGACCTGTTCAAATTAAGCAAATCGTCAGCACATATCATCAACGAAACATTAATCGTTTTTGAAACACAAGACGTAGCTACTCGGGCTTGCACCGGCAGAACACTATTGTTGTACTAACTCGGAGATACAACCGAACCTTGACTGACTCCTTTACGGACCGGTACAGCAGTGGATTCAACTGGATTTGAGGGCATTTTCATTTGCACTCTAAGGTTATTGTACATGTGATATAATGCTCTCCCAATACACAAATTTAGCCCTTGTTTATACGCTTCTAGAAGGATCTACATGTGCACTGACAAGTCAAAAGTCAGTTTCACATCAAAAGAGCCAATAACTAGTGGATCACCCGTTGCCTCAGAATCAGACAAAATAGCAGCAAGGGCGAACAGAGCATCAGCGCAACTGAGCCCTACGTAAAATCAAACTGGTGGTTTGACATTTGGAAACAGCGTCGAACATTTGACAATAGAAGCATTTCTAGAAGCTTGCTTTAAACTAGGGACACAGTAATTGGGCGATAAGAAGAGTATATGTAAGCTGGCTTCCCTTTTTTCAGGATGGGCGTAAGTTGCCCTTTACAGAAAACATTGGGTGCAAAACCAACTACGAATATAATCTGGTAGAATAATGTTAACATTTCATACAAAAGACGAGTACCATTCACAAGGAAAAGTGCACACAAACCGTCAAGTCCGCGCGATTTTTTCTTCTTTAGCCTAAAGGTATTTGCGGTTATATTCAAAACAGATACGGTGTAGTCCGGAAAACTCAAGTTTGATAGCACAGATTCAAGCTGTACTGTGTATGTCTAGCTAAACTGGGATTAGGGGCACTAAATTCGCTCTTAAAATAAGCTCGCTGGTCATTTGGATCACTAGGGATGAACTTAGGCATGTTTGGGTGATCTTTCATGCGGTATGTCCATGAACGACTTAGATCATTAATTATACTCTCTTTATCGTCATTTTTTAAATTCGTGCGATGCAGCCATGATGATGGCTTTCTCAAACTTACGTTTTCTGTGTACATGGAGACAATTCAACGCATTGAATTTAGGACGACCACTTTCCCTCCACACTGAGAACCAGAACTTAGCATCCTAACATTATTTCACTAGCTCTTAATTTTTCGAGGACCCCTGGGTTTTAGTACCTTTACGAATATTCCTAACAGGAGTAGCAGTCTTCTCTGTTGTTTGTAGTGCCTGGGGGATTCCAGCACAGAAGGCGTTAGCCTTTATTTTAGTTTCCTGGATATTCTTTGGCACGTTGGCTTGTAGTAAACTAAATGGCACGCTGATCTTATGAAGCATCGTGTCAATCACTAACCAATAAAGCGAAAAGTCGGTTTTTGACCAATCTTTTATATTATGCCACTGTGAATTACTTTTGGCATCTGGGATAGACAGATTACCCCACGCTTCAATTGGGACAGTGCTGTCACTTACTTGAAGTACTTTTACTTGAAGTACTACTTAAGTAAAATTTTCCATTACTTGTACTTGTACTTAAGTAAAAACTCTAGGGTGTACTTATTACTTGATATTTAAGTATGATTACGAAATACTTATTACTTAAGATACTTTTAATGTACTTGTTTTTCAAATACTTTTCAAATACTTTTGTGTGCGTGTGTTTTGGCAATGTACAAAAAACATTGCGTAATAGAGAGATCTATTATCAAAAACCGTAACAAGTTGCTGAGAACAGATGTTGGTGAATAAACCGAATTCCCGACAGCATGTTTAAAGAAGAAGCAGGACCTTTTAAATCATAAGCGTCTTTAATCTCAAACTAACTGAAAAGTCAGCATGGCGAAACAGCTTCCATTTATACTCCAAGGGAGGTACTTTACTGTGAAGGGGAAAATTGACCAAGACGGGTCTGTGAATGCATCCTGCAAGTTTTGCCCCAACAAAACTGTAAAGGGACACATACATGCAACGACCAACTTCCACAAGCATTTGAAGGTAAATAACTCCTATTTGCTGCCTATTTGTATTTATGTCATGTGTCTTTTTTCTTTAGTGTCATAGTTAGCCTTATTCCATCAATTAATGGGCCGCTCCATCACTCCAGGGACTGATGGCCCATTGGTAAATGTCAACTTTCGTTCCAATGCTCTAAAGTGTGTATTACTACATATAGCAAGATTCTCATTTGTTTCTTTGTCATTATTACAGAAGCAGATCCATTTTTTTGCTTTCTAAAATCCCCCTCCAACGAAACTAGAAATACATAAAGTAGGCTTGTGGTAAATTTATGGCAGTTCATGTAGGGTAAGATGACCAGTACTGGGACACTTAAATCACTCTGCCTATTATTCTATTATAACATGAATAGTGTTATGTCATGTTGAAATAGATTCAACATGAATCTATTATTCGTGCAACATGAACCCT
Organism: Artemia franciscana; assembly: GCF_032884065.1. NCBI lineage: Eukaryota > Metazoa > Arthropoda > Branchiopoda > Anostraca > Artemiidae > Artemia > Artemia franciscana. Next base: position 26,238,614 of record NC_088876.1, on the reverse strand, counting down.
AATTTCAGACCAAGTTGGTTTTTCACACATTTACGGATCTTTGGGGAGATTTTAACAGCAGCAAGGGTTTTCTCCTTTGTAAATAATTATCACTTTTGAATGCTTCTCCCTTAACTTCTAGCCCTGACAAGTCTAAATTTGGATTAAAAAGGACTCTCGTAGGTGTTCTTTTCCATTCGTCCAAGGGATATTTTTAACAATCATTCTAGCATTTTTTGGGTTGAGTATTTAGGGGTATAGTTCGCCAGCTCTGATTTTTCACAAAAAAGTGTGATTGCACTTTGTGCATCTTCTTGAGATGGAAGTTCCAATGTTACTTTTCTATTTCTTCCAGAAGTAGCATTTTTGACAGAGAATTATAAATGTGATCATTTGTCTTTTTGCCTAAATCTTGGACTATTTTCTTTAACTCGCTCTGGGCGATATTCTTATTAACAGTACTTTGATTTTGGCAGAATTTGATGGGTTCAAGGATCACAGTATGTTTTCCTGGGCCTTTCACTTTGCTGGCATAAGTGGGAGTGGAATGACCTGGAGCAGAAGAGAAAGAAAAAGAAGACGGCTTGGATTTTAGAGCAATGATTTCTTGTTGTAAATTTAAAATCTCAGAGAGCCTTTCACTTTTTCTTCCAAGCAGTGAAGAATTTTCTTCCAGTTTACTAGAATAAATAGAACATATCCAGTCACATTCTTGTGAGGCAGTTCTTTTACCGCCAGAAATTCTTTGGTCTGTAATTGCATCTTTAAGATAATTAAGTAATTTGAAAATACTGTTTTCTTCAGCATATGCAATTTTCCTCACATCCAGTTCCAACATTTATAATCTAGATGTAGAAGGGTTATAGGTCTCTTTATACTTTGGACAGAGCCAAAAGCTATATACCAGTTTTGTGTGTATGTAGTAGCGATACGACGCGTAAAAAATATTTCAGAATATCATTCGGAAAAAAATCTTCTTATAATTTCTTGGAATTAAATAATGTTTTAATTGTTCATCTTCAAAATAAATCAAGGAGCATAAATTACAATCAAATTTACAAGCTAATGTAAGCTATAACACTTATGGAGTATACAATGAAAACAGGTTTATCCTCAGGTTGTTTTATGTTCACCTTTTCACGCATCAAATGAGACTCCCTTTCATGTCCATACAATATTAAATTTTGATGTTGACACTTTGAACATAAAACCAATAATGAATGTCATTTAAAACCAGGTTTGCAAGAAAAAATCTGTAATTTGATTTTCCCGTTTAATTTGAACATATAGATTTTAGATCAGCTTAATTATATTTTTAAATTATAGACTATAGGTTTGATTAAGGCTATTGGTTTAATTATAGGCTAGTATAGGTTTTAATTATAGGTTTGTATTAGCTAGCAGAAAAGCCTCAAGGTGATAAATACGACTTCGAACATTTTTATTGTCAGATTTAATGCCAGCTTACAGCGAAGCAAAGAATTCAATATTACACTGTATACTACGGCTGCAAATTCAAAATCTCATCGTTCAAATATGAAGGAGGGGCTGACTGAGTATGCAGAGCTTCAACACTGGGAAATACGGAGAGAAATTACTACCTTGGTATATATATATATATATATATATATATATATATATATATATATATATATATATATATATATATATATATATATATATACATATACATATATATATATATATATATATATATATATATATATATATATATATATATATATATATATATATATATATATATATATATATATAGTAGCTGTTGGGGTGGCGCTTCGCGCCACCCCAACACCTAGTTGGTGGGGGCGCTTCGCGCCCCCCCAAGCCCCCCCCGCGCGCGTAAGTCATGACGCGCCATAATAGTTACGCGCCATTGTAGTTGTGTCCCTATGTCCCACCTGTGAATATATATATATATATATATAATATATATATATATATATATATATATATATATATATATATATATATATATATATATATATATATATATATATATATATATATATATATATATATATGGTTTTAACTTCGTAAAACTTGCGAATATACAACATTCTTTGCTGTCCCATTGTCTTTGCATATAAATAGATTGCCAGGTTTACCGACTCTTGAGCATGCAACATATAATGGTCCATGGGAAAACAATCTGTATTCAGATCTATACCTCATGATTCTAATGATTGCCCTTGAGCTTTGTTGATGGTGATTGCTAATCGACCATTCCCTGTCCCGGTGTCCCGGTCGTCATTTATATCCCCCTGTTTCCCCCGGTGTCCCCGTTGTAGTTGTGTCCCTGTGTCCCGGTCGTCATTTATATTCCCTGTGTCCCGGTCGTCATTTGTATCCCGGTGTCCCGGTCTGTATATACATTCGTTTTTTAGTTTTGTTTTTCTCCTTTATTTTTTTCCTTTTTTTTTTCTTTTTTAGTTTATTTAGATTTTTAGATTTTTTAGTTTTTTTTTCTTTTTAGTTTTTTTGTCCCGGTCGTCATTTATATCCCCCTGTTTCCCCCGGTGTCCCCGTTGTAGTTGTGTCCCTGTGTCCCGGTCGTCATTTATATTCCCTGTGTCCCGGTCGTCAGTCTTTTTAGTTTTGTTAGTTTGTTTTTTTTTACTTATGTCCTGGTCGTCATTTATACTCCCTGTGTCCCGGTGCTTTGTTGATTGCTAATCGAACATTCCTTTTGTCCTGGTCGATTTCTCTTTGAGTGTCGTCATTTATTTTTTTCTTTTTTAGTTCTTTTAGTTTTTACCTTTTTTAGTTTTTTTTAGTTTTTTAGATGAAAATTTTTTTAGTTTTTTCCTTTTTTTCTTTTTAGTTTTTTATTGGTCTTTACCTTTATTTTAGCTTATTTTTCAGTTTTTTCCTTTTTTTTAGTTTTTTTTATTTTTTATTTTTTTTTAGTTTTTTACCTTTTTTTAGTTTTTTTAGTTTTTTTAGTTTTTTAGCTTTTTTACTTTTTTTATTAGTTTTTAGTTTTTTTTGTAGTTTTTGCCTTTTTTTAGTTTTTTCAGTTTTTTTTTAGTTTTTTATTGGTTTTTACCTTTATTTTAGCTTATTTTTCAGTTTTTTCCTTTTTTTTAGTTTTTTTTTAGTTTTTAGTTTTTTTAGTTTTTTACCTTTTTTTAGTTTTTTTAGTTTTTTTTAGTTTTTTAGCTTTTTTATTTTTTTATTAGTTTTTAGTTTTTTTTTGTAGTTTTTGCCTTTTTTTAGTTTTTTTAGTTTTTTAGCTTTTTTATTAGTTTTTAGTTTTTTTTGTAGTTTTTGCCTTTTTTTAGTTTTTTTTAGTTTTTTAGCTTTTTTATTTTTTTTATTAGTTTTTAGTTTTTTTGTAGTTTTTGCCTTTTTTTAGTTTTTTCAGTTTTCAGTCATTCACTAGCTATTGAAGAGTGAACTCCTATAATCGGATTACTTTTTCAAGTTAAAAGGATTAAATTTGATATTGTTTTGGACTTTTTATTGCGTAATTTGATGCAATAATAGACTTCTACGCGCGGATTATAGCAATTATTATGGCGATCACTCAAGCAAAGTTTGATGAAGGAATGAAACGGCTTCAAATGTCACTGGATAAAATATTAGCAGAACAGAAAAGTTTTTCGGTCTCAATAGTTGCTCTTCAAGACGAAGTTAGGAAAATATCAACAGAAAATGCTAATCTACAAGATGAAACAAAAAAGCTTCGAAATGATCTAGAGCAAGAAAAATTGCGGAATAACGATTTGGAGACTAGGCTTTTGGAAATCGAAGTGACAGAAAGGAGATTAAATTTGATTGTTCATGGTCTGCCTGCTGAAAAGCATAATCAATCAGTGACTAGCAACGTATTGTCTCTTCTTTCTGACAAATTGCAAGTTACCGAGGACATTTCTCTTACAAAGTGTTATCGCCTTAAGAGAAATAGCAGTTCAAACATTACTAGTAGGAAAACTAGTGTTCGACCGGCCCCTGTTTTTATATCGCTAGACACGGATCGTAGCATTCAGTCGATTCTCAGTGAGGTAAATAAGTTGAAGGGTAGTGGAATTCGCATTTGCAGTGATCTCCCACCAAAGCTAAATTTTCTACGGAATGAGCTATTGTCTAAGGGAAAGGAGATGCGTGATTCGGGTTCGGTTCATCTTACACGTATTAAACAAAAAGGGAGCAAATTATCGCTAGAATGTAAAAAGTCTCCGTCTTCACAGTGGATTAAGATTGACTAGTTACGGTGATTAATAATGACATTTCATTTGGTGAGATTACTTTTATTATTTTACAGTATGTAATGTTTCTCTGTTCATAGTATTGCATTTTTTTTTTTCCTCTGTAGGGAAAAAACGTTCCATTTTTCGTCCCTCTGTAGCTTATTATGTGTTTATTTTATGTCTTTTTCTTTCTTTTTTTGTGTGTGTTTCTATTTATATGAAGTAATTGAGTGCAATAGTTTTTCAGTGTCCGCATTTCATCTTACAATGAATATGTTCCATTTCTCTCTCCTGTTTCTATTTATTTTCAAGCAGTTTCTTTTTCTTTCATTATTTTCGAGTTCTCACTGGTTCAGTTGTTTTTGCTACTTTAAGACTCAGACGGTATGCATTTTGCGAAAGTTTCTGCTAGTTCGGATCATAATTCTGATTTTGTACATTGGATGATAATTGTATTGGGGATAGACTGAGATACCTTGAGTCTAACCCTTTTGATTTTTCCATATTCCAGAGCCATGATAAATTTTCAGGAAATAAGATAAATGACGGTGGGCTAATTAACTTTCCAAATTGTAAATATAAATTACCTTCCGAAGTTTCTGATCTTCCCAGTACCGGTGTTGTGAGAACAGGATTTTTAAATTGTAGGGTTTTTTTTAGTTCACAGGATAATCTTGTCGATGTAGTTCATAAACTATATTGTTATGTCGTTGGATTCTTTGAGACTTTTCTTACAGACCTGACTCCTCAGGTTGTTTTTCCTGGATATCAATTTATTTTTAAAAACCGATTGACTAGGCGCCAGGGTGGTTTAGCAGTACTAGTTAAAGAAGGTATCTCTTTTCGACGCATTGCAAATCTGGAAGGTTCTAATGAGGAAATGCTTTTTGAAGTAATGGTGACTGAAATTAGTCTTGGAAAAAAAGATGTTTTTTTTTGCGTAGTATACCGACCGCCTTCTTCTCCAGTCAAATCTTTCCTCTCTAAACTCCATGATTTTTTGCATCAACCCCATTTTCAAAATAAAGATTTAATCCTTTCCGGAGATTTCAATATTGACATTCTAGAAGCTTCAAATGAATCCTCTGTTGAGTTATTGTCTTCTTGCTTTTCTGCGTGTCTGCTTCCTACTTGCCTGATACCTACAAGAATTTCACCTAGTTCTGCTTCTCTCATTGATAATATTTTTACATCTTTACCTATTCAAGCAAATTTTGCTGTTTTAAGTGATATATCGGATCATTTCCTGCTGGTTTCAGATTTAGCTCTTACTTATAAAATACCACAGGTAAGTAAGGAACGTCAAGGACGGTTAATAAATAAAATAACATTAAAGCACCTGAATGAAAGCCTTCGACTATTGGATTGGCAGGAGGTAATATCCACGGAGGATTCAGATATGGCAACTGATAATTTTCTAAGAAACTTCAATTGCTGCCTTGATTCTAGTTGCCCATTTGTTACGATTAAAATTTGCAGAGAAAAATTTCCTATAAGGCCATGGATAACGTCTGGAATTTTGATATCAGTTAAGAAAAAAATCAGTTATTTAAAAAGCAGTTAAAGAATCCAACTGATTATAATATTAAAAATTTTAGAATTTTCAAAAATAAATTAACCACAATGATACGTTTGTCAAAACAATTGTATTATAAAAAGTCCTTCGAAGAAGCTCAAAATTCTCCTCGCAAAACGTGGTCTTTAATTAATTATTTTATAAAAAAAGAAAGTAAGTCGAATTTTCCTGAAGTTATTAGTTTAGAAGATGGTTCGACTACTAATAAATCGGAGAAAGTGGCTGATATTTTGAATACTTATTTTGCTAAAATAGGAGAGAAAATTGTTTTATCAGTAATGAACCAGTTTGATTCACGTAGTAATAAACATTTTTCTTCATACCTTCCATCTCCTCAAAGTAATTCAATTTTTCTCGGGCCTATTTCTCATTCTGAAATAACAAAAATAGTATGTGATCTAAATCCAGGTAATTCAGCGGGAATTGACGGGTCTAGTTCTAAAATTGTTAAAGAAATACTGTCTGAAATAATATTACCATTACAGCATATAATTAATCTTTCATTTAAAACTGGAGTTTTCCCATCTGCTTTTAAAGAAGCGCGGATAGTTCCGCTTCACAAAGGTGACTCTCCTGAAAATCCATCAAATTACCGCCCTATTTCTATTCTGTCAGCATTTTCTAAAATACTTGAGAAGGCAATTTATAAGAGGCTTTATGACTTTCTTAAATCGTCTAATTTCTTCACAAATTCCCAGTTTGGTTTCCGGTCTGGACACAACACTGAACATGCTGTCGTTGCTCTCATCCAATATATTCATGAATGCTTAGATAGAGGTGAAATTCCAGCAACAATATATTTAGTTTTTAAAAAAGCATTCGATACAATATCCCATTGTATTCTTTTTAGTAAATTGGATAATTGTGGTGTGCGTGGACCGGCGTTGGATCTAGTTAAATCTTATCTTGATAAGAGAAAGCAACGATTAGATGGAGGCAATTTCCTCTCTTCACCTGTACCTCAGTCTTCGAAGGTTGGGGTACCTCAGGGCTCTGTCCTAGGTCCTCTCCTTTTTTTAATTTATATAAATGATTTTCACCGCGCTTTTACATCCCCGTGTCTCAACACACATTTTGCTGATGATACGGCAGTTTCAATTTCTGAAAAGAATGACGAGGAGCTGGAGGCAAAACTGAATACTGCATTTTCTAATGTTCTTGATTGGTGTTCTTCAAATTTTATTGCTTTGAATGTATCAAAAACTAATTTCATAATTTACGGCAGAAAGTCAAATATCTGCCCTCGTATTACCCGAGTTACTTCTTCAAAGTATCTATTATCAATATCTCGTGTGAAAATGATAAAATACCTTGGACTTGTGATTAACGAAAGCTTATGTTTTAAAACACACATTCAAAATCTACGATTAAAGATTTCAAGGTATGTTGGTTTAATGCGAAGGTTGAAGCTTTGTTTGCCCTACTCTGCTTTACGAAGTATTTATTTTGCTCTGATTCAGACTAATATTAATTATTGTTCTCTAGTATATTTATCTACATTTAAAAGCCATATTAAACCAATACAGATTTTACAAAATAAAGCCCTAAGAATCCTTAAACTGTTTATTCCATCACCTATTGAACTTCCAAATAAGTCTTCTACTGCATCTTTATATACTTATCTAGATATACTTCCAGTCTCTCAACAATTTGCTTTTGGAGCAATTCTTTTCAAAATCAATTATGACATTAAGAAATTACCGCCATATTACCTCCATCAAAGTTTGTTCTCCCAATCACAAGATTTACATAATTATAACACTCGACAAAAAAAGGATATCTACATTGACAAGTATAATACTGAGAGATCTAAATTCGCTCCGTTTGTGTCAATAGCTCGGTGCTGGGATGCTCACAAGACTCTTATTGATAATTTTTCCTCTATCCATTTAATAAAAAGGAAACTTAAATTTCATTTAGTTCAGGATTATTTTTAATTAAGTATCTTTTTAGTAAGGCAAAGTTTTTGTATGATTCGTTGCTCTGGGTGATTATGGGCCTCTCAGCTATCTTCCAGTATTAATTTATATTTAATAATATGGACATTTTTAATTTTTTCAATAGTATTGAATGATCCTGGGCTAGCTGCTACTTTCATATTATTGTTGTGCTATTGTATCTTTGCCGTCATGTTTATCTTTGTATTGTAGTGTGTTATTATTTTATCTTTGTCTAGGCCTAGTTTTTCGAGCTCGTCCTCCCCATGGGCCTATGTCATTTATGTATACATGTATGTGCGATTTATAAATAAATGAACTTGAACTTGAACCTGATCCAGTTTTTTCAGGTGACGTCACCTGATCCACGATCCACAGATCCACAGACAACTTATTTATATATATATATATATATATATATATATATATATATATATATATATATATATATATATATATATATATATATATATATATATATATATATATATATATATATATATATTAACGAAACTGGATGAAAGAAATTCAGATAGGAAAATTACACAATTCAGTTTTTACCTGTTTGAAGCTGGAGGTCCGGAGCCGCATCCTCTTGCCAAACTCAATGACCTCAAAAGAGGTCGCCTTAACTGTTTTTCACTGTTAGCCCTCGTTATTCCGTGTGTAAATCGTTGATTCAATCTGCTTGTAAGATCTTCTGTTAAATTACTCGATGATGATTGCATTCTGTCATAATGAAGGTTTGTCCTGTTACTTTGAGATTTCTGGGCTAACATTTCAGCACTCGAATATGGTGTTGGGCCATCGGTTTCTAAAGTAAGTAAAGAATATTAGTTTTGATGAAAAGCGCTCTTGGCGTTTTCACAAAATAAAAAGAGCACTAAAATACCGATATAAGGTCTTTCTATAGAGCCTTTTGGTCAATTGAACTTAAATATATTACAATACATTAAAACACATCTAAACAAACAATATAAGGAAAATGTGTGTTCAACATTCTTTTAACATTTATAATACTGGACCATAATACAGTGAAACAAAATCTTGAATTGCTGAGATTCTCAGGAATTAATATTATTATATATTAAATATATAATTTTCATTAGTTCTATCCAGTCATATTGTCTATTAAAATGACTTATTAAGGTACTTAGTTTTCATCCATGCTTTGAAAAATAATTTATAATTGCATCTTATAATGTTTAAAGCACAGTGTCCAAAATGTTTTAGTTTTCAACGAAATGTAAATTACACGTTAGGCTTTAAAACTGCTACGGTTAGAGAAAGGGAAGTAGCCAAACTCCTGTTTGCATCAACTTTTGCTCGTTTTGTCATTGAAAAATTTCGCACAACATCTTTGAATTTCTACAGCTGGTATAGGCAGTGGTATAGGCAGAAAATGTAAAAACTGAAGAGAAGCAGATTCCTGGCACTTTGCCATAATTTCAGAACAGCTGCTATGTAAACATGTAAATATGCACTATCAAAATCATGACCGCAAATTTTAACACAACGGCTCGTAACTGTCTAAGGAAAAGAGAGGTGACCCCACTTTAATATTGGTTCAATATATCAGCTCAGAAAAACTGCACAGCCTGATTATGCACAAACAAAATGAGGCTCCTAAATAAATATATGGAAGACAAAGCTGTTTCAAGGGGAGGGGGTTGAGCCCTCCATTCTAAATTTTTTTCCTGGCTCGTAAAAACGTTAAAAAATACATATAAACATATTTTTGATGCGTTTATAAAGTTTTTTGATAAATCCCCCTCGATAAATATACCCCTCCTCAGAACAAAATCCTGAATAATTTACCTTTTAGCTTCTATTTGACTCAATTTTGTTGATAGTAGGTTGACATTTAGGTTGTGTTTAAGCAGTCAAAATATTTTCTACATTACTTAATTGATAAAGCAAACACATAATCAAAGAATGAAAACTGGTGATTGTCCAATATAGTTTAGATTTTGCTGAACAAGAATCTATGTCTATGCATAAGGAAAATACAGCTCTAAAGAGAAAGTATGAAGGTGTATATTCCTTGGCTTGGAAAGCCAAACAGTCTTATTTCAGGTGCTATCGTAGTGTACCCTTCCCCCCTCTTTTTCTCTAACAAACTCCCAGAGATCACACTTTGCCTAAAGTTTATCTGAAATAAATGTACAGGCGAAAACACTTTTCCAAAGAACTGCAGCTTAAAACTCAATGTGGAAATTTAATTTTCAAGGTAATTTAAAAGGAGAAAAAACGTAAACAAGTAAGGCTATGCATGCAGTCTTTGCATCTGAACTAATTGAAGCTCCAAAAAGGAAAGAAAATAAACAGAAATTTATAAATTGAGTGTTGAAAATTGGTTAAAAACTTTCGAACCAGTCAAAGGATATTGGAAGAACAAGTAAAATCAATAGTTCAAAGATGGATGTACTCTAGTGTAATTAGTATTCGTTGTAGAAAAAGGAAGACTTTCACAAACGCTTATGGTATTTTCAATAATACATACCACTGGGCTAGACTTGATCTAAGATTATGCCAAATATGTGAAATGGTGAACCAATGGTAAATTCATCCCCCCGCTCTCTTCTCCTGTAATCGGCCAGCTCTCAGGCTCGTTCTTCCTCTAGTAAGTCTTCTGGCCTAACAATCCACATGGAAAATATCTAACCTATATCTACTCTTACCTGGCCACTCTTCTATCACATGTCTTCTTGTTTTCATGGTCAACTTATATTTTTTGTATAAAGGAGAATCAGATCTGAAATTTTTGGTATAATCTGGGGGAAGGGAATGTTTTATTTTTAAACCTAGACAGGAAAATTTGTCACCTTTTCAATCTGGAAATGGAAATACCAAAAAAGATTTTTTTTAGTGAAAATACCGTCCCTCCACCTTCCCTCCTGATTTTCCTTAATTATGGAGTGGAAGGGGGTAAAATCTGGGGGCTAGAACTAAGGTATGTAAAAATAATAAGGTAAGTATTACGCTAGTCAGGGGCAGATCTAAGGCAAAATCTTGGGGGAGGCTCAATTTTCGAAGGGCGCCAATGAGCAAAATCTTTTGGGGGGGGGGGAGGCAATGTGACAACTGTCCTAATAATTGACCAAATTGACAAATTAATTCTAAGTAAAAGAGTGAAAAAAAAAGAAAAAAAGGAAGAGGGTACCAGAAAAAATCTTTCGGGGGGAGCTGGGCCCGCTGGATCCGCCAGTGACGCTGGTGCTCCAATTTTTCATCGTAAAAACATTAGAAAATTGACCCTACGGGATCATGACGTCTAATACAGGATATCATATTTTGATTGATCATATTTGTTTGTAAAAAGAGTAAAAGTCAATGAAAATGGTGTTTAGAAACATTGGGGTATGTAACACGCTAAATTTGTAATCTCCACATGCTGCAAACGTTACACCATTGATGCTACAAGGACGTAATATGCAAGGTTGGATATGGTTGTGTGATTTATCCTACAGGACCCTAAAAGGAGTAAATTAAGGGATAAAATATGGTATGTAAAAGCAATGGGGTATATAATATGCTTGTATTGCAGTCTTCTCAGCCAATAAATGCTAAAATATTGACAATACAGGCCATGATGCGCCTTATAAAAATGAATGAATTTGGTGTTTCTTAGAGTTCAAGGGGCAAAAAAGGGTGTAAAATGTTCAGATGACCAAGCTGTTTGAACTAGGAATAAATGAGAACGTGACTAAGAGATGTTGCGTAACGAGAAGAACGATCCTACAGTCTGTGATAGTGAACTGTTAATAATGGTTCACTTGATCCATTGGCAACCAAAAGTCTATAAAAAGAAATTTGATAGCACTTAATAGATCAAAAGAATTGGCTTTTTATGCTGATTTCGAATATATGAGATTCCTTATTTAATACTACCAATCAAAATCTAAGAGCCAGAAAAAATTGAGCTGATTTTCCAAAGAGGGAGAAACACCCCCTAAAGTCAGGTGATATTAATGAATATCATATTATCAGATTAAGCATGTTGTAGAATCCTACTGTAGAAGTTTTAAGCTGCTATCTGCAAGCGTTTGGAATTTTTTGTTTTTTTACCAGAAGGAAGATCACTGATTATTTTTCTCTTCGAGGGTGATCGCCAACCAATGGCCATAAAAGATTGAAGAGGGCTCATTTGAACATTTGAACAAGGGTTCACTGAAAGTTCTAGTGCCTATTTTAAAAGATCAAAATTATTATCCCATGGGTTAGTGATGTTTTCTGGAATTTTTGTGGGCACCTAATTATGGTTCTCTCCCAAAGAGGACCAAGTTGCTGTTGACTGAAAATACTGAGAAAGCCAATCAATTTAAAAGTATCGAAAAAACTACATACTGAGCTTCTTAGTTGCAGAAGAAATATTCACGCATTGTGGCGAACCCATTCCTAGGTTATTTTGAAAAAGGGGGTCTATCACCTTTTCAGGGCGTACAGTGTATTTTAATGCTCTAATATTCTACTTATAACTGAGCTTTCTGGTAAATATAGAATGAGCTTTGGAGAAGGGGGGACTTGATATTTAATCACTCTAGATTCCCAGAAAAAAATCAGTATATGCCTTTATTCTCGGTTTTATTTGGGGAGGGGAGATAATAGTGCCCGTCCCATTGCGGTAATCTTATTCTATGGATTATAAAATGTAACATTAACATACCTAACGGAACAGAGGTGGAAAAAAAAGGTAGGGCATGGTGAGACTTGTCAGGAAATTACTTGGGAGAGGGGAAAGTCAAGTGCTACTAGGAGCTTTTTTCAGCGAATTAAATATATTTCTCTTCCCCTTTTATACACAATGTTTCAATGTATTTAAAGATGTGTGCACAATGTGTTTAACTTTAGAGAACCCTATCCAGAAATCGCGATGGAAACAACCATGTAGAAGATCAAAATTCACGCAGAACATCCCTCCATATAAACAATAATACGCTACCTCTTTCCATCCATCCAAAATTATGTAGTAAAGGTATTATTAAGGACTTGTCCAACGAAATTACCGTCCATTGAAAAGTTTGACTAGATATTCAAATTTTATTTAAATTTAGGTATAATCAAGAATTTTAATCCTTAAGCAGAAAAACTGAAAAAAATAAACTTTACCAGTCAATTTACAATTTTTGAGAATTACCATTCAACAGAAGAAAATTGGAAGTAGGGTTTATGACACGGGTAGCCTAGACCATTAGTGGAAGAAAGATACGGAATAAAAATGGTCAAACCTCAGGAAATTGCAACATAATTTTCTTTTACACCAAAATGTTCAAAAAACTAGCTTAATCACATAATATAATCCCCTGAATCCCCCTTGCACCAGTATCCCAAGTTTGCCCTTGAAGGGGAAAAATGAGGGGGAAAAACCAACTTTTGTGTTCATAAGTATTTTTGAGTTTAAATAGTCGTTTCCTATCAAATCAAACAAGCCAAATCCAAATCTGAATTCAGATTCTCCTTTTTTCCGTACCCTCATGCCTATTTCCACCCTTAAAGGGTGGGAAAGGGGGGGCAAAGCTTGAAATTAAGATGTCGGTGCATTATTTTGGCTGTTTCCTGTGGAATTAATGGCGGTGAATTCGAAAATGAAGTTAAAAACTTGATTTTACGAGGTCAAATACCTAATCTTACCTAAATCAGCTGTGAAAGTTGACCTACGTGAGCTAGTTATTTTAATCATTTGTCGGTTGATTCACCATTTCCTATCAAGCTAGGAATGGCGCCTTAGAATATGAGTTTCGAACAGTTTAATTTCAAACCAGCATTCCAGACTCCCCCTATAGTTTTCGGTTTCCATTCCTTAATGTCATTCTTTAGGTGATCTAGTCACTGCAGCTATCTACCATAGTACTTGCTAGATCATTGGCGTGTTTAAGGCTACATACGAGGTTTGTGCCGTTTAATTTACTTTCGCAAAGAAAAGGGAAAATAATAAAAATAGGATCCGCGAGCGTTGATTAGAAGAATATAGTGAGATAGTGTTTAGGATTATGCTTCTAATTTTGGAAAAGAGCGGATATTCATTTCTGCTTTTCAACTTCATTTCTGCAATACCATCTGCTGTGTATCATTTAAGCTAAATTTGTTCTTCTAGGTGGCGATGGGTTGAATTCCAATTGGATTGTGCCTAGTTTGACCGAACAAAGAAGTTGTATGAAATAATAAGTCCCTTTTTTTAAAGAGCCAATGAAGAGAACATGGTCTTCCCGATTTGCCAAAGCAGCATCGAACTCGGTGAAAATACTGCCATATTATCCGAGAAAGGAGCCGATACCGTGAATAACGCAAGCAAAGAAAGAGCTAGTAGCATAGCTGTGACGCCTGAAAATGAAGTCCACACTGCATGTCGTCATAACCTCTGTGACAGACGTCTGATCGACAGACAAAGGAACGCTCAAAGGAAACTTGAGCCAAAAGAACCGGTTGCAGCCCCCCGATCAGATTTTCAGCTTCACACTTTGATTTTTCAAAGAACTGCCTATTCTGTGGTCAAGCAGTGAAATAATGCAAGAGCACAAGTCATGAATTCGCTGAAGCTTATACAGTATGAACTCATAGCTTAGAGTACACGATAAGTGAAATGCGTAAGAGCAGTAACGATCAGTGGGCCATGATAGTGTTTGGTCGGATAAAATCAAAGACTTCTGACCTGCATGCTGCCGTTTATCATCAAATATGTTCAGTGAACTTCAGGACAGGAAAAAAGATTCCACAAAATTCTGTGGTCAAGAAGAAGTGAGTGACGTCCCTCCACCAAAGAAACGGAAGGGAAGACCGTACGATAATGCAAGGAAAGCCGCTCTAGAAGATGCTCTTCGGTGCTATGTCAACAGTAAAGAACCTGTACCTCTGACGATCATTTTTAGAAAGATGGCTCATATTCTCTCTGAAACTGACTGTGATACTTTGGCCTACAGCTTTCGTCAAGCCAAGGATTTGCTAGTCAGTGAGTATGGCGAACAAGCGGCTGTGTTCGATTCAAATGGGAAAGAGACACTCGTAACATTTAGAGATACGGTTGTCAGGATATTACGAGAATTTCACCAAGAGGAAAAAGCAGATAGTGAAAATGGAGAAAGAGATCAGCTCATCAAAGTCGTTGGAAAGATAATAAGAAGTGAAATCAAATCCATTACGACAAGGAAGGATTCTTACGAATTTCTTAACGAAATATCGTGAGTAGAGAAGAGTTTGAACTTTGTGTGCCCATCTCTTTGTCTACTGCTTTCGTCGATATGGGTCAACACGCCTCGTCTAATATCTTCTATCAGACAGACTATAATGCAGGCATGCAGACCACGATGTTTAATGTCTCCTTACCAAATAGGACTGGCTTTGCAGCTGAATACCTTTCATGGAATGAGACTTATTAGAATGTTTATACCTGAGTTGCTGGCAACGGAGCTTTCAGTGCCAAGAAAAGAAGTAAGTGGAGATGAGATGAAGTCAATCGCCACCGTGCCGTTCTAAACCTACCGAAAACCCGCTAAGTCGCAACCAAGGACTTTTGTTTGCTTGAACAAGATTGGTAACACTCATGACAATGAATGGGAATTTGAAACGCTCTGGCGCATCTCTGACTTTTTCAAAAGATCATACATGAGCTGGTCAGCCTTTATGTGGTCAATACACCAAAAGCTACCTTATCCGTGAAATTCGAATATTTGTTTTTTGCCAATGATTGATCACAACCCAAGCGATATCTCCTGTTTCTTCTACACTTATGCATACTGAAAAGCGCACTAGTCGAGCTGAAAAAACTCTAGTCATTACCTTTGACCGACCGCTTTACTAGATGGTGAAGTGTATCGTCGATGCAGAGCCTGCAATAAGTGCTTTAAGAAATGCTATTATTGTCCTAGGGGGATTTCACACACGCATGAGTTTCCTAGGAGCCATTGGTTTCCTTATGGCTGACTCGGGACTTTTGGAAATCCTATGTCAAGTATACGGACCTGACACTGTGCATAGTACCTTACAAGGAACAGCTGTCCCTCGTGCTGTGCAAGGCCATGGTCTGTTGGAGGTAGTCCTTTATGCGAACCTTTTATCATCAGAACTGGATGGCAGAGCGTTTGATGGCAATGACATGCTACCAGAACACCCTGAAAAGGCAAAAAGGTGTACGAGTCGCTCCTTGAAGGAGATACCATCGACGAAGCGCAGATGTCGGAGGCAGCAAAGCTTATCTCTGAAATAGTTCAAAGTGTAAAAGAACGATTGTCTTAGTCCAGAACTGCCCGTCTTTGGTTTCAGTATCTGGACCTACATGGAATCCTGAGAAAGAACCTGAGAGCTGAACGAAGTGGCAACCTTGAGATTTATCTTCAGTCGTTGTTGGAAATGCTTCCTTACTTTGCTGTTTCCGGACACAGTCTTTACCCGAAGTCTTCTTTTTTGTTCGTGCAGTCCATGTTTCAGTTTAGGAAAGACAACCCAGAGCATTGAAGAACGTTACAGGAGTACCTGTTCATCAGAAGAACTAACAACTATTGAGCGGCACTTTCCCTTGATTTGGTGATTAAAGAGACGTTAATGAGAAATATGAAAACGAGTGGCGGTCTGACCAGAGGTAGAGGCATAACTGAATTGCAGCAGACAATTTGGACATCTGCTTTGCCTACTTTGGTTTTCGTTAACGAACGCATGCAGAACCTGACTGGCCACGTGGAGTTGACTGTTGAAAATCCCGCAGAAGCGATATCTTCGAGGAGAGCTAGATATCTGACAGACATTGAAAAGATAGATCGATAAATTGAGCCCCAAGAACCCTACTGGCGAGATTCACAGCTGTTGAACGTGGTTACTGGTGTCAGCGCTTCATCATCTGTAAGCGCAAACAATGCCAAATCTGTAGGAGAAATCATTCTGAAGGCTATGGAAGCGAAAGACATTGACAAACATATTTTCAGGAAGAAGGAGAAAGCTGTAACTACGGCTGAGAAGTCATGCGTGGTGATAGATAGCAAGAGGGAAATGGTCGACCCAGCTCTAATCTTCCAACGTCTAGCCGCAGTCGGTAGCACTAGTGGTTCTGATTAGAACGAGGTTCTGTCGTTCGAGCTCTGTAGTTTTCCACCATCGCTCTTTAGTTCGTTCGAGGTGATGAGGACAGCCGACAAAGCCTCTCCAACAAATGCACTGATGAAAATTGAGGGGCTCGATGGTCCAATGACATTACCAATGTCCCAGAGAGTCTTGGACGGTGGCTGGCTAGTCCACAAAACTCCATGAACTGTCGGATCTGCATGCTCTGAAGTGGCAGGATCTTACGTAGACTATGACACAGGACATTTCGGCCAGGCAGCGGTTGTTTTTGACTTATACGCTGATACGCCGACGAAGAAAAACTGCACACAACTAAAGAGAACCAAAGGCTTGTCGTGTCTAACGATTCAATTCTCTCCTAACATGAAGATTGTCAAAAGTAAGGAGAAATTTCTGAGAAATCCCAAAAACGAACAACGCTTCATCAACCTACTTGCTGAGAGGCTGGCGAACTCAGAATGCAAATTTCTACACGCTCAGGATGATTCCGATGTCTTAGTTGTACAAACTGCAGTCAGTTGCGCTGAATCTTCGTCGACCACTTTGATTGGGAATGATACCGACCTATTAGTCCTTCTGCTGTACCATGCCAAGTTTGATGCATGTGATATCTTTATGCAGACAGACACACATGGAAATAACCAACGATCGTACGACATAAAAAGG
This sequence comes from Artemia franciscana, assembly GCF_032884065.1. Lineage (NCBI taxonomy): Eukaryota > Metazoa > Arthropoda > Branchiopoda > Anostraca > Artemiidae > Artemia > Artemia franciscana. Next base: position 26,221,197 of record NC_088876.1, on the reverse strand, counting down.
ATCAAGAGCGAACTAGGAACCGAAGCAGCAGAAAATCTACTCATTTGCCACGCAATGTCTGGCTGCGATACAACATCTAGATTTCACGGCGTAGGGACATCAGCAGTGGTTTCCTTGTCACTTAAAGATGGATTTTCTAAAGATGCTTGCAAGGCCTTCATGACACAAGGATCCAACCACCAGGAGATTACCGAAACTGGAGAAAAGCTTTGCCCTACAAAGGGAAAAGCAATAAGAAGACCCTGAAGGATATTCGGGTGCGAGCATTTACAATGCGGGTTGCAAGTGCAAATGCATTCGTTCAGGCAGAGTGGCTTCTGCCGACTTTGGCTGCCGCAAAGTACCACTTTTACAGGTACTACTTGCAAAAATGAAGTGGCAAGACGCGCCCGATTCGCTAAAGCCCGAAAAGTGGGATTGGCACCTCTCTTCGTCACGGAATATGTATCTTCCCATAATGACGGATGCTTCACCGGTACCGGAGAACCTGCTGAAGATAGTGTGGTGCCATTGCACTAGCGGGTGCGATTCACTCAGATGCAGCTGCCGTCGGAACGCTTTGCCCTGCAGCTTTGCCTGCGGGAAGTGTAAAGAGGCGTTATGTGATAACGCTGCAGCAAGACAGGATGAGGATGACAGCGAAGACGAGCAGGAAGAAGAATTAGCTTTAGGTTGTGCTTTAAAATCAAAATATTCTTGTGATTAATTGTGATTAAACATTCCTTTTTATAACTGATTGATCTGAAGTTTTGATCTTGATTAAAGAAGTAGTTTTTCAAGATTTTATACTTAGCAACCCCTCATATTACAGGCCCCTTAGAGGTGGAAACGAGGTAAATAGTAAAAAAAAAACCCTGCTTTTTAATCTCATATCTAGCAATACGGTACTTTATTTGATATAAAATGATCCTTTAGCCACAGGAATTCAGCAAATAATGACCTGCGTACTTTACCCCCCCCCCCCACCATTCCGTGAAGGTGAAAATTTATACTGGGGTGAATTGATTTCTAATGTTAGATTTGGATTTGTCATGCTTGATTTGATAGACGACGACTACTTAAACCCAAATATACGTCCAAATAGAAATTCTGATTTTCTCACTTATTTCCCCCCTTCAGGGGGGAGGGGTCTCGGGTAGTTGTGCAAGGGGGATTTGGAGGGATTTTTGTATGTGATTAAGTTGATTTTTCTGAACATTTTAGTGTAAAAAAATTATGTTGCAGTTTCCCCGAGGTCAAACTGTATTTTTCCTCCATTACATATCTTTGTTTGGCCTGGACATGATTTTAAAACGGCAAGAAATTAAATAAAAAAAAGAATTTTTTGTAATGAAAGTAAGGGCTTTCATTGAAACTTAATACGAACAGAAATTGGTGCGTATTTGAGGGTTCTCCCTATTCCTCAATCCCTCGCTTTTTGCGCTGAAGTTCCATTTTTTGTTCCAATTCTTTGATAACAACTGCTGAAACACGAGAGCCACCAACTTGGAATAAGAAGCTTTTTCTTAAAATAAATCTAAAATACTTTTGCGTGACGAGCGAGGGATTGATCACGAAGACAGCCCCCTCGTTTACGAAGCAATTTGTTTCGGTTTTAAATTTCAAAGATGCTCCTAATTTTCAGTTAAAAAAACGTTTTATATTTAATCAAATTAATACTTATCTAAGTAGTATTATTAGCAAAGATTGTAAATGCATTAAAGATATAAAAAGCCTTGAAGAATAGGACGATACGTCAGCAAATCAATATTAGAATATTAAAACCTACAGCGACAACAGTGGTCCAGGGTTCTGAACCGAGGGCCTTTCGGAAGACATAAGAAGATTTGTTAGATGTTTTCCAGAGGCATTGTCTACGAATAATCTTGGGTACCATCTGACCTCAAAAAGAAAGTTGTACGAAAAATGTCTATATATCCCACTCATTAGGACTATAATGAGAGAACGGTTGAAATGGCTAAAATATGTTTTGTAGATGATGCGTGATAGATTGCCAAAAAGATCCTTTTTGGTCATTCCTCTAGGAGGAAACTCTGTCCCCAAGTGGGCTGGAAAGAATCTTAGGATGGGAAGAAATCAGAAACTCTTGGGAGTTGTAAAGAATAACGTTTTGGAAAGATTGGGATGGAGGAGAACTGTGGCACAGCCGTGTTGGCTTTAAGTGACTTGGTGCTGCAGTGAGTTGATGGTAGTAGTAGTATTAGTAGCTTGTGGAAGAGCGGGTCATTGGACACCTATACTCCCCCTACCCTAAACTAAGCATTTCATGATTTTTATTACATTTTCCTGTACAGACAATAGAGTTCACTTATCTTTTTACGTTTCTTTTGTTTTCGCCCCAACTAAAAAAAAAAAAAAAAAAATCGAAACAAGTGCAATTATTCGCCTGCCAACTTTATATCAATTTTTTTAATATTTTCTTATAACTGACCTTATTCTTTATGCCATTTAAAATTGTGCATAATGTCGACCCCCCCATTTTTCGGAATATGACTCCACCAAATTGCTGATATACATTCACCAGTTTTGTAATTCAATCATGAAAAAAAACATTGAAAAAACTTACCATTCCGATCTTCTGAAGGACTAGAATCACATAAACTCGCTTCACTTCCTGATGTTGGAAGTCTTGACGGATAATTAGCTTTTCTATGACAAGAAAAACAGTGCGAAGACGATGATATATTTTGTGATGGTTCAGAATACTCATTATCCCTTTCTGGTACAGAATATTGTCTCATCGAGTTTCTGAGCATCAACCTACTGGTAGCTCTGTGCATAGGTTTCGTATAAGTCTGAAATGAAAACAAGTTTAGTCACAATGAGAATTTAGCTGGCCACATCAAAATTATACTAGCTAAGGATCGCCATTGTCCTATCAATAACCAACTGACGATACTCCCCGTTTAATACCCTTTATTTCTCCTTTGAAGGTTGAAAGAAAATCGGGAAACTAAGAAAAAAAAGTGTCTGCCCTCTGAATATTCTTGTTTTCTCCTTGTTTTGTGCTATCGGTGATTTCTTTTGAACGCTCTTGTCTGTCCTTCCAGTGAGATTACCGAGTCTGGGAAATTTCTACAAATATGAAAGTGGGATTAAAAAATAAGGATAAAAACCTGGTTTTGAATTTGCTTACCCTATGTTTCTCAATCCTGTATTCTCGAAAAGATATGAAAGATTCCTTGCAGATAGGCCAAAGGAGCAGATCCCACCTTTTATTGAGCTGAGGCAATTCAGGAACCTCAATCAACTTAAACTTCAACCTTGTTTATCTCATCAACGTCATTGAAAACACTCTTGGAAAGCCTAATGCTTGGCTTTGTTTCCGTTAGTCTTCACATAGCATTTGATCTTTTTAGCCACAATTTGTTAGTAGAAAAACTTGTAACTGTATTCAATATTAATCCTTAAATTTTGAAATGGGTTGCCTCGTTCTAGTCAAATAGATCACAAGTAGTTAAATATCTAAAACATTATTACGATCCTTTTTTTTACCAACAATGGAGTACTGTACCTCGGTGTTCCAAGATGCGGCCCTTCTTTTTTTGTAGTTATTGTTAATAACATGGATAAGGAATTCATAGAGGGATGAAAATTTTTAACGATCATTGAAACCTGCTATAGAAATTTAATAAGCAACCCTATGATTTTCCTTAATAAGTGTTCGCGAGACGCCTCGGAGATGGATATGGGAGTAATCCCTTCTAAATCCATAACGATACAAATTTGTTCTCTAAGATCCCCACCCTATCTCCTAAATCGTATCCCCTCTGAAATTTCAGTTTCGCCCTTTAAATTACACGGCGTTACACCTTTTCAAACAGTTCGTGGTAACGAACTGTAGTAAGGAGCGACCCGGCTCAATAGTAAACGAAACTCTAAAAATCGGAATTTTGATGCTTAAAGATACATCAAAAGAATCGGATTTTCATGCTGATTTGAAATATATAAGTTTCATCAAATTTAATCTTTGTCATCAAAAGTTACGAGCCTGAGAAAATTTACCTTAGTTTGGAAAATAGGGGGAAACACCCCCTAAAAGTCATAGAATATTAACGAAAATCCCACCATTGCATTCAGCATATAAGAGAGCAAAATCATAGCAATAATTATATCAAAAATTTCTATTCCTTATAGCAAAAATTTCAAGCTCCTATCTACAAAAATGTAGAATTTCGTATTTTTTGCCAGATGACAGATCACGGGTGCCTGTTTATTTATTTATTTTTTTTTCCAGGGGTCATCGAATTGACCAAGTGGTCCTAGAATGTCGCAAGAGGGCTCATTCTAATGGAAATGAAAAGTTCTAGTGCCCTTTTTAAGTGAAAAAGGGGGCCTAGGGCACCTAGGCCCCCTCTCACGCTCATTTTTTCCCAAAGCCAACAGATCAAAATTTTGAGATAGCCATTTTGTTCCGCAAAGTCGAAAGCCATAATAACTATGTCTTTGGTGATGACTAACTCCCCCAGAGTCCCTGGGGGAGGGGCTGCAAGTTACAAACTTTGACCACTGTTTACATACAGTAATGGTTATTGGGAACTATACAGACGTTTTCAGAGGGATTCTTTTGGTTTGGGGGGTTTTGGTTTGAGGGGAGGGGGCTATGTGGGAGTATCTTTCCTTGGAGGAATATATCATGGGGGAAGAGAAACTCAATGGAAAGGGCGCAGGATTTTCTAGCATTACTATAAAAAAAAAAATGAAAAAATAAACTTGAAAAAGTTTTTTCAATTGAAAGTAAGGAGTAGCATTAAAACTTGAAACGAACAGAGATTATTAAGCATATGAGGGCTTCTAAAAATACTTTAGCGTAAAGAGCGAGGTATTTAGGAAGAGATAAATACATCGCTATTTATGCTAAGGTAAATTTAGTAATTTTAACTACTTATTAATGGGACTTTCTGATTCAAGGGTCATTCTTAAAGAATTGGGACAAAACTTAAGATTTAGTATCAATAGCGAGGTATTAACGAGGGGACAAACCCCTCATATATATAATAAAAATATAAGAATATAAAAGTTTTTTACATAAGTTAGTTCTGAAGTTACGTATATTTTTTACTAATAAAAACGTTCGTTAAAAATTAAAAGTTCTAGTTGCCTTTTTAAGTAACCAAAAATTGGAGGGCAACTAAACCTCCTTCCCCACTCCTTATTTCTCAAAATCGTCTGATCAAAAGTAAGAGAAAGCCATTTAGCCAAAAAAAGAATTAGTATGCAAATTTCATATTAATAATTTATGTGCGGAGAGCCAAAATCAAACATGCATTAATTCAAAAATGTTCAGGAATTAAATATAAAAAAAACTATCTTTTTTTAACTGAAAGTAAGGAGCGACATTAAAACTTCAAACTAACAGAAATTACTCCGTATATGAAATGGGTTTTCCCCTCCGCAATCCCTCACTCTTTACGCTAAAGTTTGACTCTTTGCCACAATTCTAATTTTTAAATCAATTAAAAACTTTAGCGTAAAGAGCGAGGCGTTGAGGAGGGGACAACCCGTTTCATATACGGAGTAATTTCTGTTCGCTTTAAGTTTTAATGTCTCTCCTTGCTTTCAGTTAAAAAAACTATTTTTTTATTTAATTCTATTTAAAGCGGAGCATCCATAGACCATTTTAGAAGTGTCATCCATAAAGCTAATACTCCATCTCCCTTCTTAATCTCCTAAAAAAAAATTGGGTGTCCCCCCTTCCCTGGGAAATACTCACGATTTTGTTAGGGGGGGGGGTATTTTTATTTAGGGGGAGGGGACGGGAGGGGTAAGAAAAACTTTTAAAAACCCATAAAAATTTGTTTCTATGCATTTTTGTTAAGTTTTTACAATTTGATCCAACTTCTTTTTTTTTGGGGGGGGTGATTCTCCTCTGGATACAGCCCTGTCCCTTCCTATTTATTAAGGATTTATACTTCCTTTTGCTGCCCTTATCTTGAACTTGTCCGGTTTGGCATCCTGGGAGCTCTCGGTAAGAGTCAGATAAAATTGAATTCATCAATTCCAGTTGTCGAGAAATGAATACAGATTCGGAAGTAAGGAGTGGCTCGGCTTAATAGTAACCTAAACTCTAAAAATCATAATTTTGATAGCAATAAATACATCAAAAGCATTCACTTTTTATGTGGATTTCAAATATATAAAGTTCACTAAGTTTAATATAATCCCTCAAGAGCTATGAGCCTGGGACAATCTACCATTTTTTTTTTGAAAATGGGAGGAAACAACCCCAAGAAAATCAAGCAATCTTGATAAAAATTACACCATCAGATTCAGCCTGTTACAAAATACTGTAGACGTTTAAAGCTCCTATTTAAAAAAAATGTAGAATTTTGCAATTTTGAAAGAACACGGATGCGTGTTTATTAGTTATTTTATTTTTCCTATGGGTAAGGATATTACACCATTGATCCTAAAAACCAAGAGAAGGGTCATTTCACCAGAAATCGAAAGTTCCAGTGTCCCTTTTCGTTGAATAAGAGATTGGAGGATGACAAGCCTCCCTCGAACGCTACCCCCCAAGACACTTGTTAAAAAATTTTGAGACAGGTATTTGATTCAGCATAGTTAAAATGCCAGTAACTATGCATTTGGGGATGACCAGACCTCCCCCTCCCCTTAGTCTTTGGAAAAAGGCAGTAAATTACGTAATTTACCCATTGTTCACATATATTGTTTGTTATTGGGAACTACACATACGTTTTTGGGGGGTATTTTCTGAGGAAATTGATTTTCCACGGCGAGAATATTCCAAGGAGAGGAGAATTTCTGGGGGGAACTTTCCATAAGAAGGTTCTACACGAGGAGTAAGGGGAAGGGAACGAAGGGGATTTCCTGGCTTGATTTGAAAAACGGTCATAAATTAAATTAAAAAAACAGGATTTTTTTCATCTGAGAGGAAGGAGGGACATAAAAGCTTAAAACAAACAGAAATTATTCCGCATATGATGGGGCTGTCCCTTCCTCAATCTTTGGTCTTTATGCTAAGGTTTGACTCTGGGTGACAAATTTTAAAGAAAGGCTGCTCAAACACAAAATCGGTTGAATTTGAATGAGATAATTATATTCTTAAAGAACTCTAAGATTTTTGCACAAAAAGTAAGGGTTGAGTACGAGGGATCCCCCTTTTCAGCGTATTTGTATTTCCGGGAAATAACTTCTACGGAAGAGGAGATTTACGGAGTGATCTTAGTCTTTTTAAAATGAAAATCGTCTAAGAAGAATTTTTCAGGCTGAATTTGCAATAAATCTTACGGAGGGGTAATTTTAAGGGAGGAAAGAATTACCCAGGAAGGAATTTTCACGGGGGTGTTGTGTATTTTACGTGGGGGGACATTTCCACAGAGGATTTTCCCGTGAGGGGAGGAAATTTTTCAGGAAGGGTGAATTATATTTACCGAAATTATTTCAAAAACTATCTGAAATTAAAAGAAACACAAGTCCTTTCGACTTTCGACTGAAACCAAGGAACAACAAAAAACTCAAAACGAACAGAAATTATTTCGCATATGAAGAGATTGCTTCCTCTTCAATGTCTTGACTTTACGCTAAAGTTTAACTTTCTGTCCCATTTTTTATTTATTCTTTTTTTAGAACGACTCCAGAAACACAAAGGCCGTTTAATTAGAATAGGAAGCTTTCCTAAAAGTGCTAAAAACTTTAGCATGAAGATCAAGGTATCGAGGAGGGGAAAAAGCCCCTTTATATACGGAATAATTTCTGTTTGTTTTTAGTTTTTATATTGCTCCTTACTTGCAGTTGAAAAAAACTTATTTTTTATTTAATTGGTGATAAATAAAGAATTAAATAGTCTCTGTGGTAAATAAGTTTTTTAAATATGGTGGTTGTGAAGTTAGAAATAAATTACTGTGGATTATGAATGTAATTTCTCGAAAAGAGGGAGTAATTAGACAAGCTTTGATAAGACTCCTCTATAAGAAAGGTGGCAAGAATGGGTGAGGTAACTATAGAAGGATCAGCCTGGTTTCTATAGTATGCAAAGTACTTAGTATGACTATGAGATATATGAGATGCAGTGAAAAAGTTTTAAAAGAAAAACAATTTGGTTCTAGGAAGGAAGAGGTGTTGACAAAATTTCCATACTAGAACAATAATTGAAAAGTGTATGAGAAATTGGATCCCTTTAGTCCTAAGTTTTATAAATTAACATCAATGTTTGATTAAGCCGATCAACACTTTTAACAGAGGTCTTATTTTTCTTATGAAATATCGGATAAATACATTGAAATTATTTAGTGCGTGCTGCAATTAAGGAAGGGAATAAGATTAGTAGCTGATTTCATATTGAGTCGGGAGTTAAGCATGGTTGTTTTATTATCCCCATTTATAAGGATCATTTTGACGGATGTGTCATAAAGAATACAGCAAAGGCCAGGAGAGAGCATTTTATTCTTATGGGAGAGTAAAACTATCCTGGATTACGCTAATGATTTGAGCGTCCTAGATAAAAAGGTTAGCAAAATGTGTGTGTGATTTTTTGGAGGTTTTGAGAACTCAGGGCACAAAAATAGCCTTGAAAATTAAAGTAAAGAAAACTTCTTAATTAAAGCTAAGACTGCAATTAATATTAAATCCCTTAGATTGAGAATAAGCGAAGGTAATAAGGGGATATCTGGTAACGAGAAGATCGATCAAGTGGATAGTTACACTTATCTAGGTAGTATTATTTGTAAAGATGGCGTTGGCAGTAAAGATTTTAGCAGCCTTGGGTGTTTTTCCACAATTGAAAAGAATTTGGAAGAATAGGAAGATAATTCTGCAAACCAAGATGAGAATATTGAAAGCTACAGTGATGACTGCTGTGGCTCTGAGGCATGGGCACTCCCAAAACCGGAGGGGAGCTTGTTAAATGTTTTAAATGTCAATAGGAATTGTCTACAGATTGTTACACCCGTCTGACTGACTGTATCTCAAACTGTAAGGCTTACGAAAAACGTGGCTCTATCCCGCATTCTAAGGCAGTGATGACAGAGAGGTTGAGATGGCTAGGACACTTTCTGGGGATGAAAGATGACAGATTGACAAAGATTGTCCTTTTAAGCCAATCATCTAGAACAAAAATTAGGTCATCCCCAAATTGGGTAAGAGGAGATCGTAAGTAAGGTTTTAAGTTTAAAGTTTTAAGATACTAAGTTTAAAAAAAAAAGTCTTTTTTGTATCTGAAAGTAAGGAGCAACTTGAAAACTCAAAACGAACAAAAAATAATACGTATAAGAAAGGGGGTGCCCCCTTCTCAAGACCTCACTCTTTAAGCTAAAGATTTGAATTTTTGCCCTAGTTCTATAGGAATGGAGGGAGGTCTTGAGGAGGAGGCAACCCCTTTCATATACGCAATAATTTCTCTTCGTTTTAAGCTTTGACGTTGCTCCTAACTTTCAGTTGAAAAACTTGTGTTTTCTTTGTTTAATTACTTACAGATAATATTTATTAATGGGAAACATACGGAACAAGTTTTTGAAGAAAAGTAAAAAGCTTCGTTAAACCAAAATTAGCAGAGATAAAAACAAATCTTCAAAGTCAGAAAGTACGGAGTCTGACGAAAAAAAAAACAACAAAAAAATATAAAATATCTTTTTCCATGAAAAAGACTCTCCATGAAAAGAAATTTTTCCACCAAACAAGTTTTTCAGAGAACTGTAAAGAGTTCCATTAAGCCAAAAATGAGTAGAAATAAATTTAAATAATTTTTCAAGCGTAAAACTAACACAAATCACCATCAAGAAATAAATGAAACCCGAAACGAACAGAAATTACAACAAATAAACGAGTCAAACTCAAAACAAGTAAAAATAAACATGAGTAGGGCTGACTACCCCAACACCTTCTCAAGACCAGAGCATAATTTGCACTTTACTGAAAGCAAAACCCTGTTTAAATGTTTTCACTTTTTTTACTTTAATATATAAAGAAGTATTAAAACTATAACGAATAAATACGAGAATATTAAACTGACAATAGACGGTTATTATTTTACTGAAAGCAAAACTTTACTTTACTGAAAGCAAAACCCATTTTAAATGTTTTCACTTTTTAACTTTAATAACTAAAGAAGCATTAAAACTATAACGAATAAATACGAGAATATTAAACTGACAATAGGCGATTATTATTATTTTTTTCGTAAGGATCAAATTATGTTCTGGCGTTGAGAAGGAGTGGGGGTTGATACAGAAAAAGTCCATCACTGCTATATCTTCAAGGTCTTTTCTTACTGCTGTACTAATGGTTTTCCATGTAGGTATAACCATTAGGACACAACCAAAGAAAAAAAAAAGAAAGAAAAGAAAACAGCATGGGATTCAAAAGGCAATCATCAGGGAATTGTCAATATTTAAAAAGATTTGTTTGATTGGATGGAAAACATCAAGGGTAAATCGTTTAGGGAAAAAAAGACTTATTGACACCAACGAGTAAAGTTGACTCATACTCGTCTTGGTCGCAATAGTCGTCAAAGCTCGCTAAAGAGTAGAGTCAAATCCTTATGGGGGCTCGAATCTTTGTAAAAAGAAAGAGGGGCCTAAAGACAGACTTGTCTTATGAACTCAGAATCACTGGACGAAAAAAGTCTTTCTAATGAAAAATATATGGATTTTCCCGTGTATCGGTGTATTTTTGCCAGTTCCTTTTGGAGGGGCCCCTGGGACAGACTCAAATACCGAAGAAGTTAAATACTTGCACTTCAAATCAAAATACTTACCCAGATTAAATATTTTCCTTTACAAAGAATTAAAGGGACAGTGTGATAGACAGTCTATAAAATTTAATCAAGCAGGGTATTTGTTTGTCTTAAAGCTCAAATTCGAAGGGTGTCAGTTGAACACTGTTTAATTTTTGTTTCAGAATTATACTTTCAGCATAATTTAGCACTTATAACTGAATTTAGAGCCTTCTGTTCTAATAAAGTGCACAAGGACAGGAAAATGAACTTACAGTTTATTTTTCTTATTCACACCACTTCTTTTTTACGGCGAATTAAATACAAAACTAGTTTTTTAACTGAAAGTAAGGAGTGACATAAAAAATTAAAACGAACACTCCGTGTATGAAAAGAGATGTTTCCTTGTCAACACCCCGCTCTTTACGCTAAAATTTGACTCTTTCTCTCGATTCTACTTTATTAAACAGCAAGAAACTCGTTCTGTTCAGTTTAAGTTTTAATGTCGCTCCTTACTTTCAGTTAAAAAAAACTAGTTTTTTTATTTAATTTTTGAACGTTTTCGAATTAATACATGTTTGATTTTGGCTCTCCGCACATACATTATTAAAACAAAATTCGCATATTAATTCTTTTATTTTGGGCTAAATGGCTTTCTCTTAGTTTTGATCAGACGATTTTGAGAAATAAGGGGTGGGGAAGGAGGCCTAGTTGCCCTCAAATTTTTTGGTTACTTAAAAAGGCAACTAGAACTTTTAATTTTTAACGAACATTTTATTAGTAAAAAATATACGTAACTAAAGAATTAACTTACGTAACAAACTTTTATATTCTTATATTTTTGTTATGTATATGAGGGGATTTGTCCCCTCGTTAATACCCCGCTCTTTACACTAAAGCTTCAGTTTTGTCCCATTTCTAGAAGAATGACCCCTGAATCAGAAAGGCCGTAGAATAAATACTTGAAATTACTAAAAATAATTTGGCATAAAGAGCGAGGTATTTAGGAGAAAGAAGAACCCCTCATATGCGTAATAATATCTGTTCGTTTTAAGTTTTAATGCTACTCCTTACTTTCAATTAAAAAAAAATTTCATGTTTATTTTTTCATTGTTTTTTTATTGTAATACTAGAAAATCATGCGCCCTCTTCATTGAATTTCTCTTCCCCCATGACATATTCCTCCAAGGAAACATCCTACCACATAGCCCCCTCCCCTCAACCCCCACTCCCAACCAAAATAATTCCCCTGAAAACGTCTGTATATTTACCAATAACCATTACTGTATGAAAACACTGGTCAAAGTTTGTAACTTGCAGCCCCTCCCTCGGGGACTGTGGGGGAGCAAGTGATCCCCAAAGACATAGTTATTATAGTGTTCGACTATGTTGAACAAAATGGCTATCTCAAGATTTTGATCCATTGACTTTGGGAAAAATGAGCGTGGGAGGGGGCCTAGGTGCCCTCCAACTTTTTGGTCACTTTAAAAGGGCACTAGAAATGTTCATTTCCGTTAGAATGAGCCCGCTTGCGGAATTCTAGGACCACTTGGTCGATACGATAGCCCCTGGGAAAAAACAACAACAAATAAACGCGCACCCGTGATCGGTCTTCTGGCAAAAAATACGAAGTTCCACATTTTTGTAGATAGGAGCTTGAAACTTTTGCAATAGGGTTCTCTGATACGCTGAATACGATGGTGGGATTTTTGATTTCATAAAATTTTATATTTTATGACTTTTAGGGGTTGTTTCCCCTATTTTTAAAAATAAGGTAAACTTCCTCAGGCTCTTTCCTCAGGCCCCAACCCCCCATTGCACTTTCTGGATGAAGGGCCAAGAAACAGAAAACAGCACCGCCGGTAGGGACTGTAAAGTCTAATGCCGCCGTATCTTTTACCTTTTTTTTTACCTTAACTTTGGATGACAAAGACTAAATTTGATGAAACATAGTTACATATTTAAAATGAGTATGAAAATTGGATTCTTTTGATGCATCTTTTATGAAAATTCCGTCTTTTAGAGTTTCATTTACTACTGAGCCGGGTCACTCCTTACTACAATTTGTTACCACGAACTGTTTGAAAACAGTCAGTAACGGAAACTTCAGATGCAATTTTGTTTTCCTACTGGTACCACTCCTCTCTTAAAGTATTCCTCTAGCTAACCTTACAGCTAGCTCTACTCCTTTACTCCTCTCTTATAAAACCACTCCTATTACTCCTCTCAACTCCTTTTTAAAAATACAGACTGATAATGAAGCTTCAGATCCCAAATTTGTTCCCCCAGGTTTTGAATGTTTTATTATTTTTAAAAAGAAAGATTTTCCGATGCGATTAAAGAGCGAGTTAAAACTTAAACAAACAACATTATTACTTTGCAGCCAATGAAATAGATATCTCTGACACTCTTGAATATAACTCAACTGCAAATTTCCCTATGTTGCAGGATTACGAAAAATCAGCGCTTTACTGAAAACACTAAACAACATTGTATATTTTGTACTTCAGTAAAAACATAAAGGATCTTAAGATATTAGCATATAAATTGAACACGCTACATACAGCATAACTTCACCATATTGACCTATTCCAAAGAATGGCTCTCTTTTCGGTTCTAAAATTGATGTTTCATCATTTATATGTGAAGAAGTCCAAAATAAAGCCTTTTTTGAAATGTGACAACTAAAGCGAAAACTTTAGGATTGCATTATATTTGGAGTTCTTCACTCTGTAGATCGAAATAATTCAACTTTGGGGGGGATTATTTTACTGCTATTTTGTTCTTCGTTTTGAACAATACTAAAATGTGCTTAAAATTTTAAACCACTAGCTGTTACCTTTTTTGTCACTTTGTTATTCTTGTGTTACCATAGTGGTTACCACTACCAGGTTGAGTTTGGGTTATAAAGTTGGTTTTGGGTTACCACGTTACCATGTTTGATGGGTTACCAGAGTCTAAAATATGAAGGCTATGGATGGCTTTAAAATTGCTGGTTATTATGTTAAGGGAGTGGAGTTACTTTTTGGCTCCTAAAACAACAATATTGTTCTTATGCTTGCACTTATCTAAAATACTATAAATAGAATTTTCTGAATGCAGTGAAGTAAGAATTTTACTATTCTAGTGTTTATAAAATATCCTCTCCTCAATACCTCGCTCTTAATGATAATGTTTTTTAGAAATTTTAAATAAGTTTATTATTCTAATTAAGCGGCCCATGTGTTTCAGGATTCAGTCTTAAATAATTGGAACACAAAGTCAAACTTCTGCACATAGAGTGAGTCATGGAGGACGGGACAACCCCCTTCAAATACGTAATAATTTCTGTTTGTTTCCAGTTTTGGTGTTGCTCCATGCTTTCAGTAGAAAAAATTCGTTTTTAAAAAATATAATTTCTGGTCGTTTTTAAATAATCCCAGGAAATCCGGCTCCCTCTCCATGTAAAGTGCTTCTCTCATAAGAATAACCCCTCCATGGAACGTTATTTCTACGTAAAATACCCCTTGCCCCGCTGAGAAAATTTCTTCCGGACAATTTCATTGTAAATGAAAATTCTCACAGGCAAATTTGTTGGGGATGATTCCAGATGAGAACGTTTTCTTAGCGCACTTCCATTTGAAAAATACTTTAATTTCAGTTAGTTTTTAAAATCATGCCGGGTATCCACTCCTTCGTGAACAAGTTTTCCCACAAATATCTGCCACCCTCTGGTACAAAGCTGCTCCCGCAGAAATTCCTCCGTGTAAAATACCCTCTCCCCTACAGAAAGATACTCTAAATCATTTCAACCCGGTAAAAATTTCCCCCTGGACGATTTCCCTTAGCATCTCCATATGTAAAATTGAGTCGGCAGAGAGATAGCAATACAAATAAAAAGAATTTCGTATATAAATTCTGACAAATCCCCCCCAACCCGTGTAAAATTTTCCCTAGAAATTTTCCCCCCACAAACCTCGCTCCCCGTGGAATATTCTCTTCTTGGAAAGTCCCCCAACAGAAAATTCACCCCTCGCCTCGATAAATGTCTGTATATTTCCCAATAACAAATACTATAAATAAACAATAGGAAAATTTCATGACTTATAAACGTTTTCCTAGGTGCTGTGGGGCGGATATGTTATATCCAAAGTCATAGTTATTGGACTTTTCAACTATGCTCAACAAAATGGCAATCAATTTTAATCGGACAACTTTGAGGGGAAAAGGCGGTGGGAGGGGATCTAGTTATCTTCCCGTCTATTTTGTCACTTCAAAAGGGCCTTAGAACTTTTAAGTTCCCTTCGAAAAATCTACTTCTCAATATTCTAGGATTTATGGCTTGATTTCATCACTCCTGGGGGAAAAATTACTAAAAAAAAAAAGAACACGCATCCGTGATCTTTCTTCTGGCAAAAAAAAATAAAAAAAAAATTCCACATTTTTGTAGATGGATCTGAATCTCATGAATCTGACGGCGTGATTTTCATCAAGATTCCTTGACGTTTAGGGGGTTAATTTTCATCGAAATCATCTTCATCGAAAATCAGGCAAATTTTCCCAAGCTTGCAGCTTTTGATAAGTAACTCTAAACTAAATTAACCTTTTATATTTGGAATCAGCATAATAAGCCAATTATTTTGATAGATTTATTGATACCACAATTCCGCTTTTTAGAGGTTCGGTTGCTACTGAGCCGCATCTTACTTCTAATATTGAAGGCAGGAAGAACATTCGGTACCAGGGGAAGGATATAAGATGGACTATTTCGGAAAGTGTAATTTTATGCCATTGGAAAAACAAAAAATTATTTGAGGAGGTTCAGGTCTGAGAGTAGTCAATATTTTTGTTCAATACATGAAAATAATTGATGATTTAGAGCACTTCATCTACATTGGAATGAGTCAGAAAATCAATGGGATGAAAATTTTGGGATTGAAGTAAGATGAAAAGAATGGGTGGTGGTATCTTTGAAGAGTGTTAGCCAATTCGAATTTTGGTATGTAAGGGAGTCAATGTGTTGATGTAAGATGTGTTGCTCAGTTCATTCAATGCTCTCGACAGAGTAAGACGCATTTAAGACCTCTGTGTGGATTTATGTGAAAATATTATTTCAAGAACTTTTAGGTACTCATTCAATGCTGAAACCATTATTTCAAGAACTGCTGGATATTTATTAATACGTATTAATATTTGGATATTAGTACAATATTAATGTACAGTGGGACGTAAAAGGAAAAATCCGAAACGAGATGGTATGAATATTTCATTAGACACCTCAGATGATAGCTCTAGCTCGAAACCGGAAATATCAATACTAGCTGCATATTTTAAGCAAATTCTTGAAATCGTAAAAGAAAATGGTAATAAATTAGATAACTTCTGCGATCAATTAGGTACTCTTACTACAAGCGTCGATAATCTGGATAAAGAACATTCGCTTCTTAAAAATAAGATGGTTAATAATGAATTGAAAATTGGAAAAATTGAAAATGATACGTCTTGCCTCAATTTGCAATTAAAAACTTGTACTGATGAATTAGCAAAGTTAAAAAGAAACAAGAGCTCATATGGCACTTGTGACGAGGCAAGAAGAGCTAAGAGCCAAGAGCTAATATGCCATGTGCTCTAACAAAATTCTAAGAATCAATAGATTGATTTAAAAGGAAAATCAGAGGCTTAATGCCGGTCAGGATATAAAATAAGAGCTCTTAGTCACGATGTCCTTCTAAATATCAAAATTCATGAAGATCCGATCACCCACTCGTAAGTTATAAATACCCAATTTTTTCTAATTTTTCCTCTCCCTTTAGCCCCCCCCCCAGATGGTCGAATCTGAGAAAACGACTTTATCAAGTCAATTTGTGCAGCTCCCTGACACGCCTGCCGATTTTCATCGTCCTAGCACGTCCAGAAGCACCAAACTCGCCAAATCATTTAACCCCTCCCCCAACTCTCCCAAAGAGAGCAAATTCAGTACGGTTATGTCAATCACGTATCAAGGATATTTGCTTATTCTATCCACCAAGCTTCATCCCGATTCCGCCACTCAAAGTGTTTTCCAAGATTTCCCCCACCAACTCCCCCAGTGTCAAAAGATATGGTCGGAATTTGAAATAGAGCTCTGTACATGAATTCCTTCTCAATATCAAATTGCAATAAGATCCGATCACCTATTCGTAAGATAAAAATACCCCAATATTCAAGTTTTCCAAGAATTCCGGTTTCCCCCTCGAACTCCCCCCAATGTCACAGGATCTGGTTGGAATTTAAAATTAGAGCTTTAAAGCAAAAGATCCTTCTAAATATCAAATTTCATTAAG
This sequence comes from Artemia franciscana, assembly GCF_032884065.1. NCBI lineage: Eukaryota > Metazoa > Arthropoda > Branchiopoda > Anostraca > Artemiidae > Artemia > Artemia franciscana. The sequence continues at coordinate 26,204,223 of NC_088876.1, read as the reverse complement.
ATCTGGTCACCCTTTCGTAAGTTACAAATACCTCATTTTCCCGTCATTTTTCAATACGTCATTTTTTCTAATTTTTCAGAATTAAACCCCCCCTCCAATAGAGCAGATCCGTTCCAATTATGCAAATCAAGTATCTAAGACTTCTGCTTATTTTTCCCATCCAAGTTTCATCCCGATCCCTCCAATCTAAGCGTTTTCCATGACTTTAGGTTCCCCCACCCCAAACTCCCCCCAATGTCACCAGATCCAGTCGGGATTTAAAATAAGAGCTTTGAGACGCGATATCCTTCTAAATATCAAATTTCATTGAGATCCGATCACCCGTTCGTAAGTTAAAAGTACCTCATTTTTTATAATTTTTCAGAATTAACCCCCCCCCCAACTACCCCAAAGAGAGCGGGTCCGTTCCGGTTATGTCAATCATGTATCAAGGACTTGCGCTTATTTTTCCCACAAAGTTTCATCCCGATCCCTCCACTCTAAGTGTTTTCCAAGATTTTAGGTTTCCCCTCCCAACTCCCCCCCCCCCAATGTTACCAGATATGGTCGGGATAAATAACAAATTTCATTGAGATTCGATCACCCGTTCGTAAGTTAAACATAACTCATTTTTCTAATTTTTCAGAATTACCCCCCCCCCCCAACTACCCTAAAGAGACCGGATCAGTTCCAGTTATGTCAATCATGTATCTAGGACTTGGGCTTATTTTTCATCAAGTTTCATCCCGATCCCTCACTCTAATCCCTCCCCCAAAGTGTTTTCTAAGATTTTAGGTTTCCCCCTCCCAACTCTCCCCCAATATCATCAGATCGGTCGGAATTTAAAATAAGAGCTCTGAGACACGATATCCTTCTAAATATCAAATTTCATTGAGATCCGATCACCTGTTCGTAAGTTAAAAATACCTCATTTTTTTCTAATTTTTCAGAACTACCCCCCCCAAACTATCCCAAAGAGAGCAGATCCGTTCCGGTTATGTCAATCATTTATCTGCGACTTGTGTTTATTTTTCCCACCAAGTTTCATCCCAATCCCTCCACTCTAAGTGTTTTCCAAGATTTTAGGTTTCCCCCTCCCAAATCCCCCCAATGTCACCAGATATGGTCGGAATTTAAAATAACAGCTTTGAGACACGATATACTTTCAAACATCAAATTTCATTAAGATCTGATCAACCGTTCTTAAGTTAAAAATACTTCGATTTTTCTATTTTTTCCAAATTAACGGGCCCCCCACTCCACCCCTCAGATGGTCAAATCGGGAAAATGACTATTTCTAATTTAATTTGGTCCTGTCCCTGATAAGCCTGCCAAATTTTATCGTCCTAGCTTACCTGGAAGTGCCTAAAGTAGCAAAACCGGGACCGACAGACAGACCGACAGAATTTGCGATTGCTAGTTGGGGGGGGGGTTAATTCTGAAAAATTAGAAAAAATGAGGCATTTTTAACTTACGAACGGGTGATAGGACCTCAATGAAATTTGATATTTAGATGAGATCGTGTCTCAAAGCTCTTATTTTAAATCCCGACCGGATCTGGTGACATTGGGGGGAGTTTGGGGTGGGGAAACCTAAAATCACGGAGAAGGCTTAGATTGGAGGGATCGGGATGAAACTTGGTGGGAAAAATAAGCAGAAGTCTTACATACATGATTTGCATAATTGGAACGGACCCGCTCTATTGGGGGGGGGATAACTTCTAAGTCTCTGCCTTTCCATGACGAAAGTAAAACAGTTCAAAATAGGGATGGAACCTTTTTACCGACAGTGAACAGATATAAAATTTAACTGGATATTTCGAACACATATACAGTGTTCATCATCAGCAATAAAACTATAACAGTAAAAGGATTCGGTGACGTAGGGTGGAGTTCAGTAATTGATGAAATGGATCCAGATCAATCCTTAGACAGCTTTTATAATATATTGACTGAAAAGCTTGATAAATTTTGCCCGTATAGAAATCTGAAAGGAAAAAGGCATACATCAAGAAAACCACGGGTAAATGCATCGCTTTTGACGTCTATTAATGAAAAAAATCGCTTATATAAAATTAAAATGAAGTATCTCACTGAAATAAATATAATACGTTTTAAAAACTATAAGAATCTGTTAGTAAGGATTCTTAGAGAAAATGAAAGAGTGTATTATGAAAATTCATTTAAAAATTCTGATTCTCCTTGAAAAAATCGGAATTTAATTAAGGATAAAATTGGAAAAATAAAACAAATTCACATCCTAAGGTATTAATCAATATAAATGGTTCAGAAGTTAGAGAACCGTAAAATGTTGCTAATATGTTTAGTGATTATTTTGCTGGTGTTGGTCAAGCAATTGTTTCAGCAGGAATAGATTTGTCCCCTTACAGGTTGCATAAAGAATATTTACCCCCCAATGAATGTACGAGCATATTTCTGGCCCTTGTTAGTTTTGCAGAATTCCATAAGATTATCAAAAATAAAAAAAACCGTAATTCAGTGGGATATGATGAATTATCAACAAATTTGTTAAAGAGTATTGCCGGAGTTATTTTTAAACCACTTGTCCACATTTTCAATTTGAGTATCAGTTCAGGTATATTTCCTAGTAGATGGAAAATTACCCGAGTAATTCCGTTGTATAAACAAGGCGAAAAATCTGATGTAAGTAATTATCGTCCAATTGCAATTTTATCGCCATTATCTTAAGTGTTTGAAAAGATTTTAAAAGAAAGGATTTCGAGCTATTTAGATAAAATAAATTTCTTTACCAAATTTCTTTATCAATTTGGATCTAGGGCAAACCGTTCGACAGAACACGCAGGTGCAGCTCTTTCATTAGAAATAAATGATTGTTTCGATGATGATTTCCATGTGGCTACTGTTTTCTATGATATAAAAAAAAGCATTTGACACTTTAAATCATGAAATTCTTCTTAACAAAATCATAAATTCCGGCATAAGAGGGAAAGGATTACGAATTATTAAGTTATACCTGTGCGGACGCAAAATCACAGTAGATGTCGGTGGAAAAATGAATAATTTAAAAAGTCTTATTGATATTGGTGTCCCCCAAGGCTCAGTGTTAGGTCCACTTTTATTTTTGATTTATATTAACGATCTTCCACGAGATTTGCAGGAGATATTAGCCATGTAATTTTATTTGCAGATGATACGGCTATAACAATTAAAGCTAGGGATTCATCGATATTGATCGATATTCTGACTATAAGTGTTACCTCAGTAAATCGATGGTTTGTTTCCAGTAATCTAGTACCAAATTTTACAAAAAGTAATTTTATGGTTTTTGATCGTTCAAAATGTGCCACTCGAGAGATTTCTTGTCAGGAGCTTCAGGTTGGTGACCAAAAAATTTGTAGGGTCCAATCATATCGTTATTTAGGAGTTGTTCTTGATCCCCTTTTGTCATTTCATAATCATATTGAGTATTTAAGATTAAAACTTGCTCAAAATATTGGGTTGATGTATCGTGTGAAGAATATTTTTCCTTTTACCATTTTAAAAATGGTTTACCACTCTCTAATTACTTCTTGTTTGAATTACTGCTAAGTTGTATATCTTAATACATTTTGGAAGCACATAAAACCCTTACAGGTACTACAAAATAGGGCAATAAGAATACTTGGAAATTTCTTACATCGACCTTCAAAACTTGAAAATGTTTCGGAAACTAAAACATTATTCCTCTTCTTAAATTTGTTAGATTAAAATGATATACGAGTATTAAATACTCCATATGGCATTTTTCAAATCCAAAATTCCAAAAATTATTCCTGTGACAAATCTGTGTTAATTTTACTTCCTCGTTCGGATTGTCGGAGGTCTGGGATGTACCGAATTCCTTTTGTAAGTTCTGAAAGGTCAAGGTTTTCAATTAGGTACCAAATACCCTTCATTGCTAACAATTATAAGCTGAATGATAAAATTCTGTTCGATCCATCCCAAAAATCTCAACTAAATTTAAAAAAGTAAATATTAAAGATTGTTTGCTAAAATTTTGATTATTCACCATTGATGATGGCAAATCAAATTATTTGATCCTCTTATTTGTGTGTTTTGTTTTTGTGTCCCTGTGTCTAGGATGGCCTCCCACGCCCCTCCTGCCCGATATTTATTTATTTACTTATCCCTTTTACTTCTCTTTTATAGTTTTTTTTTCTATTTTGTTTGTCTTTTGCCGTGTTAAATTTTGGAACCATTATTACGATCAGATGTTGATATTTTTTCTATATTTTTGCACTGTCCCAGCCTTACAAGCTCTGTTCTGTGTTGGGGCATAATATTGTTTTTGTATTTTTTAAGTTGAATAAAGAGAAAGTTGAAGTTGAAGTTAAGACAAAGCGAGATCTTTTAGAAAGCGGAAAATTTGAATAAATAAGCATACCCATAATGTAAAACCTAAAAGAAATGGCTTAAGGCTTCAGAGCCCAATTCTGCAGTGCTAATATCAGTGCCATCTTCCCTTGGGAAGTGTATTGGGGGTTGGGAATTCAGCAACCCTTGTCCTTTTACATACCCTGTGCGAACCCCATAGACTATGGATGGAAGACATGTTTTTTGTGTGACTTTTACTTATATTTTTTAGTTTATAAGCATTTTATGTAAACTATGGCTCATTTGTCTCTAGCGTAGCAATCTATGACATGTTATATGTTATCGTTATACATGTATAACGTGTTCAAGCTACACGTTACAATACAACACACGTTATAAAGTATATATCATCTTTAGTAGCTCATGAGCCAAACGGTCATTTTTTAACTTTTATGGCACTTGGTATTAACCAAGTGACATGGAGGAAGGATATCATGTCTCAAAGCTATTACTTTAAATCCCGACCAGATCTGGTGACATTGGGGGGAGTTGGGAGGGGGAAACCTAAAATCTTGGAAAACACTTAGAGTGGAGGGATTGGAATGAAACTTGATGGGAAAAATAAGCACAAGTCCTACATACATGATTAACATAACCGGAACGGATCCGATCTCTTTGGAGTAGTTGGGGGAGGGGTTAATTCTGAAAAATTAGAAAAGATGAGGTATTTTTAACTTACAAACGGGTGATCGGATCTCAAGGAAATTCGATATTTAGAAGTATATCGTGTCTTAGAGCTATTATTTTAAACCCCGACCGGATCCGGTGACATTGGTGGGGGGGAGAGTTGGGAGGGGGAAACCTAAAATTTGGAAAACACTTAGAGTGGAGGGATCAGGATGAAACTTGGTGTGAAAAATAAACACAAGTCCTAGATACATGATTGACATAACCGGGAACGGATCCGCTCTCTTTGGGGTAGTTGGAAGGGAGGGGTTAATTATGAAAAATTAGAAAAAATGAGGTATTTTTAACTGACGAACGGGTGATCAGATCCCAATGAAATTTGATATTTAGAAGGATATCGTGTCTCAGAGCTCTTATTTTAAATCCCGACCGGATCTGGTGACATTGGGGGGGAGTTGGGAGGGGGAAACCTAGAATTTGGAAAACACTTAGAGTGGAGGAATCGGGATGAAACTTGGTGGGAAAAATAAACCCAAGTCCTAGATACATGACTGACATAATCGGAACGGATCTGCTCTCTTTGGGGTAGTTGGGAGGGGGGGGGGGTAATTCTGAAAAATTAGAAAAAATGAGGTGTTTTTAATTTACGAACGGGTGATCGGATCTCAATAAAATCTGATATTTAGAAGGATATCGTGTCTTTAAGCTCTTATTTTGAATCCCGACCGAATCTGGTGACACTGGGGGATTTTGGGGTGGGGGAACCTAAAATCATGGAAAACGCTTAGATTGGAGTGATCAGGATGAAAGTTGGTGGAAAAAATAAGCAGAAGTCTTAGATACGCGATTTACATAATTGGAACGGATCCTCTCTATTGGGGGGGGGGGGGGGGCTAATTCTGAAAAATAAGAAAAAATGACGTATTTTTAACTTACGAAGGAGTAATCGGATCTTCATGAAACTTCATATTTAGAAGGACCTCGTAACCCAGATCTCTTATTTTAAATCTCAACCGGATCAAGCATAATTGGAGGGGGGCAGTTGGGGGGACCGGAAATCGTAGAAAATACTTAAAGCGGTGAGATCAGGATGAAACTGGATGGGAAGAATAGAAACCTGTTTAAGATACGTGACTGACATAACCGGACCGGATCTGCTCTCTTTGGTGGAGTTGGGGGGGGGGGTAATTTTGGAAATTGAGGTATTTGTAACTTATGGAAGGCTGACAAGATCCTAATGAAATTTGATATTTAGAAGGATCTTGTGCTTTAAAACTTTAATTTTAAATTCCGATCAGATCCTGTTATATTGGGGGGAGTTGGAGGGGGAAACCGGAATTCTTGGAAAACGTGAAAATTGGGCTTATTTCAAATCCCCACCAGATCTTTTGATATTTGAGGAATTGGAGGGGGAAATCTTGGAAAACACTTGGAATGGAGGAATCGGGATGAAGCTTGGTGGATAGAATAAGCAAATGTCCTTGATACGTGATTGACAAAATCGTACTGGATTCGCTCTCTTTGGGGGAGTTGGGGGAAGGGGTTCAGTAATTTGGCGAGTTTGGTGCTTCTGGACGTGCTAGGACGATGAAAATTGGTAGGCGTGTCAGGGAGCTGCACAATTGGACTTGAAAAAGTCGTTTTCCCAGATTCGACCATCTTGGGGGCTAAAGGGAGAGGAAAAATTAGAAAAATTAGGTATTTATAACTTACGAGTGGGTGATCGGATCTTAATAAATTTTGATATTTAGAAGGACATCATGACTCAGAGCTCTTATTTTAAATCCTGACCGGCATTTAGCCTCTTGTTTTCCTTTTTAAATCAATCTATTGATTCATAAAATTTTGTTAGAGCTCATACCATATGATCTCTTGGCTCTTAGCTCTTCTTGCCTCGTCACAAGTGCCATATGAGCTCTTAGCTCTTGTTTGGTTCAATAAAAACAATATATTTAAATAATATTTATCGAATTTTGAACTATCACGGCCAGCCTAATATCAGCTTGTAAAACATGTAGGCGGTAATTTTCTGTAAATTATGTTAAACAAAAAATATCTACCACCTGAAATATAATTAGAAACATATAAAATTTTCGCTAATTATTACTATAGATACATTACTATATAGATTACTATACATTACTATAGGTTACTATAGATACATTACTATAGATATTATTATTACTATAAGATACATAAACTTGCCTCAGACAAAGTAGCATTTGAGTCAACACTTGATGTATCATTAAGTTTGTCTTTTCTCTTCTCCTCCATGGAATGTTGGGCCACAAATGTAATCCAGGTCAAACCTTTATACTTCCCTAATTGTTCATCATAGAAATTCGATGGTCGAATACATGCAAGAACCTCCTCAAGACCTGAAAGGCTTTCAGACTTGGATCGATTATTGCGATCAAACTAAAAAAGAAATATGTAACAGTTCTGTGTTAGTTTCCTTGTCTCATAGACAATTACAAATTCAGTCATCCTTTTCAGATAACCCAGGAGGGATAAGGTGGGGGGAGGGGGCTTGTCCCATTGTATCCTAAATTTTCTGTCTCTCATTGACGCATTTTATTCAAATAATTGACTTGTTCACTTTTATTTACATAATAAACAAAAATATAAACTATTACAAATATAAATCACTACGCTAGGGAAAAATTTAAATTTTGCTAACGCATAGCGATTAACTACATAAACATTCCTAAAGACATCCTAAATTAAAAGTAATGATAAAAAAAAATACATAAATGTTTCTAGCAGCATATTATAGTCACTGAAATAATAATGAAAGGAAAAAAGAAACAAGACAATCACCTTCTCTCAAACACTCCCAGGGTAACAACCTTCATCCAAATACAACTCCCTCCACCCTAACCCCTTCAACCTGTTCCTCCATCTAGCCTTATAACCCACTCCACCCTCCCCCCAAATAAAAAAATTCCCCAACAACTACAAATCAAATAAAAAATTCACATAGCCCACACCCCGCCAATAAAAATATCCTATGTACCCAACATGCCTTCCCCCGATCATACATTCTAACGTAACTTGTATCTACGAAGTGCTAAACTGTTCAGTCTGTAGAATATAATGAGCTAAATAAGTGAATGAATATTGAATAAGAGTAAGTAAAGCAGATTAGTCTTTAAATAACTGAAAAACTAATGCGAGGTTTTGCTCCGTAGTATAGATAAAAGGTGAATTTGCCAAAGTTCCAAAGTTCACAAAAATTCTTCGTGACAGGAACTGTGCATTAGTTGTAACTATCATTCATTTTTACATATCCTCAAACAATGCAAATTACCTTGAAAGCAAGACAGGATGGAATGAAATGTTTATCAGTAAATCCCTATGACAAAAATATCCTGCTAGCTTAAAGGAGTTTACAATATTTATTTATTCTATAAAAAGACCACCTCTCCCCATCCATCCCAAGAACCCTCAGAAAGGATCTAGATTAGAATAAAAATTTAAATCGACAGACTAATAGTAAAACACTATCTGTCAAACAGTTTGTGGTGACGAACTGTAAGTCAGGAACGTTGTGTCTCCATAGTAACCGGAACTCTAAGAAACAGAGTCTTGATAACAACAGATACACCAAAAGAATCAAGTTTTGATGGTTATTCGAAACATGTAGAATTCATCAAATTTAAAAGTACCCATAAAAAGTTACGAGCCTGAGAAAATTTGCAGAATTTTTGAAAAGGGGGAAACAACCCTAAAACATCAAATGACCTAAATGAATATCACTCCATCAGATTCAGCATACCAGAGAGCATTACTGTAGAGATTTCATGCTCCTATGCAAAAAAATGTGAAGTTTTGCATTTTTTTGCCAGAAGAAAGATCACAGATGCTTGTTTTTTTTTCGGGGTGATCATATCCAATCAGTGATTTTAGAAGATCGGGATAGGGCTCCTTTGATCGGAAATCAAAAGTTCTAATTCCCTTTTTAAGTGACCAAAAATAATTGGAGGGGAGCTAGCTCCCTCCCACGCTTATTTTTCAACAAAGTCGCCCATTCAAAATTTTTAGATAGCCATTTTGTTCAACATAGTCGAAAAATCAAATAAATATGTCTTTGAGGATGACTTAACCCCCAACGTCTCCAGGGGAAGGGTTACAAATTATGCACTTTGCCTTTTGTTTACATAAAGTATTGATTATTGGGATATACAGAGACGTTTTCAGGGGGGATCTGGTGGGGAGTGGAGGATCGGGGGGGGGGGGGGGGAGGGGTTCACGTGGGAGCATCTTTCCCTGAGGGAAATTTTCCATGGAGGGGGATCCAGATTTCAAGGCGTTTTTAAAAAAGCGATCAGAAATTAAATAAAAAAAACAAGTTTTTTCAACTGAAAGTAAGGAGCAACATTAAAACTTAAAACGTACAGAAATTATTACGTATAAGAGTGGGATCTTCACGTCAATGCCTCAGTCTTTACGCTAAAGTTTTTTTTTTAGTACTTTTAAAATAGCTATTAATTCTAATTATACGGCCTTTAGCGTTAAAAGTTTAGCGTTGAGATCGAAAAATTGACGAGGGGGCGACCCCACTCACATACGTGATAGCTTCTGTTCGTTTTAAGCTTTAATGCTGCTCCTTACTTTCATTTAAAAAAAAACTTTTTTTTTTAATACAATAAAAGCTTAGTTTTACTTCTCACATTTACGCAGAGTTCTATTCAAGTAGTAAAGGAGAACAACTCTTAAAAAAGGCAAAAAAGGAGACGAGTTTCGTATAATAAAATGATAGATTAAGAAAAAACTATTAAAATATTGAAATTTTAAAGAGGGGTACCAGAGCCATCCGGTTCTTTTACACCTACCTTCTTTTAATAAAGATAATACGAATAAAATTAGAAAGAGATCAAGTATTGGCTCAATGCGTTTACCTCCCCCCGGCATCTACCCCCCAGAAAATACTCCCCGTTTTTTTCAACTGAAAGTAGGGAGCAACATTAAAACTCAAAATGAACAGAAATTATTGCGTATATGAGGGGGGTTGCTCCTGCTCTAAAACTCAATCTTTACGGTAAAGTTTTTTAGTACCTTAAAAAATTCTTCTAATTGTTCTAATTAAATGAACAGTGTTTCAGAAGTCGTTCTTAAAGAATTGGGACAGAATTCAAACCTCAGCGCAAAGAGCAAGGTATTGAAGAGAAGCAACCTCCTCATATACGTAATAATTTATTTTTGTTTTAAGTTTTTATATTACTAATAACTTTCAGTTGAATAAACTTGATTTTTTTTATGGCTTGTTTGTTTTTTAACTAATGCCAGGAAACCTGGTTACACCTCCACGGATAAATCCCTCCTCCTCCCAGATTTATTTTCTAGACAATTCAATCCTGGTGAAAATTTACCCTGGACAATTGCCCTTAACATCTCCACGCGTAAAACTGAGTCGGCAATGAGAAAGCAAGACATAAGAAGGATTTCACATAGGAATTATGGCAGAATCTCGTAGTGTAAACTTTTCCCTGAAAAATCCACCCTCTGGAAACTTCCCTCCCCATGAAAATTTATCCCCGTGCAAAAACCCACCAGTAGAAAGTTCCTACCCCATCCTTCACAAAAAAGTATGCATAATTCCCAATACTAAATACTACACGTAAACAATGGGCATGTTTTGTGTGTTAAAGACATTTCCCCATGGGTGTTAAGGGGTCATGATATCTCCAAAGACACAGATACTCAGTTTTTCATTTATTCTGAATAAAATGGCTATCTCAAAATTTTGATCGGACCATTTTGAGAAAAAAGAAGCGAGGGAGGGAGCCTAGTCGCCCTGCAATACTTTTGGTCACTTAAATAGAGCACTATCAATTTCAATTTCCATTCGAATGAGCCCTCTCACGATATTCTAGGACCAATCAGTCGATACGATCACCCCTGAAAAAAATAAACACGCATCCGTGATCTTTCTTCAGGCAAAAATACAAAATTCCTCATTTTTCTGATAGGAGCTTGAAACCTTTACAATAGGGTTCTCTGATACGCTGAATCTGACGGTGTAATTTTCATTAAGATTCTCTGACTTCACGGGGAATTTCCCCCCTTTTTTCGAATATAAGGCAAATTTTTTCAGACTCGTGACCTTCAAAGAGCAAGAATAAACTTAATGAAACCTATATGCTTGAAATCAATAAAAATTCGATTCTTTGATGTACCAACTGGTATCAAAACTCCGTATTTTAGAGTTTCGACAACTATTGAGCTGGGTTGCTCATTATTTACAGTTCTTTACCAAAAACTGTTTTACAATACTACCATGGAAAAACTTTTTTCTACCCTGTGTAGTTGAAACGACAAATAAGTGAATCTCCGCCAATGTATAGTTGTTTCTCATTTTGACTGATTATTGCACAAACTTTACTGCAGTCATCTTTAGACAAGACATTTTGTATGCTATATTTTACTAGTTTGTATGTTTTTTGTTTTTTTTTCTTAAGTTAGACTCAAACACAGTGACCTATTTCGTATTTGAGCGTGTGTTAGTCCTTTAAAAATTAAATTATATCAGTAATGCAATATTACATTTGAACTATGCCAATATTCCATGGTATTCAATCCATTAAAATATTTGACCTCTTCGTGTGTTGAATACAAAAGATAATAACTGTCATTTTAAGTATATTGACAAAATACTTACTAGTTTCAATAAAGACCAGCTATTCTTCCCCTTCTTGGAGATGGAAGGCTCTAAAATAAAATACTTTATTAGTTTTATTGTCGCTTTAACAACCATTGCATTGCTCTGTAATCACGGAGTAGCGTCAATTCACAAAAAACTGGAAGTTTAGGGGCCAATATTTATTTTCAAAATCTATGGGGAGGCAATTATTTTTCTTTTATTACAAAAAAGACATTTTTCAATGGAAATACCACCAAAAGGTAATTTTAGAAATCTAGGAAGGGGAGTGGAAATAAAAATTCTCCACCCCAAAAGTGAAGCCTCAATACATGCAAAGAAAAAATATGAACATGTTTTGTTAAAGATTGAAATAAAGTAAAAAATCTTAAAAGGACTTTTTTTTATTCAGCTTTATCATGGATACATGAAAAAGAAAAGATAGACTACATTTCCGTAATTTCATAATAAAAATTGTGCTTTAATTTCGTTGGTTTACATGTGTCTGGTATTTTCGTTAGCCAATCTCATTATTCCTTTGGCGTATGCACGAAAAAAAGTATTTTAAAAATCCGATTACAAGTAAGCAGTTTTTAGATTCCGAGTAAGCAAATAAAGAAACAAAAAGTGAAAATACTTGTGTGACGGTTGGGCGAACAAAAATTTTATGTTCGCCCAAAAAGTTCCCATTTTCTGGTAATCAAGAAAGTTACAAAGACCATTGCATCAAGTTACAGCTGGCTTATTTGCCTGAAGTTTAGCCTAAGACGAAAGATCCCTTCGAAGCTTTACACAGCAGTGGCTCTCCCTGTGCTTCATTATATATATATATTCATATATATATTTATATATACATATATATATACATATATATATATATATATACATATATATATATATATATATATATATATATATATATATATATATATATATATATATATATATATATATATATATATATATATCTCTTTTATAACAGGCTTTGCGGCTCCATCGCTACATGATGATATGCCGCTAGTCCTGATAATAACCTTATTTTCCAACACTGAGGTATTTTTTCACCTTCTCTAGAACGCGTCAAGGGAGTGATTTTTCTGGGATTTACTCTACAGGCAAGCTATTCCATGTGGCAACCGATCGCTGGGCGAAATTCGTTTTTAGACACTCTTGGTGGGCATTACCCTGCTTAAGGTAGACTTGACGAATTGCACTTCAGTGTGTTGATCGCAAGGACTCTGCTCTGTCAGGAAGGAGCTTTGATAGCTGCTCTGATGGAGGGTTATTCAAGTACTTTTAGAAAACCAACATGAACGCCACGTCCAAGTGTTCCTGGATCAACTGTGGGATTTCAGTTTTCGTGTTGCCAGAGGTTGCCACACGAACTGCTCAATTTTGAGTTCGTTGGAGTGGAGCAATACGTCTTTTTGGTGCACCAGCGAAGAGAGGACATGCCTATTCAATGACAGGTCTGATCTACAAAATGAATAGTGGCATAATAGACTCATCTGAGAGGAGACTTTTGCATCTTGGGATAAATTCTATCTTCTTGGAGCACGAGGATCTAATTTTACTGAGACTATCAGTCTATGCGATATCCGAAGAGAAGTTAGCTTCAAGTTGGCGTAGCATATCAACTCATGTTATTGCCTCTCCTTTGAGGACGAAATCAGGATTAGCCTTCATATTAAGCGCCTTAGAAATTATGAACTCTTCCGTTTTTGACGCTTTAAAATTGACGAGCCATGCATCTGCCCAAGCCTCAATTCTCTCGAGGTCAGCCTGAAGCTCCTTTTGGGGTTCGCTGGGATCCTTGCCCTTTGAAATTGATGTTTTTGTTGTCGTGTCATCAGCAACGTGGTGAGTTGTCTTCCCATGGTTATCCCCTAGGCCGCTTATGAGCATCAAGAAAGGAGTTGGACCAAAAATACTTCCTTGTGGTGCTCCTGATAAGATCGGATGTTCCTTTGATATGAAGCCATCTAGGACAACATGCAATAAGCGTTGACGAAGAAAGTCAGAAAGCACCTCAAATAGTCGACCATGGACTCCATAGGCATTCAGTTTACAAAGAAATCTCTTGTGCCATACACGGTCAAAGGCTTTTAGGATGCCAATGGAGAGGAGGCAAATATTGTCCCTCTGAGACAGGAGCTCAACCCGATCTTGATACTGCGCAATCAGACAGTCTAATATAGGCTCTTTTCTGTGAAAATCGTATTACATTTCTGCCAACGACAGATGTGACTCGAGATATTTGTAAAGAGTCTAATTAATGACGGTTTTATAACTTCAGCTACGTAGGACAGCAGACTTATTGGACGATACTATCCTATATTAGTAAGGTTGGACTCTGTTTTTAGAACAGGAACCAAATCAGAAATTCTCCGGGCTATCGGGAATGATCTCGCTGCAAAGCATTTTCTGCACAGAGAGGCGAGAGGAACAGCAAGTTCAGGTGCACATCTTTTGAGGAAAAGATTGGGAATCGTGTCAAATCATGAAGCTTTGATAACATCCAGCTTGCTCAGCATACTGAGAACCTTACTAATAGCTAAGTTAACGCTGGTAATTTTCACATCTGTTCGTGGCAGACAGGGGGGAGGGGATACTACGGTATCATCAAGTTGGGACACCTTTGAAAAGGCATGTGCAAGAGCATCTGCCTTTTCCTGGCCTAACCGGATCATCGTCCCTTCAACATGAAGCGAGGAAATTGATATTGGTTTAGATAACGGTAGACCTTCTAAGCTTGGATCAGTATGCTGTGTAATATCTCAATTTTTTACTTCGATATCCACTTTGGAAGAGAAAGACTTTCGTTTTAAAGACCCAAAATATGGTGAACACAATCGACACTGTGCCGTTTTCTTAACGAGGTGCAAAAACACGGTATAAGGAACATTGTACGAGTTTCTATCACTACACCTTAACTACGACTGTGACTGAAGAAGTAAGTAGTGACTGCCCTTTGGAATCCACCCGATAGATAGGGGGTATACTATTTGAGAGACTAGTCCTCGAAAAGCTATTACGCACACCTGTGTCTTACGCAATATTATAGTAAATTTGTAATGGTATAGTACACCTGTTTGTCATAAGTAGCCAATAGCGCCACCTAAGTAAAGAGCACTGTAAGCACAATGTATTATTTATTTATTGTTTAGACCAGGGCACTTCGTATCAAAGGAGTTGTCTTAGAAATTTCAAAAAGGGCTCATTCGGTAGAAATTTGGAATTAGTCATTTTGCTCGACGTAGTTGAAAAATCCAAAATTACTTCAGTGAGGACGACAACCCCCCCCCCCTGAGCCCTCAGGGCTCGGTTGGAAGTTGAGCCACGGTGGCATTTAAGGTTTATATAGAAAGGGCAATCGTATAAACTTTGTAGCAGGCTCATTGGGTTGCTAATCAGAAGTTTTAGTGCCATCTTTGAGATGCAGAGCGATCGAAGGGCGGATTCCCCCCTCCCAAATACCTCGTATTTTCCCAAAATAAATCTGAAGAACATTTTGAGATGGCCATAGCTCATTTTATTGGAAATTGTAAGAGCCAGTGCCCTTTTTAATAGTCAAAGGTGACTGGACGCAGCATTTGTCGCCCTCCTATGCCTACTATTCCTAGGCAGAGCCCCACCACACAAAATGACAGTGTTCATTATGCAGTTCCATTGTGCAAGTTCCATTGTGCATGAACTACACTAAGAACTGTTTTAGTTCTTTTTACCAGATGAGAGGTTTTTTCTGCACATGTTTCAAAGTGGTATCTACCAGAGACCACCTTATATTTCATTTTATAGTTGGAATACACTTTTTTAGAACAACATTTGTTGGTTTCTAAGCCCTGGGACACAAGAAACGCAAAATAAGTGAAATTTTTTGACGATTTCATAATTCACGCCAGAAAAGGTTAATTGTCGAAAGTGATTGAAGGGCAACTAGTCCCCCTCCCTCGTCCACCATTTCGCCAAACACATCAAATCAAAATTTTGAAGTAGCTATTTTGTTCAACGGAATTGAAAGGACAGGAAATTATGTCTTTGAAGATGACAGCCCCCCCACAGCCATCAGGGCAAGGTGAGGTTTGCACTGGGGGCATATAAAGTATACATAGAAACAGTGATCGTATATACTTAAGGAGGGGCTCGTCTATATAAAAAGAGTGATCGTATAAACTTCGGGAGGGGCTCGTTGGATCGGTAATCAGAAGTTCTCGTGCTCTTTTTAAGTTTCAGAGTGAACGAAGAGTGGATACCCTCCCCCTCCCCCCAAACACACAAAAAACATCTTGTACTATCCCGAAATACACCTGAAAGAAATTTTGAGATGATCATTTGTTGTCGAAGAAACTTTGAAAAAAGCTCATTCGATTGAAAATTGAAAGAGTCAATACGCTTTTCAATATTAAAAAATTAGGGCAATTAACCCTCCTCCCACGCCTACCATTTCTTCAAACACATCCAATAAAAATTTTGAGATAGTACTTTTGTTCAACGTAGCTGGAAGGTCTGGAAATCATGTCTTTGGGGATGACAACTCCCCACAGCTCTTAGGGCAAGGGCTGTAAGTTATGTCCTGGGGCCATATAAGGTATATATAGGAACGCTGAACGTTCAAACTTCGAAGGGGACTCATTACATTGGTAATCAGAAGTTCTAGTGCTGTTTTCAAGATTCAGAGTGGCCAGAGGGTGTATAACCCCCACCTCACACTTTCCCGAAATGCATCTGCTAGAAATTTTGAGATAGTCATTTGTTGTCTTAGAAAATTCGAAAAGAGCTCATTCAACTGAAAACTGAAAGGACTAGTGTCCTTTTTAATAGTCAAAGGTGATTGAAGAGCAACCCCAAACCAATCCAATACAAATTTTTAGATGGTAATTTTTTTTCAACGTAATTGGAAGGTACAGAAATTGTATTTGAGGATGAAATCCCCCACAGCCCTTATGGCAAGGGTTGTGTTATGTCCTGGGGGCATATAATGTATATATAGAAAGGGTGCTCCTATAGTCTTTGGAGGGGGATATTGGATTGGTAATCAGAAGTTATAGTGTTCTTTTTAAGATTCCGAGTTATTGGAGGGTGGATACCCCCTCACCTCGTATTTTGCTGAAATACATCCGAATTGAATTTTGAGAAACCCATTTGTTGTCGTACAAACGTTGAAAACAGTTCATGCGATTGTAAACTCAAACGGCAAGTGCCCTTTTCAATATTCGAAAAGCCCACCGTTTCCCCAATCATATCCAATAGAAATTTTTAGATAGCCATTTTGTTCAACGTAATTGAAAATTCCAGAAATTAAGTCTTTGAGGATGGCATCCCCCTCCCCCCATAGCCCCCAGGGCAAGAGTTGTAAGTTAAGCGCTGGGAGACGTAAGGTACATATAGAAAGGGTGATCGCATAAGCTTTGGAGGGAGCTCATTGGATCCGTAATCAGAAGTTCCAGTGCCCTTTTTATGACTTAGAGTAATCTGAAGTTGGATACCCCTCTCTCCCTACACACACCTAATATCCTCCCGAAATGCATCAGATAAAAATTTTGAGACTACCGTTTGTTGTTGCAGAAACTTCAAAAACAGCTTATTCCATAGGAAAATGAAAGGGCCAGTGTCATTTTTAACCCTTTCCGATAAAGTGGTTCCTCAGTGAAACCACTTTTCGTAGTATTTACCATCAACTGTAGATATCGAAAATAACAAACCACTGGTCTAGCATATGCCTAGCAAGGCTATCTGAGGGACGACATTTTATAGTCAGTCTAATTGACACCTCGTGAGGCATAGCTCAGTATTTCGATGGGACCCCGTGCTGTTTTTTTTTTTTTTTTGAAAAGAATAAAAAAGTATTTTTACAATACTTGGTAATTGTAATATCTTTAATATTGTTTTTCTGCCAATTTATTCTTTGTGCACGAGAGTGTGAGTTAGCAACATCATAATTTCAGATATGAAGGAACATAAGGAGATATTGGACATGAGAGGTTGGTCATCCCCGATGACCACCTTGCAACATATGCTGAATAAGCAGTTTTTTTGTTTTTTGTTGGAGTGGTTTGAGCTTCAGACCACTTCGACAGCTCGACAAACAAAAATGATACCCAAGTAATTTTTAAAAAGCTGGGTCTAGCATCTAAATTCTCAAATTAAATTTGCTCCTTTTTAGGTAAATCTTCATGGCACGCCGTCCTTGGCGGACACAGGATATGTCAAAGTTATTTGATGACATGCCTTCAGATCCAGAATCCGAACTTGACATGTCATCAGAGGATGATGCTAATGATTCGCAGCCGGACATTCCAGCTTCAAAAAAATGAGCAATGTACTGGCTGGAGAGCTATCATCAAGTGACGACGGAACTGATTATCAAGTAAACGGAGTAACAGAAGCGAGCAGCGAGCCAGAAGCAAGTAATGACGAAGATTCTCTTCCCCTTGGAGTCAAATTGAAGAAGTGGAATAAGGCGTTTGAAGACAATGATGTCCAGCCCATCACCGAGTTCATTGGGATAGAAGCTTTGCACAATCCAGTTGATTTTTTCCTTCAGCTGTTTGATCTTGATCTGATTGACCACATCATATTTCAAACACTCTTATATGCTACTCAGTCATTTCAACTGACTTCTTGCTCACATTCAACCCAATGACAATTTGACCCTTCGCCGGAAAGGAAGTGAAAACTATGACAACCTCTACAAGACTATACCTCTGATTGACAAACTACACTAAAACTTTCGAAGGACTTACAAGCCACCTAAAGAGCAGGCTGTCGACAAAAGTATAGTCAAATTCAAAGGACGCATTGCTTTCAAAGAGTATATGTCTATGAAGTCCATAACATGAGGCTACAAGATCTAGGTCAGAGCAGACACACACGGTTTTGTTTGTGATTTTCAAGCCCACACTGGGAAGTTAGCTGACACTACCGAGTTTGGGCTTGGATAACGAGTAGTTATAGATCTTACGACAGGATTGGAAGGAGAAAATTATCAAATTTATTTTGACTATTTCTTCAGTCAAGTAAACCTCATGGAAAAAATGAAGAGTAACAAGATTTACTGCTGTGGTATAGTTCGTGCAAACGATAAAGGTTCTTACAAACTCGAAGCCGTAAATGAGCTGAGACGAGGCGATTCGGACTACGCTGTGAGGTCTAATGGAATCCCCTGTGCACTCTTGACTGACAAACGATGTATACAACTTCTTTATACGATTCACAAAGGAGGGAAATGACACTGATCGGCAGGAAGGAGAAAAATGGATCTTTTACCCAAGTTACATGTCCAAACATGGTTGTCGAGAACAAAAGGCTTATGGGCTACGTCGACAAAGCTGATATGTTGAAGTCTCTCTATGCGATAGACATAAAAAGCAGGAAGTGGTAACACCACCTACTCTGGCAAAACGTCGACATTACACGGTCAATGCCTTTGTCTTTTCCAAGTTGTTCACTATACCAGATACTAGTAAAATGACGTTGAAGGACTTTATATGTCGCATTGTCACTAGTTTGGCTGGAAGTTATTTGTGCACGGGTGAGAGAGGTCGGCCATCTAGGAAATCGGAAGTTATCCCCAAATTCAAACCTTAAGTTCCTCCAGAAGAAAGACCGGATCAATCAAAGCATTTACCTGTTCAAGGTATTTCAAGAAAATGTACTCACTGTAGCCCAAAGATTGAGCCCCATAGCACAAAATGGCAGTGTTCAGTTTGCAGTTCCAATGTGTAAGTTCCATTGTGTATGAACTACACTAAGAACTGTTTTAGTTCTTTTTTCCAGATGTGAGGTTTTTCTGCACATTGGTCAAAGAGATCAAACAGTACGTGGTGACGAACTGTAGTAAGAAGCGACCTGGCTCAATAGTATACGAAACTCTAAAAAACGGATTTTGATACTAAAAGATACATAAAAAAATCGGATTTTCATTCTGATTTTAAATATAAAAGTTTCATCAAATTTAATCTTTGCCATCAAGAGTTACGAGCCTGATATTTGCCTTAGTTTGGAAATTAGGGGGAAACATACCCTAAATTATAACATTGTGGAACTTCGTACTTTTTACCAGAAGACCGATCAAGGGTGTGTGTTTATTTGTTTTTTTCCCCAGGGATCAACGTATCAACCAAGTCGTCCTAGAACGTCACAAAAGGGCTGGGAATATGGTATATATAGAAAGTGTGATCCTATAAACTTCGGAGGGGGCTCATTGGATTGGTAATCAGAGGCTCTAGTGCCTTTTTCAAGCATCAGAGTGATCAAAGGGTGGATAATCCTCACCCCCAAACTTTATATTTTCCCGTAATGCATCTGATAGAAAGCTCGTGATGGCCGTTTGTCGTTTTAAAAACTTCGAAAAAGGCTCACTCGATTGGAAACTGAAAGGGCTAGGTCCCATACTAATAGTTAAAAAGGGATTGGAAGACAACAAGCCCCCCCCCCCTACGCATATCAAGTCCCAAAATCCATATATTAAAAATTTTTAGATAGCCATTTTGTTTGGTGTAGTCAAAAGGTCTTGAAATTATGTCTTTGACAACTCACATACCATCTCAAGACCAGAACATAATTTGCATTTCACTGAAAAAAAATGGCTGTGGATGGCCAGTTTAGTATGCATATACTGATATATTTTCCGTAAAGTTTTAATAATTTTCAATTTATTCAAGTCAAAGAAATTAAAACATTTTAAACGTATTTTGTTTATTTAAATCATACAATAAATAACCGATTCAAGCTCAAATCGAGCAAAAATTAACATGAGTAAGACTGACAACCCCCATGCCATCTCAAGACCAGAATATAATTTGTAATTTACTGAAATCAAAATACATCAAAAATTTTTCACTTTGTTTTAACTTGTTTAAAATGTTTTTACTGGATATATGAAGGGGAAAGTCCTCCCCCTAGCACTCCAATTACAACTCGAGTGTCTGGTGCCCCTTTTAAGAGTAAAAAGAGGTTGGAGGGTATGCAGTCTTTCTCTCAAGCCCATTTATTTTCAAAATGCATCCAGTCAAATTCTTGAGACAGCCATTTTGTTCATCATAGTAGAACAGTCCGGCAACTATGTCTTTAGGGATATTACGCACATCAACCCTCAGAATTATATAATTGGCCCATTATGCTTTGGACCTAATTGCTTTAAAATAAGTCAAAATAATCATTGTGTTAAATGATTACCAATGAAGCACCTCAGCATATCATCTAGAACGACTGGGGTTATCAAGTTTAAACATTTGGGGATACTACTATTACTACTTCTGCTCTTACAATCTAAATAAATAAAAAGAGTGTAAGTGTATCCATGTTGTAAAAGCTTATA
Source organism: Artemia franciscana (assembly GCF_032884065.1). Lineage (NCBI taxonomy): Eukaryota > Metazoa > Arthropoda > Branchiopoda > Anostraca > Artemiidae > Artemia > Artemia franciscana. Next base: position 26,183,264 of record NC_088876.1, on the reverse strand, counting down.
GATAGAATCTTGCTATGGGATGATATTAAGTTTTATTTTACAGGTTAAGTTCAGAAGCTATATAATTAAATTTTAAAAAATGTTTGTGTCAGGGTTAAAAATTTTTATTTCAAGAAACAAATAGCAACCCATAGTATAGATTCATATAGTAGAAAATGGAAAAGAAATATAATGTTTTTTTTTCATGAAAAAGACTATTTCAATAAAAAACGAACAGATATTAATTTAAAAAACTTTTTTCCGAAAGACATGTTTTTAAAAGAAAAGTAAAGAACTCCATTAAGCCAAAAATAAGAAAAAATAAAGTCAAATAATCTCCCAAGCGTAAAACTACCACAAATCACTATCAATAAGAAAATGACACTCAAAACAAATAAAAATTAAAATATATAGCGGAGGTAATACTCAGAACGAGCAAAGATAACATGAATAGGGCTGATAACCTCTAAGCCTTTCAAGACCAGAACACAATTTGTTTTTTTACTGAAAACAAAATACGTTTGAAATGTTTTCACCTTTCTTACTTTCATAAATGAAATGTAATCAAAACCTCAACGAAGAATTTTCAGTAAATGTTGATTTAAAGACAATCCACAGTCATTTGTTTGTTTGTTTTTTTCAGTAAAAAGTTTCAGTTTCAGCATGAAATATTGAGAAAGCATGAAACAGGTAACTTGGTCAGGGTTATCAACCCTTACTCATTTAATTTTACTCGTTTTGGGTTTGACTGGTTTATTTATTTTAAATAAACACACAGTTTAATAAAAACAAAGAGTGAGACACACAAAAACACAAAGCCAGATGCAGAGAAAGACAAACAGACGCTGACTCACGAAGACACGGTGGAAAAGTAACAAAAACACACACAAAAGGACAAAGTTAGACACACGAACACGCAGAGTAAAACACACAAACAAAAAGACCCAGATACACAAAACACAAAGACAGATCGAGAGACATACAAACAGATGCTCAATCACAGAGGCATGATGGGATAGATAAAATAAACACATATAAAAATGCAAAGTCAGACACATAGAAACACAAAGACAGACACAGAAAAATGCAAACAGACGCTCAGGGACACAGCCAAGATGGAAGAGAGACAAGACACACACAAAAACACAAAGTTGGACAAACAGACACAAAGCTTCTTACAGACATAGACACAACGACATACACAGAGACATGAGAAAAGATGCTAAGTAACACATGCGACACAAAAACGAAAAAAAAACACAAAGACAGAAGCACAAATAAACGACGCATAAAAACACTAAATACAGACACAGAGACATGCTAACAAACGATAAGTCACATAGGCAAGGTAGGGTGGGGGAGAGAGACAAAAGCATAATCAAAAACACAAAGTCAGACACACAGAAATAGACACAGAGACGTGTAAACAGACGCTCTATCACACAGGCACGGTGGAAGAGAGAAAAAACACACATAAAATCACAAAGTCAGACACACAAATAGACAGAGGTAGACACAAAAAAAAACACAAAAATAGAAGCAAAGACATGCAAACAGACACTCAGTCACACAGGCAAGGTGAGACAGAGACAAAAACACACAAAGTACACAAACACATAGAGTTAGACAAACAAAAACACAAAAGAGACACAGAATCATGTAAGTAGACTCTCAGCAACATAGCACGAGGGGAGAAAGACAAAAAACACACAGAAAATCAAAGGGTCGGACACAAAAAAACAAATAGACAGAGTTAGACACACAAAAACACAAAGACAGTCACAGTGATATTCAAAAAGACGCTCAGTGACACAGGCACAGTGAGACAATGACAAATACACAAAAAAAACACAAATTCAGAAACACAAACACGTAGAATTAGAAAAAAAACAACACAGACACAGAGAAATGCAAAGAGACCCTCAGTCACACAGGCATGGTGAGAGAGAGACAATAACACACACAAAAACACAAAGTCGGATACACAAACAAACTTACACAAAGAGTCAGACACACAAAGACACAGAACAGACATGGAGACGTGAAAACGCACGCTCAGTCACACAGGCACGGTGGGAGAGAGAAAAAACACACAAAAAGATAAAGTCATATATACAAACACATAGAGCCAGGCACAAAAACAAACAAAAAGACACAGAGACATACAAAGAGACGCTCAGTCACACAGGCACGGTTAGACAGAGACAAAAACACACAAAAAACACAAAGACCACAAACTTTTGGAGTTAGACACACAAAGCACTAAAACAGACACATAGACATGTAAACAGACGCTCAGTCGCACAGGCACGGTTAGAGAGACAAAAAACAGAAAAACATAAAGTCAGACACACAAACATAAAAATACCTGAAGTTAGACACACAAAAGCACAGCCACAGACACAGATGTATTCAAACAGACGCTCAGTCACCCAACCACGATGGGAGAGAGAAAAAAAGCACAAAAAACACATAATTTTGTTTTAAAAATATAATTAAATAATTAGACGCTTTATCAGTTATTTTATTTCCCGTATAAATTCTACCCAACTGAAATTTAGACAGACCAACACAGAGAGTCAGCCACACAAAACAAGAAGTCAGACATAGAGTCTGACTCTGTGTGTTTGCGGGTCTGACTTTGTGTTTTAAGGGGTATCTTTCATCTATCTCCAACCGTACTTGTGTGACTAGGTGTCTGATTGCATATCTCTTGGTCTGTCTTTTTGTTTTTGTGTGTCTTACTTTGTGTTTTATGTGTATTTTTCACCCCTTTTCTTGCATACTAGTTGGTTAAAGTTAACCTAAGCTAACCTGAACAAAGTAGGTTAGGTGAATCCCAAAATAACACTAAAAGTGAATCCTTTTCAGGGTGAATTCGCGTCTGACAGCCTCTTTGCCTGTCTCTATGTCTGTCTTTGTGTTTATGTGTGTGTTTCTGACTCTGTATGTTTTTGCATGTCTCTCTCTCTCTCTTTCTTTCGTTCTCTCTCTCTCTCTCTCTCTCTCTCTCCCTCTCTCCCTCTCTCCCCCTCTCTCTCTCTCTCCCTCTCTCTCTCTCTCTCTCTCTCTCTCTCTCTCTCTCTCTCCCTCTCTCCCTCTCTCCCCCTCTCTCTCTCTCTCCCTCTCTCTCTCTCTCTCTCTCTCTCTCTCTGTACCTCTGTGTTTGAGTGCATGTTTATCTGTTTGTCTGTCACCTTGTCTGTCTTTGTCTGTTTGTGTGTGTGTGTTTTTGGTCTCTATTCCACTGTGCCTATGTTACAAAGCGTCTGATTGCATATGTCTATGTCTGTCTCTGTATTTTTGTATGTCTGACTCTATGTGTTTGTATTTCTGACTCTGTGTGCTTGCGTCTGACTTTATTTTGTATATCCTTTTTGTCTCTCTCCCATCGTGTTTGAGTGACTCAGCGTTTGTTCGCATGTCTATGTGTCTGTCTTGGTGTTTTTGTGCGTGTGGTTGTATGTGTTTGTGTGTCTAGCTTCGTGTTTTTGTGTGTATTTTTTTTTGTCTCTTCGTTTCTCTGATTATGGCTCTGTGACTGAGCTTCTATTTTCCTGTCTCTGTGTTTGCCTTTGTGTTTTTGTATGTCTAACTCTATGTGTTTGTATGTCTAGCTTTTTATTCTTGTGTGTTTTGTCCCTCTCCCTGCGTGTTTTTGTGACTGACGTTCTTTCTGCATGTCTATGTGTCTGTCTTTTTGTTCTTGTGTGTCTGACTCTATGTGTTTGTGTGTTTGTGTGTCTGACTTTGTGTTTCTGTGATTATTTTGTTTCTCTCCCACAGTGCCCTTGTGACTGAAGATGTTTTTGCATTTCCGTGTCTGTCTTTGTGTATTTGTGTGTCTGACTCCGTATGTTCTTGTGTTGCATGTCTGACTGTGTTTTTGTGTTTGTGTTGTTTCTTTCTCTTACCGTGTTTGTGTGACTGAGCATGTGTTTGCATTTCTCTGTGTCTGTCTTTGTGGTTTAATTCTGACTCTGCAGGCTTTTGTGTTTGTTTGTGCAACTTTGTGTTTTTATTGTATTTTTGTCTCTCCCTTACCGTCCTTGTGTGACTGTTCGTTTGTTTGCATATCTCTGTGTCTGTCTTTGTGTTTTTTTTATGTGTGACTCTATGTGTTTTTGACTCTGTGTTTTTGTGTTTTCTGTCTCTCTCTCACCGCACCTTTGTAATTGAACCCTGTTTTGCATGCATATGTGTCTGCTTTTGTCTTTTTGGGAGCGTGTCTCGGTTTTGTAGTGAGTTTGCATTTCTAAATTTTGTGTGCGATTTTCGTCTCTCTCCCACCGCGCCTGTGTGACTGAGCGTCTATTGTGTCAGTGTTTGTTTTTTGTGCGTCTGACTCTGTGTGTTTTTGTGTTTGTGCATCTGACTTTTTGTTTTTGTGTGTGTTTTTTGTCCCTTTCTTAACGTTTCCGTGTGACTGAGCCTTGTTTGCTTGTCTCTGTGTCTGTGTTTGTGTTTGTGTTGTCTGACTCCGTTTGTTGGTGTGTCTGACTCTGTATTTTTATGTGTTTTTTGTTTCTCTGCCACCATTCTTGTGTGACCGAGCGTCTATTTGCAAGTCTGTGTGTCCAATTTTTGTGTCTGTGGAGCTGACTCTGTGTGTTTGTGGGTCTGACTTTGTGTTTTTCGTGTGTGTTTTTTGTCTCTCTCTCACCCTGCCTTTGTGAATGACTGTCTGTTTCATGTCTCTGTGTCGGTCTTTGTGTTTTTTGTCTCTGACTCTGTGTGTTAGTGTATCTGATTTTGTGTTTCAGATTTCTTTTTGTCTCTCTACCATCGTGACTGGTTGATAAAGCGTCTGTTTGCATGCCTCTGTGTGTCTAACTGTGTGTTTTTGTGTGTTTTTCTTTTATCTCATTTGCTAGCGAGAAAATGTTTTTTGTTCTTGGGTACTCTCCTTATAGCAAGAAATTTAATATTTATGACCGATATACTTTTTCGTCGTTTTTTCGTTATGCTTTTTCGGTTTTAGCGCGTTTCATTTGCTACTGAGAAAATATTCATTGTTCCTGGTTGCCCTCCGTGTAGTTGGAATTTTAAAATTTATGACCCATCTTGAACTGAAAGCTAAAAACATTTTATTTTTGGTTTGTTTTCATGTTTCATTGGCTGGCGACAAAACTTTTTTCTTCCTGGTTACTCTCTTTATAGAAAGAAATATAATATTCATCACCTATATTGAACTGAATGCAAAAAAGTGTCTGTTTTTTATTGGTTTGCGTGTTTCATTTGCTGGCGAGAAAACTTTATTTGTTCCTGCTTACTCTCCTTATAGTATGAAATTTAATATTCATGATCCAAATTGTAATGAAAACCAAAAAAGGTTTACTTTTCCTTTGTCAGTGCGTTTCATTTGCTACCAAGTAAACGTTTATTGATCTTAGTTGCCCTGCTTCAAGTAGGAATTTTAATGGTTATGACCTATCTTGAGCCGAAAGCTAAAAAGTTTCTCTTTTTTGTTTGTTTGCGTGTTTAATTTGCTAGCGACAAATTGTTTCTTTGTTCCTGGTTACTCTCCTTATATTAATAAATTCAATACTCATGACCCATATTAAATGAAAGCGAAAAAGAGGTTAATGTTTTTTTGTTAGCGCGTTTTATTTGCTAGCAAGAAAACGTTCATTGTTCCTAGTTCCCTCCTTGTAGCAGGAATTTAAAAATTTATGCCCCATCTTGAACCGAAAGCTGAAAAATGTCTCTTTTTTCTTTGTTTGCGTGTTTCATTTGCTAGCGAGAAAAGATTTTTTTTCTTGGCTGCCCTCCTTGTAATAGAAATTTTAAATTTTGTGATCCATCTTGAACTGTATGCTTAAAAGTTTCCCTTTATCTTCATTTGCGTGCTTCATTTGCTAGCTAGAAAACGTTCATTGTTCCTGGTCGCCCTCCTTGTAGTAGAAATCTAAAAATTTATGACCCATCTGAAACTGAATGCCAAAAAGTGTCTCTTTTTTCTTAGTTAGCGCGTTTCATTTGCTAGCGAGAAAATGTTCTTTTTTTGGTTGCTCTCTTTGTATTAGGAATTTTAAGATTTATGACCCATCTTAAACCAAATGCTTAAAAGTGTGTCTGTTTTATTGGTTTGCGTGTTTCATTTGCTAGCAAGAAAACGTTCATTGTTCCTGGTTACCTTCCTTATAGTGAGAAATTTAACATTCATGACCTATGTTGAAATAAAAGTAAAAAGGTGTCTCTTTTTTTCTTCGTTCGCCTGTTTAATTTGCTAGCAAGAAAATGTTTTATAAAGTTAAAATTTGTCCTTATTATTACTATTGTAATAATAAGGATCGTGCTTCATAAAGCATCATACTTAAACCACTTTCAAAATGTGATATTGCTAATACCTATGTTGTAACAAGCAGGTGCACGTCAAATATATGAAATTTCCAGTAATTGATTTTTCCTCCTGCATGTCAATTATTCCAAATATAGGAAACATGCGATCCATAGATTTTTCGAAACATTTCCATCAGAAAGTGTTCCTCGAATCAAAAAAAAAACATCAATTGCTTCTTGGTCCAGCTGTTTAGCGCACAGTTCCATTGGTAAAATACCTGTTGACTCCTAAATGGGACAAAAATCTTTGAAATATAAAGGTACCTTGAAAAAAACGCCCTGAAAGAAAATGGGATCTCGAAAAAAGCCTTAAAAGAAAAAGAATCCCTTGATACAAGCAGGGGTTCCCAAAGTGACCTGAAGAAACAAGTCAGGCGAGAATGCGTCACACTTAACACAAGTATACATTTCCTATTACATAAGAACCAAAGGAATCTTGAAAAAAACGTGTTGAAGAAAAATGTCTTAAAAACGTCTTGAACTGTCTTATAACGTCCTTAAAAACGTCTTGAAGAAAAATATCTTAAAAAGAATCTTTAAATATCTTAAAATATATTGAATAAAAATGTCTTAAAACGTCTTGAAATGTCTTGAAACGTCTTGAAAAATTTCGTGAAATGTCTTAAAAATGTCTTGAAAATTTCTTGAGGAACGTCTTGAAGGAAACACTCCCTATGATGTAACAATCAAAGGAATCATAGTTGGCGGGGTGCCCTGAAGGTTTATCCTTGCCATCGCGGATTTAAGATCAAAAAATCAAAGAAATTATTACTTAAGGTGTACGTTTGCATCTTGATTCGGCAGGGCCCTGAAGTTTTCTCCTCTGCATTCCTTTAACAAGGTCTTTAAACATTCAAAGAAACTATTACGTAACGTGTACAGTTTGAACCTGGACTAGCGGAATCTAACAAGTCCCATTACTTAACAACCAAAGAAAACTGGATTTGGCGGGGCCCTGAAGGTTTTTCCTGGCCATCGCAGGTTTTTAAACATAACAATTGAAGAAATCATTTGCATAAGTAAGCAAGCCCCTATTAAATGCCAAGCAGGTGTACTGTACCGTTACAGGTCTAATATAGTATTTCGTAAGACCCAGTTGTGTGTAATAGCCTCTTGAGGGGACAGTAGCTTCAAAAGTGTAGCCCCTATCTGTCCGGTGGAATCCAAAGGGCGGTCACTACTGAAATTATAGCTTATTTTAGTGATTTTCTGTTGTTCGAGTGTACATGTTTTCGTTATTCCTCTTTTGTGTTACCCCACTTTTTCTCTTTTTGAATGAGTGGGCACCATATAAATTCCCTCTGATTAACACTCCTTCGAGAAGATTTCAGCCAGTAAAAAGAACAAACAGTTTTTTGTCAAAACATTTTTTTCAAGTATTCTCTCTTTTTTTTTGGTGGATATAGACTAGTATTTTATCTTAGTTTTGCTCTAAGAACGCTTTTTTTACTATTGGGTCAACAAGTCTTTAACTTCATCATGTCTTTTCATATAGTTTCTAATATTTTTATTTTGTTTTAAAAACATGCTTAAATAATTAGACTTTTATCAGTTATTTCATTTTCCCTTATAAATTTAACTCAACTTAAATTTAACTCAAAAACTCGAGACATATAAAACTCAATACCCTATGAATCAGCCCCGCGAACATAAAATATTTGAAGAATTTGAAGGAGGGAGGGAACAGAAAAAAACCGGTAGGAAAGCAAAATTGTAAGTTCCGTTTGCAAGACAAGTGTCACGTGTTTTCAGTATTAGATCAAATTTTTCGTCTAGATAGGTAAGAAGAGGGCAAGTGACACCCAGACTAACCCTTCCTGAGGCTGCTATTCCTGTACAATATGAATTGATGCCAAGGGCTTCAAATTTGTCACAGGATATTGTTTACTTTTCTATAAAAAAAACCGGTTTTTACAGGTTTAATACATTGAACAGTTGTTAAAAAAAAAAAAAAGTTTAGTCCAGTTTGAAATATAAAGAAGTAACCTACGTTAATCTCTTTACATTATGCTTAGGGAAATTTTGTTCCATGCTATTGTGTATTTATTGATATTTTGCTCGGAACTTCTGGCCGCTCGAATTGCAATATTTCAAAAGACACTGCATTATCCAAAATTATGATTTAGAGGACTGAGGTCAAGCTATCAAGAAGGAGGAGCTCATGAATGAAAAATGGGTTTTGCTGGTGTTCCCAAGACTATTTTCCCAATTAATTTAGCCAAATGATGCATCCATTTTAATCTCTTTTTTAATCAAGGTGATTAAAACACCCCTTCATCCCAGTTTTATAAGTATCGCCTTTTTAAGTGTTTTAAAATGTCTTTACTAGGTTTCCCACGGACCTTAAAATATATAACCATCAGGAAAAATCTGGACTTTAGCATGAATAAAGCTATTGAGGTGGTTAAATCCCGTCCCCTGAATCCCAGATCTCTAGGTAAAGCTTTCCAAAAAGTGTGTCAAAATTTGTTTTTCCGAACTTTTTTTCTAGAGGCTTGAAATTTATAAGAATTGGGAAAATTTCATCCCTTTATGTATATAAGGTTTTACCTGGATAAGCCAAGCTATGCGTTGATCCATGCCAGTCATCTGAGGTTACTTGGTTGGTTAAAGCCTTACTGTACACCAAGAGGTCCCCAGGGCATATTTGCATAGGCGGAATAACAACTATGGAGCCACCTCGCGCTCGGGATCTTGGTAAATCTAGCTCGCTTGTGCTAAAATTAATAATAATACAAAAATATTATTGAAGAGGCATTCTTATGATTGAGCCTTGCTTTGTCTGTGAGACAGAGTTGAGTACGGTTGCCACTCCAACGAAACTAACGGTGCTACCCGGAGTCTCTAAAAAATACTAACAGGGAGTTAGTACATAAATAGTCACTAACTCCCAAAAAAAAAATATCCCTGAGTTGTGCTTGACGCAACGCATCTTTAGAAGCCCTTCTTGTGCGAGCACCATAGTTTCTCTTTGGCTTATCATATAAGCCAGGGTTAACTATTTAATTCTATAGCTGATTCTCCTCAACTGACTTCGGATACGACATAAAAAAACAACTTATATTGGATGCAACTGCCAGCAAAAACGTCTTAACCCTGGATATTCACTTTCAACGGCCCATGATTGCCTTGTGTGGAAATACGGAGTTTAGACAATCCTTTATCTAGAAAAATCAGAATAAAAACTGGAAGCAATAAAAGCAGTCAAGATGAATCGGCTCAAGTTTATCGGCTCTACTTATCAAAAATGTTTTTTTTTTTTTAACCGAAACCGGCAAAAAAATAATAAAAGAAAATAAGCACGCATCACCTAAATAATTAACCCTTTTTCAGTTGAGACCGCACTTTAAATCTATTTCAGTGTTATTTATTAAAATTGCTATCTATTGGTTTTCAAAGTAACATATGATTTAATCATTGATGCATGTTTATTTTTTTTCCTGGAGTCGGTTCTGGAAGTCGATCATCGAATCAGTTGTTCTGGTAGATTCGGAGGGAGCTCATTCAAACAAAACTCAGAGGATCTTGTGCCCTTCTTAAGGATCTAAGAATATTTTAAGGCAACCAGCCCCCACCCACAATCATTCCAAAAGGACATCCGATCAAAAAAATTTTATAGCCATTTGATTCAGCATAATTTATGTCTTTGATGAGAACAGGACCCTCCTTAGTCCATGGGGAATGGGCTGTGAGTTAAGCAATTTACCGCGTTGTTTACATATAGTATTTATTATAGAGAAATATATAGAAATTTCTGGGATATGATTTTTGAGAGGAGGGGGTTGTATTTTCCACGGAGAAAATTTACTGTGGGGTTTAAAGTATGCGAGGGGACTTCCCTAGGGGAAATGTTACGCGGAGAAGGGGCTTCCTTAGATGATCTAAAAACGGCCAGAAATTGAACAACAAACAAGTTTTTTCAATGGGAATTATTGAGCAGCATTAAAACATAAAACGGACAGGAACTGCTCCGTTCACGAGGGGGCTCTCCCTTTTCGAGAGACCGCTCTTTATGCTAAAGTTTGGCTGTTGTCATAATTCTTAAGGACAGTGTACTAATAAAAACAAGCGTCGTTGAATTTGAATGAGAAGTACTTTTTTAAGAACTTCAAGACTTCAGCGTAAAGAGCGAGTGCAGAGTAAGAGGCTTATCCCCTCACATACAGAATAACTTCTTTTCGTTTTAAAGCTCAATGTTGTTCTAGTTTTCAATTGAAAAAAAACTTGTAGTTTTTTATTCAATTACAGACGGGGTCAAAACCAGGATTTTTGTCCGGTGGTTGGGGGTATTTTTTTTAGGAAGGGGAGATAGTTACAAAAAAAAATAAAAAACGTACCAAGAATTTGTTTATATGGGTTTTTGTTACTTTTCACGAGTCAGAAGAAAATTTCGGGGGTTTCAAACCCGGTTATTATCGTCCCTGTTGGATTCTGCCCTGACCGCAGTTTTGACAGCTTATGGGCATATTGTGTCTCACGAATTGTTACCATGCAATTACAGTCGTAGCCGAGACTTGCATACAGATCAGATAAAAAACAAATTAGATTTATCTCCATCCCAAACAAACTTTTTTAAGTTCTGCTACTTTTTTCCAACATTCAATGAAAGTTCAAACTCAATTTACCAGGCTCTTTCTAAGATATTACAGCAATGTATTTGAAAACCCCGGCGGACATAACGTCTTTTAATGTACTAAGGAGCGCGAGCCATTTCAAGAGTATATCCTTCAGGAACACTGGGAAATCTTTGTCCTGGGACCGGTCCTTAAGGGTTCTAAGCTGACCAGACTGCTAAGACCAGACATTCCTTACCTTCTATCTACTGAATATTTTTTTGAACTATAGGTAATTCACATAATTGAAGTTTACTGACCCTACGGTGTGGTGATCACACCGACCCTAGAAGAACCATTTGCCAACCTTTCAACTGTTTTAACTAATAGGGTTTTCTAAATTTTGACCCAATAAAATGGAGGATAAAGAGGGTATCTGAAGGGTCTGAAATTAGGTCAAATTCTGACTTAAGCTAGGTTTCACTAGGGAGGTTTTTACGACGAGTGATGTCCTCAAGACAAAAAGTTGTCAATTACAAATATAAAACGGAAAGCTATGCTGGCTTATAAGAATGGCTCGCGAAAATTATCGCGCATATCAACTGAAGACTATACACGATTTTTGCACCAAAACGAAGATAAATCATTGTATATGATATGCTACCAGTATCATTTGATGAATACCAAAAAGCTATTAGTGATTTAAAGAGAGGAAATTCGGCTTCAGTAGATGATATATCGACAAATCTTTTAAAGAAAATATCAGGAGTAATATATGAACCTCTTGCAGAAATTATAAATAAGAGCATAAAAAATGGCGTCTTCCCTGATCTTCTGAAAAAGGATAAAATAATCCCTATATTTAAAAAAGGGGAGGCTCAAGATCCCAATAATTACCGTCCTATTGCACTCCTTTCCCCACTGGCTAATGTTTTTGAAAAAATAATGAAATATAGACTTACATCATTTCTGGAAAAGATAAATTTTTTTTCGAAGTTCCAGTTTGGTTTTTAAAAAGATAGATCGACAGAAGATGCTGTCGCCGCAACACATATTTTCATTAATGATGCTTTAGATGATGATTGTTTAGCAGCTACATTGTTTTTTGATATTAAGAAAGCTTTCGACACTTTAAATCACGAAATTCTATTTAAAAAACTTGAAAATACGGGAATAAGAGGAGTACCTTTAAAATTAATCAAATCATATTTGCACAATCGAAGGTTTGTGGTAGATATTGATGGTAAATATTCGTCTGAGGCATCGAATAATAATATCGGTGTACCGCAAGGTTCCATTTTAGGACCTCTATTATTTTTAGTATATATAAATGATCTCTCTAAATCTACTCCTGAAAATGCATTAACAATTATGTTTGCGGATGATACTGCAGCAAGTTTAAAAGCACCAACATTAGATGCACTGAAAGAAAAACTGATTGAAGTTGCAAAATCCATCACAAATTGGTTCCAAATTAACAAACTTGTCCCTAATTTTGTTAAAACAGAATTTATTATTTATGGAAGATCAAATCAAAAGTCGAAAAATGTTTCTCTGAATGGAATTACCATTGATACTATTCATGAAATCAAAAGAGTATACACAGCAAAATATTTAGGTATCGTTTTTGACCCTACCATGAATTTTATTACACATATTTCGTTGTTGAGACTCAAATTATCGAGATATATAGGTTTGCTCAACCGACTAAAATTTTTATTCTCATATAAGGTTCTAAGAATCCTATATTTTTGCCTAATTGATGCACAAATCCAATATTGCTCAGCTATATTTTTGCTGACTTTTAAATCACATATTAAACCACTACAAGCCCTGCAAAACAAAGCTATTTGAATTCTAGATAAGTTTTTACAACACCCGAGGAGTACAGATATCCACTCTGAAACACGTACCTCTTACCTGTTTCTAGACATAATGACTCTTACACAGAAATCTCATCTACTATTATCTAGTTGGTTTTTAAAGATTCAACATGTGCATAATTTCTTTTTTGACCAGAATTTACTGTCCAAACATCAAAATTCACTGATAACTAGATGTTTTAACCCATACAAACTACCTCTGGTGAAAAATGAAAGATCCCGTTTCAACCTCCGGTATATGATCCCATCAATAGCCAACAAATATTCATTAAATAAATTTGTTGAGTTACCAAAAGGATCTTTCACGAGACGATTAAAAAGTTATATAGTGGAATCTGCTTGCAAGAACGGTTGGTAAATTTTTTTTATTTTATTTTGGCCTCACTCCATTCACTCCACCTTAAATACTGTCATTAAAGATACTTTTTTTTTTTTTTTTTTTTTTTTTTTTTTTTTTTTTTTTTTTTTTTTTTTTTTTTTTTTTTTTTTTTTTTTTTTTGATGAAATAGTGGTTCATTTTTTGTTTGTTCTGTATCAATGAGGATTGTTAAATTTTGTTTATATGTCTTGCCCAGTAGTCGAGCTTGTCTCTCCATTTGGGCAAGTTGAAGTTTTTGATGAATATGAATTTTTGAATAAATGAATCTGAATCTGAACAAGTTAGACTAATTAATAATTCACCACGCTTCCATTTTCTGTATGATTTTTGTCAATAAAATAGCATTAATAATCGGATTTAAGCCATGACTCTTTAAGATTTTCAAAAAGTGCTATTCAATTCTTGAAGTCACTGACTAGAAAATCAAGAAAACTATGAAACAAAAATTCTCGTTTTTAGCTCATGTGTGAAATGGTCTAACATTAGATCTGAGAATTACTAGCCAAAAAAACTTTCCAACAGCGGCCTGGATTCCTTAGCCACGCTCTCTGTTATCCACGAAAAAAAAATCAGATGGAAAGATAACCTGGCTTCACTTACCAGCTCCCAAATAAAGGCTTTGAATATCATTGTAAATGAGGAGGAGGGGTTACCTTCTCCTCAATACGTCGCTCTTTACGAAAAAAGTTTTTCTTGGAACTATTAAAAGAACTTATTGTTCTAATAGCTATTGTTTAATAACTGGTACAATAAGTCAAACTTTAGTGTAAAAAGCGAGGTGATGAGGAGATGGTTTTCCCCTCGTAAACATAATAGTTTTTGTTAGTTTTAAATTTAAATTTCACTCCTTACTTTCAGTTGAAAAACTACAACTACTACTACTACTACTAACAGCTCACCACAGCACCAAGCCGCCTGAGGTCAATACAGCTACGCACGCTCCTCCTTCATCTAAATCCATTCAAAGCCTCCCTCGTTACACCCTCACAGGAAGTTCCAACTTCTTTTAAATCTTTCTTTATGACATCCTTCCACCCCAGGCGAGGATTGTTTACGAATGTTATCGCGGGAGTTTTGTTTATTTAACCTTTACTTTCCAAAAGGACGAAGGGCATTCAGGTGAGCCTTTCAAAGAATGATGGGGAGATTCTTGAGCTAAATCAACTCAGGTTATATGTATATTTTTTGTCAAAAGGACATAACTCAGAATTACTGAGTATAGTCATTTGGGAGTTTCAGGAAACGACAATGGAGAGGATCAATTGACCAAAAAGGCAAAATTTTTACGCTATCAGTTACAATTACCACCACTACTACTGCTACCACTATTGATACTACTACTACCATATTACTACATTTAAAATATTGAGGGGAAATTTGAACTAAGTCAAAAGACACTGTTTGCATGCACATTGTCAAAAGGGAGTATCTCAAGAATGGATTTTGGTATTAGATGGGAGCTCTCAGAGAATGCCTAAAAGGGGGGATCAACTGACCAAAAAGGCAAGATTTTTACACTACCAGTTACAATTACCACCACTACTACTGCTACCACTATTGATACTACTACTACCATATTACTACATTTAAAATATTGAGGGGAAATTTGAACTAAGTCAAAAGACACTGTTTGCATGCACATTGTCGAAAGGCCGTATCTCAAGAATGGATTTTGGTATTAGGTGGGAGATCTCAGAAAATACCTAAAAGGGGGGATCAATTGACCAAAAAGGCAATATTTTTACACTACCAGTTACAACTGCCGCCACTACTACTGCTACCACTATTGATGCTACTACTACCATATTACAACATTTAAAATATTGAGGGGAAATTTGAACCAGGTCAAAAGACACTGTTTGCATGCACATTGTCGAAAGGGCGTATCTCAAGAATGGATTTTGGTATTAGGTGGGAGCTCTATGAGAATGCCTAAAAGGGGGGATCAACTGACCAAAAAGGCAAAATTTTCACGCTATCAGTTACAATTACCACCACTACTACTGCTACCACTATTGATACTACTACTACCATATTACTACATTTAAAATATTGAGGGGAAATTTGAACTAAGTCAAAAGACACTGTTTGCATGCACATTGTCGAAAGGCCGTATCTCAAGAATGGATTTTGGTATTAGGTGGGAGATCTCAGAAAATACCTAAAAGGGGGGATCAATTGACCAAAAAGGCAATATTTTTACACTACCAGTTACAACTGCCGCCACTACTACTGCTACCACTATTGATGCTACTACTACCATATTACAACATTTAAAATATTGAGGGGAAATTTGAACCAGGTCAAAAGACACTGTTTGCATGCACATTGTCGAAAGGGCGTATCTCAAGAATGGATTTTGGTATTAGGTGGGAGCTCTATGAGAATGCCTAAAAGGGGGGATCAATTGACCAAAAAGGCAATATTTTTACACTACCAGTTACAACTGCCGCCACTACTACTGCTACCACTATTGATGCTACTACTACCATATTACTACATTTAAAATATTGGGGGGAAATTTGAACTAGGTCAAAAGACACTGTTTGCATGCACATTGTCGAAAGGGCGTATCTCAAGAATGGATTTTGGTATTAGGTGGGAGCTCTCAGAAAATACCTAAAAGGGGGGATCAATTGACCAAAAAGGCAATATTTTTACACTACCAGTTACAACTGCCGCCACTACTACTGCTACCACTATTGATGCTACTACTACCATATTACAACATTTAAAATATTGAGGGGAAATTTGAACTAGGTCAAAAGACACTGTTTGCATGCACATTGTCGAAAGGGCGTATCTCAAGAATGGATTTTGGTATTAGGTGGGAGCTCTCAGAGAATGCCTAAAAGGGGGGATCAATTGACCAAAAGACCGCATGTGCGCGGTTTTACTAATACTGCTACTACTACAATTACTACTACTGTCCCTACTGCTATTACTATTACTTCAAATACTACTTCTATTACAATTACTTGTCAGACTAAGAGCATTAAAATGAAAATTTTAAGGAGTTTATGAATGTACAGGCTATCGAAGGACGTATCAACGCTGTCATAGCATTCAAAAACATACGGACATTTTTCGCAAGGGATTTTTCGGTCGAGGTGGATTTCCATGGGGAAATTTTCAGGGAGGAAAACATTTTCTTGCAAAAATTCCCCTGAACTCTTCTAAAGAATTATTTTTTTTTTCATTCTTCCTTTTTGGATGCACAATTTTACATATTGATAGAAGGTAACGGGGGAAATTTTTCAGAATAAATTTTCAGCAGGGATTGAATTGTCTGGCAAGAATTTTCTGTGAAAAAAATGATTAATGTCCACAAGGGTGCCGCAAGATGACATCTCCCTACTTATTTCACCTAGACGTTGTTGACGTTTATCTTAATCCTCTATTTAACTGAAGTATTTTGCTTCATAATACAGTGACCTATTATTAAGGAGGGGTGGTAAGTGTTTGTGTAGTGGAGAGGGGGAAGATAAGATACCAAAAGGAGTAAGTTTCAATGACCTAATTTTCCGAGCCATACTGTGCCTTCAGATGGAAACTAAATGAGCTTTTTCGTTTAAACCTCCCTAGTTACCACGTGTATTTTCAGTCTACACCATTATTATTGGTGCTAGGGCGTGAAGGAAGACGGGGTAATAGTGTTTTAGTAGCAACAGAGTTGATTCAGGTTATGTTTGATGAAATAGTGTACAGTGAGGTGCAACTTAACTCAGCTGTTATGAAAGAGTGTTGCTGGGTCGTTGCAAAATGAGGAGAGGGGATGGGTGCCTGAAACCACCTCGAGGGGAGGAGGATTTCCAGGCATTATCTAATCATCAATCAGAAATTAACATTTGGAAAACTAAGTTTTTTCAACTTAAGCCACATAAGAACATAGAAAAAGAAAAAAAAAATATTCGATATATGATGGGGGCTATCCCCTCTTGAATCCTTTGCTGGCTATACAAAGTCTCTATTGTTTTAAAAAAGTTTTTAATTCCAATTAAACACCCCTAGCGCTTATGAAGTCTTTCTTAAGGAGTTGGGGGGAAAAGTCAATCTTTTTCGTAAAAAGATAGGAGCTTAGAAAAGGGAAGCCCCCTCATATGTAGAAAAGTCCAGTTTATTTTAAGTTTTGATACAGATCCTTAATTTCAGTTGAAAACTTTGTTTAACTCTTGCATCGAAAATCTTTATTAAACAATCAAATCATGTCCAAAATTTTACTTACAACCCATCATTTGAATTCATAAGCAGAAAACTGAAAAAGCAGGAGACTACCCATCAATTTACGAGTAATGGTACTCACACTTAAACAGCAATAAATAACTTTCAATTTCACTTCTAAAGAACATCTGGAATTATCCAGGGAGAATATGGGTGGGAATTATTCGGAGAATATTTTCCGAGGGGATTTTCCAGTGGAAATTTTCCACGGGGGGAAATACAGGGAATGGAATTTTTCATTCAATTGGAGACGTCCTCAAAGGTGCATTTTGAAAAGACTACACCCAAATGCTTACCCATCTGTGGCAGTTCACGAAAATTTAGAAGATAGGGAAGCAGAATTTACTTTTCAAAATCCAGGGGGGGCGAATTGGGTGTTTTTCTATGAAAATATGAAGTATTATGAACTTTAGTCACAATTCTTTAAGAAGGACTGCTCTAATAGAAGGGCCGTTGAATTTTAACAAGAAATACTTTGATGAACTTTAAGACTTTAGCATAGATGGCTAAGGAAGGAGCAGACTCCTTACTTATTGAATAGTTCTGTTCATTTTAAGTTTGAATGTTGCACATAACTTTCAGTTGCAGATATTTTTTTCAGTTGGATTTTTAATACAAATTCCAAAATTTAGACAAATACATTACAAAACGAAAATACATTACATTATATATTCTTTACATTATATTTCCTTTACTATTAATTTCAATTCCATGTATATATTTTGTTTCAAATTGTTTAACATTATTGCTGGTATGTCAATAAATTTGTACTTATATACAAAATTTATACAACTTTTATATACAAATTATATACGATAAATTTGCACGTATATGTTTTCGTTATTTTTTTCATAATATATTAAAATCGATTAATCCGTTATAACCTGAAATTAATTATATTCTACTATAAAAGTTATCTCAGACCGTAAGGACAAATTTTTAAAGGCTGTGGTTAAGACAGTTAATTAGGCAAGGTTTATATTTCTTTTCCGTGAAGACAGAATAATATTTAATTCTGGAAGGCTTCAAAGTAATGAAGATCGAACAAATACTGCTCAGGCTCAAGTCTCTAGAAAAAGAAAGGAATATCTCTTAATTTATAAGGTCATCAAAAGAAAAAGCCCAAAAATGTTTACCATAATAAAACTTTTAAAATCTGCTGGCTATTGCAGATTAAATCATATTTATTGGGATATATAATGTTGTCAGACAGAAAATATAGAGTAAAATCCCACAAAAGCTCCTAGGCGAATTCTTAAAGCTGGGAGGGGTAGTAGATATTAGAATAACCGAAGAAATAGGGATGCAGAGGTTTTAATTTTTTTCAAAAAACGTGTCCTTTTCTGAGCATTACAAGGATATATAGTTTTTTAGTAATTTTTAGTTCTCTAGAGAACGCTGTCAAAATTTTCGAAGTTATAGCTTCCTGTATAATTTATTTCTTATTTAATTGTTTTTAATCTAGTAAGAAAAGAATGAAATGCAAGCAGAAAACATGAAAAAAACGTAAATTTGTCTGAGTTAAACCGGATTTTTGCATTTTGCAAAGTAAAATTGAGAGAAAGAGTCAAACTTTAGCGTAAATAGCTGGGCGTTGAGAAGGGAACAGCCCCTTTCATACACGTAGTAATTTCTGTTAGTTTTAAGTTTTAATGTCGCTCCTTACTTTCAGTTAAAAAAAAACTATTTTTTTTTTTTATTTAATATCGAATCAAGTTCACAAATTGGTTGTATAAGAACTCATTGAATTATGATCTGAATGCTTTAAAAGGCAAATAAACGTTTTCGCACGATAAATTGGATTAAAATATCATTTGTTGATAAAAAAATAAATAGTCCCAACCAGCATAAAATAACAAAACTAAAATAAATACTGGTAGCAGAATAAAAAAAAAAAATCAAAAAGGTATACCTTGTCCACAGGTTTCAACAAGTGACTGTTAAGAGATCCTTATACAAATTATTTACTGTATGAAATATCCCTGAACAAATATCACTCACGAATGAAAAATTAAAAACTGACTTTCACTATTCAGATTTGCTTCACTGTTGTTACATATATTTTAAATTTATGTCTTGAATGTCAAGTAACGGCTTGCGAATTTTCTCATCCATCCAAGCACAGATAATTTTTTCCTGTAATTATATTAAATTTCGTGAACTTGTCAATAGTAGGCATGATTAAGGCTTTGCATTTCATATAATGCTTCTATACATCATATTTCTTTTTCTTTTCTGTTTTCTCTTTCTTTCTGTTTCTTTTTTATTGAATGTCAACAGTTCGCAGCAACAAAACAGTAAGTATGGAACTACTTTATAGTTATCTAAGACTCTTATGTTCTTTAGGTATCAACAAATGCTGTTCTTTATTTTGTTTCTATTACCACATACAGTCTGGGTTGCCGGCCGCTGAAAAAATCATTAGATTTTAGAGATTCTGGGGTTGACTTACTGATTTTCTTCAATTGTCTAGCGATTTATGTGCTGATTTAGTGACTTTTTTACTTTAGGGAATATAAAAATGACCAGAAATAGTGAGAAGTCACTAGGGGGTGGCAACCCTGCAAAAGTATGATAATTTTAGACAATTGGATCCTCGACTCATCTGGTAGTACAGGTATAATGTTACTTTTGCAAAAGGTGAGAAATCAATCTTTTGATGTCAATGTCAGCAAAAGAGTTGATTCTGATTATTAAGCTTTTGAGGGGTTTTCTTTTAGGGTTGAATGTAGCCCCAAAAACTGACGCAATTTGACCGCCGAATTTGCAAGATCCGTCTCGGTGTACAAAACAATCTTTACACAAAAAAAAATATTAACAACACACGCTAAATTGATCTAAAATAGCGAGATTCTGGCATGGCTAGTAAAGAAGGAAACAGCAGATTCATTGATTTTTTTTGGGGGGGTGAAAATTTACTATCAAACAGTTGTGGTAACGAACTGTAGTAAGGAGCGACCCAGCTCCATAGTAACCAAAACTCTAAAAAATTTTGATACCAATAGCTACATCAAAAGAATCGCATTTTAATGCTAATTTTAGATATATAAGTTTCATCAAGTTTAGTCTTACCCATCAAAATTTACAAGCCTGAGAAAATTTGCCTTAATTTAGAAAATAGGGGGAGACACCCCCTAAAAGTCATAGAATCTTAACGAAAATCATGCCATCAGATTCAGCGTATCAGAGAATCCTATTGTAGAAGTTTCAAGCTCCTATCTACAAAAATGTGGAATTTTGTATTTTTTGCCAGAAAGCAGATCACGGATGCGTGTTTATTTGTTTGTTTTTTTGCTGTTTTTTTTCCGAGGGGTGATCGTATCGACCAAGTGGTCCTAGAATGTTACAAAAGGGCTCATTCTAACGAAAATAATAAGTTCCAGTGCTCTTTTTAAGTGACCAAAAAAATTGGAGGGCACCTAGGCCCCCTCCCACGCTAATTATTTTCCCGAAGTCAACGGATCAAAATTGTGAGATAGCCATTTTATTCAGCGTAGTCGAAAAACCTTATAACTATGTCTCTGGGGACGACTTACTCCCCCACAGTCCCCGTGGGAGGGGCTACAAGTTATAAACTTTGACCAGTGCTTACATATAGTAATGGTTATTGGGAAGTGTACAGACTTTTCAGGGGGATTTTTTGGTAGGGAGGAGGGGTTAAGAAGAGGGGGATATGTTGGGGGAACTTTCATCGAGGAGTATGTCATGGGGGAAGAAAATTTCCATGAAGGGAGCGAAGGATTTTCTAGCATTATTTAAAAATAAAACAATGAAAAAATAAATATGAAAAAGTTTTTTCAACTGGAAGTAAGGAGCAGCATTAAAACTTAAATCGAACAGAAATTATTACGCATATGAGGGGCCCACATCCTCCTAATACCTCGCTCTTTATGCTAAAGTATTTTTAGCAATTTCAACTATTTATTCTACGGCTTTTGTGATTCAGGGGTCATTCTTAATGAATTGGGAAAAAATTTAAGCTTTAGTGTAAAGAGCGAGGTATTGACGAGGGGGTGGACCCCCTCACATATGTAATTAAAACATGAGAATACAAAAGTTCGTTACGTAAGCTAATTTATAAGTTATGTATATATTTTACTAATAAAAACATTCGTAAGAAATTAAAAGGTCTAGTTGCTTTTTTGAGTAACCAAAAAATCGGAGGGCAATTAGGCTTCATCCCCCGATCCTTTTTTTCTCAAAATTATTCGATCAAAACTATGAGAAAGACACTTAGCCAAAAAAAATATCCAAATTTGTTTTAATTATTCCTCTAAGGGGAGCCAAAATCAAAACATGTATTGATTCAAAAACGTTCATAAATTAAATAAAAAAAAAAAAGTTTTTTTTTAACTGGAAGTAAGGAGCGACAATAAAACTTAAAACGAACAGAAATTACTTCGTATAAAAAAAGGGGCTGCTTTCTCATCAACGCCCCGCTCTTTACGCTAAATTTTTTTACTGTTTTAAAAAGAAGAGTTGAGAGAAAGAGTCAAACTTTAGCGTAAAGAGCGGGGCGTTGATGCGGAAGCAGCCCCTTTTATATATGCAGTAATTTCTGTTCGTTTTAAGTTTTAATGTCACTTCTTACTTTCAGTTAAAGACTTTTTTTTTATTTCGAGTCAAAGAGGCTCGGGTAAAATCTACTATTTTTATGTTGGTTTAAAAACAGAGGTTTTAAAGCACCAGCTGCATCAAAATAAGAACATTTTTTGTCCCTAGACCCATCTAAGATCTATTCACACATGAAAACCATAATTTTCTACTATTTTTGTTTTGGTTATTTCAACATTACGAAGATTTTAGGACAGCCTCACTCTTTAGCCAGTCTTGTCCTGTTGAACTTTAGAAATATAAGTAGCACAAATTAATTAGATATGGTAACGGTTTTCGTCCGAAAAACTCAAAGATCAACAATTTGTTAATTTCCAGCGATATTTAAACCTTCAAAGGGCACTACTCCTTATTTAGCTGTTGGTGTTTTTTTTTTCACTGAATTATTGCTGATTTTCACCCACATTCCTTTTTTTTTTAAATTTCCACCTTCTACCACACAAACTACATAAATACATATAGAAGTCTTTATCGTTACAAAATTTAAAATCTATATTAATGTGCAAAATTTTGCTGATCTAATTCAAGCAAATGTGTATCATTTTCACTTCCTTGATCTTTTAAGGTCGGTTGTTGAGTCAAGAGTTGATAATTTCGCTCTGGATGAACTAGGAAATTTTGCTGGTAATGCAAAGACTAGGGCCATATGTATATGCTTAATGTGGGAATGTGTTGACGAAAATAAGTCGGGGGACGTATTTTTCAAAATCTTGTGGGAGTGGGGGAACTATTTTTTGTTGTTTGGATTTTGTAATAAAAAAACAAAAAGGGCATTTTTTTATGAAAATCTCAAAACGAGCTATTTTTCAAAACCAAGGCGAGGGTGGATTTCTCCCTGGTTCCCTTATCCCAATTGATACACCAGCATGAAAGTATTTTTCATTTAATTTGTGAGGACGAACCATGGAAAGATTTAAGACATAATATTATTGGGTGTGACAAGTATGATAAAGAGTGGTTAAGTCTATTTGGGAGTGAATGTTATAGTACTATTAGGAAGGTTGGAAGATTTAGATTAAGTATGGATCACATTGAAGATCATAGAGTATTATAGACTGTGCGTTTTGATCTCGTTTGTTTTTATTCTTTTATTGTATTTATTGTTGAAATATTCATTATCTGTTGACAGTCATGATTGTCTAATTATTTTGTTTGTTGGCATGGTTTTGTAATTTTTTGTATGATGAATATTAATCCATCAATTTATA
The DNA here is from genome assembly GCF_032884065.1 of Artemia franciscana. Taxonomy (NCBI): domain Eukaryota; kingdom Metazoa; phylum Arthropoda; class Branchiopoda; order Anostraca; family Artemiidae; genus Artemia; species Artemia franciscana. Next base: position 26,160,085 of record NC_088876.1, on the reverse strand, counting down.
CCATATCTATATCTGCATTATTCATGTCTATACTATCTATCTACCCATAGCTCAACTATTGAAGGGAATATGTATCCATATTTTATCTGTTGATGTCGTTGGGTTTAATTTCAGAACATTTGCTTATTTAAAATTTTCTTAATCTAATATGAAGCTATTAGATGCTTAGGTTCAATGAGAAATTATACGGGCAGTCCACATAGCCTACTAGCACCTAAGGACGAAAGAACAACAGATATAAAGTCTATTTTAATTTTTGACAATACATATTTTCTTTTTTTTAATGAAGAAAATAATGGCAAAAATATATAAAGTTGAGAAATGACATTAACCTGAATTTTGACATCGCGTATCGATCTCATGAATCGTTTTCACCCATATTTTATCAAACAAATTTCAGTACTCTTGAGAATCTAGTTTATTTCCTTATCTACTATTTGTTATAGCTGATTTTTAGCTCACTTTTCAAGGTAAAACAAATTTGAAATCAAACGGTTAGTAGTGACGAACTGTAAGTAGGTAGTGGTTCGGCCCAATAATAACCGTATTCTAAAAATAAGTAATTATGATAAAAATAAATATATCAAAATAGCTGTTTAATTCTACCTATCAAACCTACGAGCCTAAGAAAGTTGGCCGGATTGTTGAAAAAGAGGAGAAGCACCCCCAGAAAGTCAAGCAATTTTAATCAAAAACGCCATTAGATTTAGCAAATCAGAAAATTCTACTGTAGAAGTTTCAAATTCCTTTCTACAATAATGGGGGATTTTGTTTTTTCTTCCAAAACAAAAATCACAGATGCGTGTTTATTTGAATTTTATACCAATGAGTTTGTATCGAACCAACGGTCCTAAAAGATCATCAGAGGGTTCTACTGAACAGAAATTAAAGGTCTTAGTGCCTCTTTTAGTCGCCAAAAAAGAAACTGGCATTTTCCGCCATTTTGTGGCACTGAATTACGAATTTTTCCCAGAGGCCCTAGTTGCCATCAATTCACAATTCTGTGGTACCCCAAATTTTGTCAGGAAAAATCACCCGAATATATCTTTGTAGCTTTCTATGAGCATTCACACAACTATAGAAGATGGATTGGGGAAGGGGAAAGTAAAAATTAATCACTAGCATTCATTTAGATTAAGCAAGAAATAGGTCCTGTGGGATGATAGCATCCTTCATTTCCCAGGATATGTTTTTCTTTGAGACGTCAAATTTTACTATCACTTTTCTACCGGGATAAATTTTGGAGATGGGGAGATGGTCGGCTGTACCATCAGAAAATTTAGAAATCTTTGTCTCCACAAATTATTATGCTCCTACTGGCGTTAATTGGGACGGGAGCCGGCCTAATTCCCCCCTCTCGGTGTATTGTATTCCCACGGAAATTCCCACCTAGAAAATACCACCAGATAATTCACATTCATATTCCCCTTGGATAATTCCAGATACTCATTAGAAAGGACATTGAAAGTCATTAAATAAAAAAACTAGATTTTTTGACTGAAAGTAAGGAGCGACATTAAAACTTAAAACGAACAGAAATTACTCCGTATATGAAATGGGTTGTCCCCTCCGCAATCCCTCGCTCTTTACGCTAAAGTTTTTAATTGTTTTAAAAAGTAGAATTGTGGCAAAGCGTCAAACTTTAGCGTAAAAAGGGAGGGATTGCGGAGGGGACAACTCATTTCATATACGGAGTAATTTCTATTCGTTTTAAGTTTTAATGTCACTCCTTACTTTCAGTTAAAAAACTAGTTTTTTTATTTAATTTCTGAATGTTTTTGAATTAGTGCATGCTTGATTTTGGCTCTCCGCACATAAATAATTAAAATGAAATTTGCATATTAATTGTTGTTTTGGCTAAATGGCTTTCTCTTAGTTTTGATCAGACGATTTTGAGAAATAAAGGGTGAGGAAAGAGGCCTAGTTGCCCTCCAATTTTTCGGTTACTTCAAAAGGCAACTAAAACTCTTAATTTTTAACAAACGTTTTTATTGGTAAAAAATATAGGTAACTTAAGAATTAACTTACGTAACGAATTTTTATATTCTTATATTCTTATTATGTATATGAGGGGGTTTGTCCCCTCGTTAATACCTCGCTCTTAACACTAAATCTTAAGTTTTGAACTAATTCTTTAAGAATGATCCCTGAATCACAAAGGCCGTAGAATAAATAGTTGAAATTACTAAAAATACTTTAGCGTAAAGAGCGAGGTATTTATCTCCTCCTAAATACCTCGCTCTTTATTCTAAAGTATTTTTAGAACCCCTCATATGCGTAATAATCTCTGTTCGTTTTAAGTTTCAATGTTACTCCTTACTTTCAATTGAGAAAGCTTTTTCATTTTTAATTTTTCATTGTTTTTTTTATAGTAATGCTAGAAAATCCCGCGCCCTGTTCATTGAATTTATCTTCCCCCATGACATATTCCTCCAAGGAAAGGTCCTCCCACATAGCCTCCTCCTCTCAACCCCACCCCAAACCAAAAAAATCCCTCTGAAAACGTCTGTACACTTCCCAAAAACCATTACTGTATGTCAACACTGGTAAAAGTTTGTAACTTGCAGCCCCTCCCCCAGGGACTGTGGCGAAGTAAGTCGACCCCAAAGACAAAGTTACTCTGGTTTTCGACTATGCGGAACAAAATGGCTATCTCAAAATTTTGATCCGTTGACTTTGGGAAACAATGAGCATGGGAGGGGGCCTAGGTACCCCCCAATTTTTTTTTTGGTCACTTAAAAAGGGCACTAGAACTATTCATTGCCATTAGAATGAGCCCTCTTGCGAAATTCTAGGACCACTTGGTTGATACGATGACCCCTGGGAAAAAACAACAACAAAAAAAAAAAAAAACAACAAATAAACACGCACCCGTGATCTGTCTTCTGGCAAAAAAAAAATACGAAATTCCACATTTTTGTAGATAGGAGCTTGAAATCTTTGCTGTAGGGGTCTCTGATACGCTGAATGCGATGGTGTGATTTTCGTTAAGATTTTATGAATTTTTGGGGATGTTTCCCCTATTTTCCAAAATAAGGCAAATTGTCTTAGGCTCGTAACTTTTGATGACAAAGACTAAATTTGATGAAACTTATATTTTTAAAATCAGCATGAAAATCCGATTCTTTTGATGTATCTATTAGCATCAAAATTCCACTTTTTAGAGTTTCGTTTACAATTGAGCCGGGTCGCTACTTACTACAGTTCGTTACCACGAACTGTTTGATTTGTTGCTGTTAAAGTGTATGTACCATTACTCATAAATAGGTTGGTAGCTTCCCCCTTTTTCAGTTTTCTGCTCGAGAATTCAAATATTGGAAATAAAATTTTTGACAAAATTTAATTATTTAGGCAAAATTTTTGATGAAAAGTAGTTTCGTTACATAAGTTCTTAATAATACCACTAAAAATCGATGAAAGCAAAGCTGCTGGTAGTACTTGCTACCAACCATCCCCCAATAATTCCATCATGCCTGCTGCTTCGCCTTTCCCCCTCTATGCTGGTAATAACGTGAATGTAATATTTATACAGGCCCAGTTATTATACATTTCGGAATCTCAGCCCCCCCAAGCCCCTAGGGCAAGGACTGTGAGTTAGGTAATTCATTCATTGGTTATAAATAGCCTATATCATTGAGAAAAGTAGGCATGTTTGACCTTTACTTTCTATGAAGACGAAGGGCAACTGCTACTTCTATTGCAACGACTTGTAAGGCTAAGAACATTAAGATGAAAATTTCAAGAAGGGTATGAATGTTCAGGCTATAAAAAGAACGTATAAACAATGTCCTGCATTCACAAAAAAACGGACATTTCTTGTGAGGGAGTTTTCTGTAGGAGGGAAATTTCTCTGAGGATTTTTCAGTTGCGAGAAAATTTTCTGGAAAGAATTTTCCGTAAGTCTTCTACAAAACGACTTTTATTTGTCTTTCTTCCTTTTTGGATTCATAATTTTACATCTGGAGAGAATATAACGGTGGGATTGTCCAGGAAAATTTTGCAGCGTAGATTAAACTGTCTGGCACGATTTTTCCGCCAATGTCCAAAATGGTGCTGCAAGGTGACACCTCCCTTCTTATTGCATCATGTTGCTGATGTTTACTTTAACCCTTTATCGAACTGAAGTTACTTACTTCATAACACAGTGACCCATTATTAAGGAGAAGTGGTAGGTCCTTGCGTAAGGGAGGGGGTGCGGGCTAAGATGCCAAATAGAGTAAGTTGCAATGCCAGAATCTTCTAAGCCTCGGAAATTAAATGAGCTTTTTGTCTAATCCTCCTTAGTTCTCATACATATTTTCAGTCTTTCAACTTTATTATTTGTGCTAAGGTGGAGGCGAAGAGGGGGTAGTATGGTCCTAGTAGTGACCAAGTTGATTCAGGTTATGTTTGATGACATTTGGCATAAGCTCTTATGATGGGGTTTCACTGGGATGTTGGAGAGAAGCGATGGATGCCTGGAACCACTAAAGGGGGAGACGGATTTCCTGGCATTATCTGATTAACATTTAGAAATTAAAATTAAAAAAAAATAGGTTCAATCACTAATTCCTCCTCAATCACTTGCTCGTCACACTAAAGTCTTCATTGCTTTAAAAAAAAATATTTATTTCAATTAGATGTCCCTAATGCTTATGTAGTCTTTCTTCGGGAATTTTGGAAAAAGTCAAACTTTAGCGTAAAGTGAGGGGGCATACTAGGGGGAAGAACCTTCATATATGAAAGAATTGCAGTTTGAAGTTTTGATATAGGTCCTTAATTTTGGTTGAAAAGCTTGTTTAACTGTTCATCGAAAGTCTTGACTAAATAATCAAATTTTGTCAAAATTTTGCTTTCAATCCAGTATTTGAAGTCACAAGCAGAATAATGCGAAAGCGGGGAACTACAAAGCAAGTATTGGAACATACACTTTAACAGCAATAAACAGCTTTCAATTTCCCTTCTAATGAACATCTGTAATTATCTATGGGGAATAAGGGTGGAATTATCAAGGGGGTACTTCCTGGTGAAATTTTCCTTGGGGCAAATGCAGGGGGAATACGCCTGGAGAAGACATTTAGACGCAATTGGGACATCCTCAAAAGACTTAATTCAAATGCTTAGGCCTACTCATCCGTGGCAGCTTATGAAAATTTAGAAAATTTTCAAAAGTGAAGGTCATTTGGGTATTTTTCAATGAAAATATAAAGTATTATTACCTTTAGCTACAACTCGTTAAAAAAATACTACTCAAACACAAGCTCAAACACAAGGGCCTTTGAATCTGAATAACAAATATTTTCAAGAGCTTTTAGACTTTAGCGTAAAGAGTGAGGGTTCAGGAAGGCGCACCCCCACTCACCTACGGATAACTTCTGTTAATAGAAAGTTTTAATGTTTCTCATTACTTTAAGTTAAAAAACACCTTTTTTTAATTTGATTTTTTAGACAAATTCCAGTTTTATAGTAAGATATTGGTGAGCATCTTCGTGAAAAAGTGATGGAAAAGGGTTTAACTGATGACTGTTTCCTTTACGGTGGGGAATACTCCTACACATTATATTAAATTAATTAATTACATTATTTACCTTACATTTCCCTTGCTCCTTATTCGCATTCCATGCATACATTTTATTTCCAACTGTCTAAAATCAATGCTTTTATGTCAGAAAATATGTACTTTAATATGTGGTCTAATATATTTTAGGTAGTTTTTTTCCATAAATTAAGATCATTTAATGCTCTACTAAATTAGACTAATTAAAACTCTAGTAAATAATAATTCTACTCTACTAAAAATGTGTTATCAGACCGTGAAGAAAAATTTTGAATGACACTGTGGTTAAGGGAGATAATTAGGCAACACTTATATTCCATTCTTTTTCTTTTCTGGGAAAGACATAGAATGACATTCAATTCCGGAAGGCTTCAAAATTATGAATATCGACCAAATACTGTTCAGGTTCAAGTCTTCAGAAAAAGAAAGGAAGTTCTCCTAATATATAAAGTCATCAAAAGAAAAGGTCCAATACATATTTTTTCCATAAAAAAAACAACTTTCAAAACAAGTAGGCTAATGCATATTGAATTTTACTTCGCAGTTTATAGTGTGTTATCGTTCAGGAAATAAAGAGCGAAATCCCACAAGAGCTCCTAAGCAATATCTTACAGTTGGGAGAGTGTAGTAGATATGAGAAAACCCAAAGAAATAGGGATGCAAAGCTTTGACAAACACATTTTCAAAAAAGGTGTCTTATTTCTGAATATTAAAGGATATACATCTTTTTTGTAAAATTAGTCTTCTAGAGTCTTCCTACAAAACATTCAAAGTTTTGCCTCTCTGCATTATATATTTCTTATTTAAGTTTACATTGCAGTAAGAAAAGAGCACAATTCAAGCCAGAATCATACGGAAAAGGTAAATTTGTCTGATCAGACCAGATTTTTGCATACGGGAAACCTAAAGGAAAAACGCATAAAATTCGGAGATGGTCTAACGGATTGTTCTTGGTGGAAATAAATGCTATTTTTTAATATATTTTTGATTTGTTTTGATTTCGGAATACACTATTGCAATTTTTAGCGTTTGCAATTAACAGCCTCCAATCCATTTCGTAAAAATGGCAGCAAGTCTCTTAGAATTTTCAGTCAAATGAGCCCTCCTCCAACTTTCCACAATAATACGTTCTATAATCATGAGGTGAGAGAACAACTAAAGAAAACAAATTTTTCATGGAAGATACATTCCTCTTCACGATGTCATATCTGTGATGTTCATTTGGGACAACTCCCTTGCGCTGACTATTATAGTAAGTAGTTATTTATTGGACATAACACACACTTATGACTAAAGGTGATTTGAGAAAACATTTGTTCTGATACTTGTATGATATACCCACTACTGCTCAAGTTATTCATGCATTGACGTACGGTAAACTGGTTTCTTTCACTAGTCTCTTTCACCTTACCGTGGAAGTGCCAGAATAGATGGTAAATATATATATTGGGCTATATATTTGCATATTAGGGTGGGGGGGGGTGGTTTGGGTGGTAAAGCCTCTGGACACTCTCAAGTCAGAAAACAATTCTTAATTCATAATATGCAGAATAAATGTAGTTATGCAGCTCTCTCTCTCTCTCTCTCTCTCTCTCTCTCTCTCTCTCTATCTCTCTCTCTCTCTCCCTCTCTGTACCTGTGTGTCTGAGTGGGTGTTTGCTTGTCTTTATTTCTTTCTTTGTTTGTTTCAATCTGTTTCTCTCTCTCTTTCTCTCTTTCTCTCTCTCTCTCTCTCTCTCTTTCTCTCTCTCTCTCTCATGTAAAATGTATCATCCTAAAAATCTTGGCCACCAGGAGAAATGCAGTGTTCTTAAATGAAAGAGTCTTAGGACATTTAATAGAATATGGCCATAGAATTTCATTGATACCAAAGAACTAAGGCTTGATCCTTTTTTGTTGGCAACAGTAACCAGAATCAGTGTGCTTTTTATGCAGGTGTGGTTGGAAGCTGGGGAGAGGGAATGTTTCTATAGATGAACATATGAAACTCTTCAAAAGATGTCTTTTTTTCAAGGAGTTGATGTGGGTAACATTCCAGTGAAGCCTTCTGCTTCAATTGGAGGTTACGACATTTGTAAGCGATACATTTGACTGTGTTCCTGCGTCTAAAAAAATAAATCCTATTCTAAAGAAAATCTGTTCCAAAAACTTTCTAAGCTCCAAAAAATTTTAAGTCCAAAAAATAATTTCAAGTTCCATTATAATGTTGTGTTTCTAAGAATTCTAAATGAAAAAAATCGATTTCCCTTAAAAAATCTAAGTTATAAAAAAATGGGGAGAGGGGGACACCAGGCTCCTAGATGGGGGTACGAGGCCCTGGATAGGAGTGCTGGGACTGAAACTTATGCGCAAGTCCAGGTAATGGAAAACCGGCGCGCTCAGAACAATTACATTACAAAAAAAGATACTTGGCCAGTTTAAGTCACTACAATTTTTGTGATCAATAGAAGTTTCAATGTCCATCAAAAGAACATACCTGGACAACAAGGATCTCAGATCACTGTGGTATGTATATTCTCAGAATGATACCGAAAAAGGACGCCCGGAAACATATCACTGTTGGCATTTACCACATAGCCAACTCCAATTGAGGAAGAGATTGCGCAATTAACTTGTTACGAAACAGTAACACTTAACATCAATTGGGTAGCGTCCCAGAAACAACACATTCATTGCCTAGAATGTATTTTCATGAACATGATATCATCAATGACTTGTTGGCTCAGTCGAGTATAGTGTAGTTCTTTTACGATAGGAAATATTGAGTCTTACCTTCGATTCCTACATTAGACGTAAAATCCATAAATTCAATGGAAAAACGGCTTAGAAACTAATAACTTTGTCGTTGCGAGAAAACACGTCATTAGCTAAAAGTGTAGGTAACAACAATGCCGTCTATGACTATGGTTAGATGTTTGGCATTCAAATGTATTCATCATCAGAAGCTGAGATAACGCCATGCATAGGGCTGCTCTTAAAGTCATTGAAGGGTTTCACCGACAAAATAGGCATGTAATGTTTCTAGAAAATGTTATGGCTGCCACTCTGTCAGTCTAGGGGATGTGAGGGTTTAGAGACTCCAATAGTACGGCGGGATAGGGCTCTGCTTGGATTTTCGAAGGGATATGCGGGGTTAGTGGTTCCGCTAGCATACCGGGATACGGCTCTGTTCGGATTCGTTGATGGGATACTACTTAAAAAATCATTGAATTATAATATAAATTCTTTAAAGCCAAATAAACCTTATCGTTTAATAAATTGAATTGAAATTAAATTTGTTGAAATTGTTTTTGTTATATAGTGTGTGTTTCCATTTTTGTGATGTTTCCTTTTGTATCGTTTTATTCTTTGGACTCTATTTTTTTTTTACAAAAAATAAATAAGTCCTATCAGAATAACAAAATTAAAACAAGATAATAGAGCGAAGGACTTTTATAAAAAGGCTAAACTTGTTCACATTTATCAAGAAGTGACTTTTAAGAAATCCTTATACAAATCTGTGATCTTTCTTCTGGCAAAAAATGCCAAATTCTACATTTTGCAGATGGGAGCTTCAAAATTCTACATTAGAGTTCTCTGAGACTCTGAATCTGATGATGTGATTTTCATTAAGATCTCTTGATCTTAAAGGGGGTGTTTCTTCCCTTTTTTTGAAAATCAGGTAAATTCTCATAGGCGCGTAGCTTTTGGTAGGTAACACCATATTTGTAACACTTTTTATTTTTGAAACACGCATAACAAGCTAATTTTTTTGATCTGTTGATATAGAAATTCCGTTTTTTTAGAGTTTTGGTTATTATTAAGGCGAGTCACTCCTTAATTACAGTTCGTTACCACGAACTGTTTAATATACATATTTAGAATCAACATTAAAAGCCTAATCTTTTGATGTATGTGTTATTATTAAAAATCCCTTTTTTAGAGTTTTGGTTACTATTAGTACGAGTCGTTCCATACTTCCTGCTTTGCTGCTCCGAACTGTTGACGAACAAGAAAAACAACGAGAAAGAAAGAGAAAAAAGAAAAGAAAAAAGAAAAGAGAAAAAGAGAAAAAAAAGAAAGAGAAAAAAGAAAAGAAAAAAGACCATAGGATTCTTAGAAGCTTCGTATGAAATGTAAAACATTAATCATGTCTATTGTTGACAACTTCACGAATTTTAATATAATTACAGGAAAAAAAAATATCTCTGCTTTGATGGATGAGAAAATTCGCAAGTTACTTGAAATTAATGACCATAATTTAAAATATGTGTAATAAGAGTGAAGCAAAATTGAATAGTGAAAGTCAGTTTTAATTTTTTGTTCTTGAGTGATATTTGCTCCAGTATATTTCGTGCATTAAATACCTTGCTCTTTACGCTAAAGTTTGACTTTTTGTCCCAATTATTTAAGAACGACTCCTGAGACACAGGGGCCGTTTAATTTGAGTATAGAGCTTTTTAACTTTCAAAAAAAATTAGCGTAAAGAGCCAGGTATTGGGAAGGGGGTAGCCCCCTTCATTTAATTAATAATTTATATTTGTTTTAAGTTTTGTTGTTTCTTCATACTTTCCGTTGGAAAAAGAAACTTTTAAAGTTCAAAGAAATTTTAGCGTACAGGGCCAGGTATTGGGAAGGGGGGCAGCCCCTTCATTCAATTAATAATTTATGTTTGTTTTAAGTTTTGATGTTGCTTCTTACTTTCTGTTGGAAAAAGAAACTGTTTTATTTATTTAATTATATTTAAAGTTATCTACCAAAACTTGCAATTCAGAGAAAATTTGCCCGATTTTCGGGAAAAATGCAAACACCCCCAAAAGGGAGAATAACCTTGGTGAAAATTATATTATCAAATTAAGCATATCACAAAACTCCATTGCAGAGGTTTCAAGCAATTATCTTCAAAATACGATAATTTGCATTTTGGTTTTCAAGAAGTATAATCAATCAATCAATCAATTGCAGAGGTTTTCTGCAATTGATCAATCAATTGCACCCGTGAAAATCACGGGTGCGTTTTTTTTTTTAAGGTTAATTCTATTGATCCAATGTCCTAAAATATTTCCAGAAGGCGCAGTTTTCCCACCGACACAAAAATCCATCGGCCCTCCTCTATGGTAGATGAACCACAGTTAAACATACACGTAAATTTATGAATTTATATGAAAATGCCTCTCTCCTCGTTTTGTAGAACAAGGTTCTTGTGTCTTTTCCTTACATCAAAACTTAAATCTGTGAGATCATTTTGAAAGGTTTCAGGCCCTTTTTAAAAAATATCCGCAGTCGTTTTTTATAATAAACTGTTACTACAAATACCAATCGAAATAACAGTTACCATTTCTTAGTCAGCGATAAATGACAGCTTTTTTCTTCCTGGAAAAGGAAGCTTCCTGGAAGGTTTTGGTTACTATTTTTGGTTACTAGTAATCGCTGCAACTATGAACAGCAGGCAACCGCAAGAATTTGATTCACTGCTGATTTGACTCTAACGTTGTCATGAAGAAGCGTTGAAAGTGTCCAAGATTTTTTTGTCATATTGTTACCTCATATGATGTTAAGTTAGTGAGCAAGATGTGTGTGGACTTGTATATGGAATGTGTTGTAAATAAACACTTTAATATGAGCTTAGTTTAATTGCCTCCTGACAAAATTTTCTGAAGGATGATACTCGAACAATTAAACAATAGTCAGTTGTTTAAGTGATGTATGGTCTCAGCTGGATTGGTTTTCAAAAGAGTAACTGACAATGTTCGAACTATATTCGTTGCCATCATAATCGTTTCTCTTGTTCAATTGTACCATATTCAAAAAAAAAATCTACATAGAGGTGCTGCTTGAGGAAAATATGGGGGGGAGGGAAAGGATTTTTCTATCCCTTTTTAAATAAAGATACAGAAAAAATCTCAAAAATCCAAGGGGGATGGCAAGTATGTTATTTTTTTTATTTTTATCTATGAAAATGGAAAGAAAGGTATTTTTCAACATCTAAAGGTTGTGTTAAAAAATCTTGGAGGGGGCACTCCTCCTCCATCCTAATTAGCTCCTTCGAATCCGTGTTACTAAATATATCAGAACAGAGGAGTGGGGTGTAAGACTATTCAAATTTATCATGATGGTTTCACCCAGGTTTTCGTTGTGACAAAACTGATTTTACCTGTGCTTCCTACTCTTTCCGCTTTGCTCAGATTCTTCACCACCACTATCTCCATAAAGAGGCTTCGGAGGAACTAACGCTCTGCGGCGATTGGTTAACACCGATGGGGAAGGAGTCTCTTCTATTATTTCCGTCACAGCTTCATCTTCGCTTGGCGATTTTTCGCTCTGAAATGAGGTGTTTTATAATTAGTAATAGCCTACCTCCATGTAAAAAAAAAACTATTTAAACCAAAGAATATGTACTGGAAAGGTTCTTTCTGCTATTTAATTTACTTGAGCTTAGGTATATGAAGCCAAAATTTTCAAGAGACAAACAATTCTGGTTGTTCTTAATAACCACTATTACAGAATTTGAAGTGAGAAGGGAGAGAAGTTACATCGTATTTTTGGAGAGTGGGGGGAGAATGCGGATATTACAACAAAAGATCAGTCTGAATAACTCTCCAATGGAAAAGTTTAGACCTAATAAAGAACTTTTAGGGGTATCAGAATAATCCCCTTCCTCCGCGATAAATTCTCTCTGATTCCAAGGGTTATAAATGGGTACTCTTAAAGTTTTACCTCCAGATTACAAAACTTATTCCAGGGCCAATGTCTTTTCTCGCTTGACAGATGGAGTAAAAAACAAACGGAATATTGTTTAACTTGAGGCTTGGTAATACCTTGGGTATGGCAAAAAAAATTCGGGAGGGGGAAGAAACTGACCTGCGAGAAGGAAAATTACAAATATACTAACTTATGTCAAAATTAAGCTGTAAATTTGGAAAAAATTTGCAGGAGAAAGGGGTAATAAATCTACTAGGCGATGCCACTGCCCACCAGCCCTCGTCCTAGGCTCACTAATTGGTGGCACATAGTTTTCACAAAAATATTTTAAAGTGTTTTTTTTTTAAGATTGACTGTACACTACTGATTATGCAAAAGTCAAAATTCAGGGTAGGTAGTTGGCTTGAAGCTATGACATCTCCCTTTATTAGTTTTGATTTAACTTTCACTAATAAATAGATGGCTTATGCCTTTTATTTTTTTTTTTTATCTCTGTTGGCTACAAAGTTTATTTTTTTTTAATACAAAAATTGTTTTTCAACCAATTTGAATATAATGTTAGAAACTAGTCTACGAATGGGTATGAAAAGAGTATTTTTATTTTTCACATAAAAGATAAATCCAAAAATATTATTGTACTGTTTTAGAATATTTTGGAACTGTATATCTAGTATTAGCTTCTGTCATCTTAATTTCTCGTATCTGTTTTGGTTCTCTAAGCAATAATTTCGGTTCTATTCCAAGCAATTACTCTAAAGGTGTCATTAATACCCTTCAAATTAGAACATCCTTAAACAAATATGGTATCTGGTGCCAGCATTTGGTGTTCTAGTGCCTTGTATCTACTCTGGTGCTCTAAGGAACAATTATAGTGCTATTACAAACTATTCTTATAAGAAAATAGTCTTGTGTATCATATACCACTCAAATCGGAGCATTCCCAGGCAAAATAGGATCTGTTCTAGAATCTGGTGTTCTGGTGTCTGGTATAAACTTGACCCATCAAGTGATTAGCCTGACCGTGTTCAAAGCAACTATTTGAAAGACGTCATAAATACCACTCAAGCTCGAGCATTTCGGAATAAATATTTCAGGTACTGGTTCTATAATCTTGTGTTCTGGTGTCTGGTATCTATTCTGGTGCTCTAAACAATAATCATGATGTTGTTTCAAAAAATATTCTACTGATGCACATTACAATATTCTCAACAAGATTCGATATTCGGTTTTAATATCTAGTGTTCTGGTGCATGATATCTACTTTTGCCCACTAAGTAATTTCTCTGGTGTTATTCTAAGCAATTATCATGGTAAAAACAATATCTTGGTGTATAAATGTATAAATTTTTAATATAAATGAAGTTAAAATCAAAACATTCCTAGTTAAATGGGGTATCTGGTGTTCAGGTGTCTGGTATCCAAACTGGCTCTCTAAGAATTTAATTTGGTATTATTATCAGTAATTATTTCCATAGATTATTCTGGTATCATAAATCCCATTCAAATCAGAACATTTCCAGCCGAAGCTGGTTGCTAGTGGTTGGGAACCTAGTATCTATTCTGACGCAATAAGCAATAAATATCGTGTTATTCCAGGTAATTATTCTAAGCAATTGTGCTGATATCATTAAGATCAATCATATTAGAACAGTCCCTATGGAATTCCCTGTCAAATTAGTACAATTAAAATGAATAAAAGCTTTGAAAAAAAAGGTCTCAGAATTCACTATATCTAAAACCTATCGTTCTACATGAAGGTGGTAAATGTTTTTTTTTTCTTTTTTTGAAGAAAACTAGAAGTAAGCTCTATCAAAACATGCAAATACAAGACAAGAGTAGGAAATTCTGAAGACACCAAGGTCTGTACTAAGGACAAGTAACATAGAGAATTAAAATGAAATTCGGCTCTTTGAATTGGTAAACAAAAAAAATCTAAACAACCTCAAATATCTTGCTAAATTAGTAAATATTGGTAGTTCAATTTTTGATGGTAGAGACCTCTATATGACGGATTTTGGGATAAACTTTGATGATCTTCAAAGGCTGAGTAAATTTTTTAGCGTGAGCATGGTATATGGAGAATTTTTTGTTGATAAGCTGTTGGTAGATTAAGGTGTGTGAAGTCTTTCTTCTTCTTTTTTGTATAATACCGTATGTATTACTATTATTATAATCTGCGAGCATTATGTGTTGTGTTATTATTTTGTGCGAACATCACGTGTTATTTTTCCGTCTCATCATTATAGCATAGTGTGTCTTATTTTGTGTGTTTTGGTTTTTACTGTTGTAATTGCTACGAGTTATTATGCTGTTATTCTGTTGTTGCATTATCATTGCAACGTTATGTGTTACTCTTATTTCTAATGTGCTATTATTATTGTTATTTATGTTAATATTATGCGACAAAAGGCTTTTGTCGCAATAAATATCTTTCTATTTATCTATCTATGCAGTTTGTGGTTGTAGCGGGCAGCAAATGAAACAAAGGGTCAGGGTCAGTTGGCTTTCAATCATCACAAGAGCGCTGGGCCATGTCTAGGGGGGCTCGAGCTTCCCCTTCCTTGCCAGAAAAAAATGCCCGAATCGTAAAAACGTAAAAAAAAAATGCATATAAACAAATTGCTGATGTCTTTTTGAAAGTTTTATTTTTTGAACCATCGCCCAAAAACAAAAATCCTAGCTGTGGAAGAGGGCAAACATGTTTTTTGGCGGTTTCTTTTCTTATGCCTCAATCCCGAAAGCAAACGAGTATTTCTGATTATAAATATTGGAAATTGTCATAAGGGGTCAGTAAAAGGTGCAGTTTTGTAAATATACCCTGTTTCGGCATGCTTCTAGGAAATTGGCTCGAAACTTCCGGGGAAAGTTTTTATTGAGGGGGGGACGTGGAAAATGTTAAGAGGATTTATAATTCGAGAAGGGTAAGAAGGGGGGTGAAATATTTTTCATGTTCTCAGAAAGGAGTTAAACTCACGTTTATTTTTTTTTGTTTCTGTGATCTAACAGGTTCTTTGACCCGTGGGTTTGGAGTGTTGGTGTTTGTTTGGGTTCTGGCTTTAGCTAGTGTCATTGTTTGTCCTTTACTGTTAAGTTTTGCTCAATCAAAATTTATTCGCAATAGATAAATGTACAATAGTGTGGTTTGGTTTATTAATGGATAATAAAATAATTTTATTGTCTTTTCTTGCAAGGAAACAATTGATGGTATTTTGTTTACTAAGCGAAAAAAAAATAAAATTTATTCTAAGCAGTTATTTTGGTGTCATAAAGACCATTGAGAGAGCTCAGCAGAAATACTAAAAAAGAGAAATAAAAGGTGTTTTCACATTGTCGAAAAACCAGTCGAAAATTCCTCGTATTTCATTACGTATCTATGAGACCCTTCAGATATCAAATAATCGCAAGTCTGTCATGACATTTACGACTTACACTGTAAAAGGAAAAAAAGTCAATTCACGCACAATGACGTTACCAAGTTTTGTATCTTGGAACGAATAACGTTTTAAGTTTTCAGAAATCCATTGACACAAAATGACTGAAAACAAACTAATGGCGACTAAAAAATGTTAGCTTTGTTTGGTACCTGACGACCTTCTAACCCCCCTCATTTGTCAAAATCATGTTCCTTAGGTTCATCATGTTCATTATGATCATTTTTGTCATTAGGTTGAACCACTGTAGATAAACTTAGATATATCTAAATTATTTTGATAATTATCCAGTTAGATATTTATCTAATAAATTAGACAAATATCTAATTTATTAGATAATTATTTTGATTGTTCTAAATTTATGTACAATGTACTGAACGCTGTAATGTTTTAAGCCATAAGGTTGTAACTAATTAAGGGTCCACTAATGATTGACATTTCACGCAGCCTACCAAATACACCAGAATAAAACCCATCTTATGGACCCAGACCTATCTTAGGTGTATTCATTCTTAGAAATCGTCCATTTATAGGTATTTTCTTTTGGTTATTTCAGAATTATAAAATATTTAGGAAAAAACTCCATTTTCACTAGTTTTGACAATGCTTTGAAAAATTTGACAATGCTTTTTGCTTGTGAAAATTCAAGCCTTAACAATGTGTTGATTACCAAAACAAAGTAAAACTTCAAAAAGCATCCTACATTTTCTTTGGTACCATGTGTTTCTAGCGCATTTTTGCTGATTACTTACCAGCTTTTTTTTTCTTTTTTAATTTAACAACCGCTATATCATAAGACTGCATCATTGCATAGCGAGATGCTTTTCATCAAAAGTCTAAATTTCTTTTTATTCTTTTAAAAACATATTTATGGTTGTATAGCCTTCTAGTTTACCGATTGAAGTAACTGATTTTATTCTCACTAGTTTTGGTATGTCAGCTGTTTTGGGCTTTTCAAGTTTTTTCTTGTAGAGTAAAAGCACAGCCAAAAGCTATACCTAACTCTTTCATGGGGATATAGAACCCTCACCTTCCAAAATATTAATTTTTTCATGAAATATAAAAGCAAGTTGTCACTTTGCTTAATATTACATTTATTAAAAAGACGAATTCATTTCCGCAGAAAACACTATGATTTGTGTCTTTATGAATAAGATAGCATGTTTCAAGAACTTTCCCTGGCAACGTTTAGTAATATTAGTGTATTTTTGACTTGTCAAATCAATAATCTAATTTTCAGAAAAGACATCTTTCTGTAACTATAACAACATCGCTTTTTTAGAAGTAAAATTATTTTCATTGTTCTACAAGTGTGCCATATTAAACTACGTTGGAAATTGATATTAGACAATATTTTCTATGAGGCGATCACATTACGCACTAAGTGGATGAGGGTTTGTACACTTAAAAAGAGATGCACTGGGTGACACGAGTACGCGAGGCTCAAAGTGTACCATGTACAGCGCAGTATGGCATAAGCGTGCAGTGCGTGGCCGAAAAAGTGCGGCCTCAAGACGAACTATAGGTGATGAAGAGTGGGCAACATCTTGGAAGCAGGTTTTGCGCACAAAAAAACATTAGTAACTATTGATGCCCAAGAGATTGGATCAGCTATATTCCACATTGATCTTGTCATTTTTTTTTTTCAAATTTTGTCCGACTTTAGCGTAAAGAGGCGAGAGTTGAGAGCAGCCTTCTCCCCTGTTATATGCAAAAAATTTATGATCATATTAAATCTTAATGTTGCTCCTTAGTCTCAGTAGAGAAAACTCGTTTCGCTCTTTTTATTTGAATTTTGACCGTTTTCTAGTCATGCTAGGAAATAACCCTTTCTCCCACATAAGGTTTTCCCTGGAAAATTTTCCACCCAGAGGAGGTTTTCTCGATGGAAGATCCGATCCACAACCCTTCTCTCTCCCCCCCACAGAAAAAATAATTACAATTTCCCAGTAAACAACGTTATACGTAAACAACGGGCAAATTGTTGGTTCAATACGATATTAAATTAAAAAAAACGATTTTTTTTTAACTGAAAGTAAGGAGCGACATGAAAACTTAAAACGAACAGAAATTACTCCGTATATGAAAGGGGCTGTTCCCTCTTCAAAGCCTCGCTCTTTGCGCTGAAGTTTAACTCTTTCTCTCAAATCTACTTTTTAAAACAGTGAAGGTCAAGACAATGTCAAAACGTCAGACAACAGAAACCTTTATTCTGCCAGGATTTCCTTCTGTTAAAGAGGGTAAACCTATAGCATAGGGGTATCCTGCCAGAGCCATTCCCAGGGCTGGCGGTGTCTGGGGAAAATTAAATACAGTGCTCCCCTCCCGACTAAAATATAAGCAAAAATGCCATGGTGACCCTCAGCCACGGCACCAAGGGCAATTGCTCCGGTTGTCCCCTCCCTGTGCGTGGCTCTGCTTCCAGCTATTTTGAGAAACTTTTGAACCAAGTAAAGGACTAAAAGTAAAGGACTAAAGGACCTAACCTAGCCTAACAAAAAGCAAATATAAAGCAATATAAAGCAAAAAAGAGTGTTAAGAAAAAATTGAGAAGCTTAACATTTTAAAAATTGTTCTATATGCATCAAGAATAATTAAAATTAAATTGATATATCGCCAATGATCGTCCTTGTCGGTCAACCACCTATAGCTTAAGGAAAAGCAGATCGTCCCAAACGGAATTGGGGGAGGTTGAAAGAAAACATTTAACGGAAATTATGACTTCTTGGGAGGGTTTAAAGAAGGCTTTTAATGGATTGGGATAGAGGAGAAATCTGCGTAGCTGCGTCAGCCTCAGGCAGCTCGGTGATATAGTTAAGTGTTAGTAGCAGTAGTATTAGTAGGAATCATTAAGCAAGTCTGCTATCTGAAATCAGTATCTAAATTTATGCCTATCATTTTCTTTCGAAAAATTACATAAATGTTTTCATCGTTATAATCCATTGATAAGGGTTCGATAAAAAAATAAGTTGTTTATATGTTTATTCAATTTTGTCTCTGTTCTCAAAAGCCCTCGACATTTTTGGAGTTCCCAGGCAATACCTGGAAATATGTGTTAAAATAATTGGAATTTTTAATTTCATAAGCTTCATCAAGATATTTTCTCTTTTCAAATTTGATATCATAGCATGATATCTGAGCAGATTATTGAGATATTTTTGTTTGCAATCTTTGGGAAGTTTTCAGACTGACTGTACTTTTTCAAGATTTTTTTTTTAACTTTGGTTTATTGACCAAATCTGACAGTGAAATATCGTAGAATCAATCCTATGTTATTTTTTTTTCAAACTAATTAAGTGAAACTCTCTAATTCAAGAAGAATGTTCAAAGAAAAGTAAAGGCCCATTTTAAATTTAAGAGAAGCAGAAACGACTTCCTTTAATAATTCAAACTTAAGACCATCAGGTATTACTCTTAAATGATACCCGAATGAAAACAAATTAAAATAAATAATCAGATTTAACACAAAGATAACAGGTACTGATGTCTATTAATAGAGAAATCTTAAAATGAATGGAAATTAAATCAAATACCCAAGTCGAACTTATAACCAACGAAAAATACTATACACAGAAGTTTGGCCACTCCCTTTTCCCCCCTCCTAACCGCAATAGTTTTAAATCGTATCGCGTCATTTGTGCTTCATTGAAAACGACATGTATTTTGAACAGTGTACTTATTTTTCAAACATCAGCGAAAAATAAAAAAATGATCACGATAATAATCAAGATGACTGGAAAAAACTAATGATAATAAACTATTTAATATATAGTGGTATTAACTCTTGAAAATCTTACCAATTCAAGATTTTATTTAATTGTATTTTTTTATTTTTTAAAGTTATAAAGATAAAGAAAGAATTATAACATATTTTATTTTAATTAAAGTCCAAATGACACAACTGGCTTAGAAGCATTCACGCTTAGGGGAAGGGACAATAAACACACTCCTCTTGATAGTAATTTTGTTCGTTTTAAGTTCGATTTGAGCGATCAATTCGTTAATTATTCGTTTTAAAATTTCTATATTCGCATTTATCATGATCTAATCATATGCAATGAGCGTCCGTTGTCTCTATGTCCAATAGGATTATTTAGTCTAATTTATGCTCGTTTTGGGTTTCACTTGATAGCAATAGTGGTCGCTTTAGTTTAACATGGCACTTTACTTTTTTGGAAAAACTTCTTTTCCTGAAAGTTTTGAAAGTAACATATTTTTACCACTAGGACTTAGGACCATTGGTTCGATACGATCACCCATGGAAAAAAAACAAATGAAAAAATAAATAATCAGTTTTTGTTTCTTCTGGGAAGAAATACAAAATTCTTCATTCTTGTAGATGGGAGCTTGAAACCTCTGCATGGAGGATCTCTGTTACGTTGAATCTTATTTTGAAATTTTCATTAAGCTTCGTCAAATTTTGGGGTTGTTCCATCCTTTTTCAAAAATCAGGCAGATTTTCTAAGGTCCATAGGGTTTGATTGGTAATACTAAACTTGATTAATCTTATATATTAGGAACTAATATACAACACCAATGTTTTTTATGCATTTATTGATATCAGAACTCGTTTTTTTTTTAGAGTTTCTGTTACTATTTAGTCCAATCAATCCCTGCTTACAGCTCGTTACCATTAACTGTTTGATAAGATACGTCCAGATACACTATTGTGAAGGCTTGAATCCACCTAGTATTTTCTGATTTATTGCAACATCCCCATCGAAGCATTAAAATTTTCAGCTTAATAACCTTGGTCATTAGTGGGATATTGAAGGTAAGCCCTTCATTTTTACAAGTAGGCAGCAATTAAACTCTTTTGGTATAGTTCCATAGTTCTAGTGGTAGTGCTACAAGTAACAGTGTTATTTACAGTCGCATTAGCAATAACAGTAATTGTAGCAGTTTTAATTGTTGTAGTTGTAGTCATAAGTTGTCACATTAATAGTAGCAGAAATAATTGCAAGTAGTCGCATTCACAGGTAGCTGCAATAACAATTGAAAGTGGTCATATTCATTGTAACAGTGAGTCACAAGTAGTGACAGTTGCAGTCACAAGTAGTCATAGTCAAAAATAGTCGTAGTCAAAGTAACAAATAGTCAAAGTTACATGTAGTCGCTAGTAGTCATAGTTGCAGTCGCAAAAAAGTCGTAGTTACTGTCGTAGTAGTAGATGCATGTACTTGAGATAATGCAAATGCACTTCTTGATAACCTGGATTCATTTAGTGACTTTTGATCCCCCCCCACATATTTCCTGAAGTTTCACTTTAATGCCCTTTGGCTCTTCGAACACACCAAGGATCAAACATTCCTTCATTTTCCAATGATAAATTATATATGCAGGCCTGGATAGACTAAGTGCGGGGCCCAATTGTAATTTTTCGCTGGACCCTCTTTATATATTTAAGCTGGACTAAAGAGGTCATGTGTTTGTTGCATGATCCTCGCTAGTCCTTCACTTAGGGATTCTCTATACTCTTATTTCGTCTTCTGGTCATTCAAGGCTTCCACAAGGAATGTTGGGACATATTGCTTTGATTTGACAATAACATTAATCTGATCACAGTCGAAATCAATAAGAGAAAGATTCACTATACATGTGAAAAAATATTTCCATCGGTGAGATGCCAGTATATATATAATCGATCATGATGGGTGTCCTTCTGTCAGGGAACCACCAAGTAGCTTTCCTCTTTCGCCAATGTTTGAACATTGTATTTGTTACAAAGAGGCCGCTGTCTTGGCAAAATTTGATGAGTTTCAAAATTCAAAATTCACTCTTTTCTGCTGTTGACCTGTTCGCCTCCAGATTTGCCCATGATATCTTCATTTCCACTGTTGTAATTTCTCCAGGTAGGATTGGAGTGTCCCAGAACTATAACCAAGTCTTTATTTGGAATGCTGTCAACAAGGCCCTGAAGCTGAGGGTAAAAATCTTCAGACTTCTCATTGACAAATTAGGAGCATAAGCAAATAGGTTGAAGAATCAGTAGAAGTTTGAAGCCGTAAAACTTTATATGCTGATTCTCATTGTCAATTGTCTTGTATCTGAGGCTTTTGCCCCGGTAAAGCAGCAAGTTTAATTATGTCTTCCTCGACTTCTTGCATTTTCATGTAACCTTTGGAATAGTTGTTTGTATCTCGCAATATTTCATCCAGAAGACCCATTAGGTTTTGAGAGATCTCATAATTTAAAGGATGTGAAAGCCGTTCTTTCACAGCTTTATCGTTGTCTAAAAGTGCCTTTGACAATACGAAAGAGGCGATTTAAAACCTGGTTCGATGGTTCGATCATCGCTTACGTTGAATGAATCTGAAACAAAATATGAGTTTAAGTTTTGTGCTTATTTGTGGAGCTCTTAAGAGACCAAGTGACGTCCTATATCAGGCCAAATTAATTCATTTGGAGATTGTAAAGTGGCAATGCAATTTGACCAAGAAAGTAGAAACCTTCAAATAAATCACCGTTTTTGGCTGCCTTTTCTGCAGGAAAGCGAAGAACACCACAGTAAATACATAAAATTTTGAAGGGTCCCAATGACTTCTAATTAACACTTGCGTCATTCACGGTATCTTTGTATGTTTGCACTGGATTTTGGACTTAAGTTTGTTGGCGTCAACGATCACGATGGCATTGTTTTTCTTGTGTAATATTTCTTTCTTTTTCACTTTCATTTTGAACTAGTTATGATTGTCACTGTCACTTGTCTTCTTACAGTACAATTCCTTTTCACTTCCATTTTTAACACGTTCTGATACTCGCTTGCCCCTGTCTGCTAATTAAATGAAAAAAACTAGTTTTTTTAACTGTAAGTAAGGAGCGACATTAAAACTTAAAACGAACAGAAATTACTCCGTATATGAAATGGGTTGTCCCCTCTTCAACGTCTCGCTCTTTACGCTAAAGTTTGACTCTTTGCCACAATTCTACTTTTTAAAACAATTAAAAACTTAAAAACAATTAAAAAACTAGTTTTTTTCATTTAATTTCCGAACGTTTTTCAATTAATGCATGTTTGATTTTGCCTCTCCACCATAGGACTTGTCCAATCTTATTGAATTTTTTGTATTGAATCAGATTAACAGATTATTAAAATGAAATTTGCATATTAATTCTTTTTTGGCTAAATGGCTTTCTCTTAGTTTTGATCAGACGATCTTGAGAAATAAGGGGTGGGGAAGAAGGCCTAGTTGCCCTCCAATTTTTCGGTTACATGAAAAGGCAACTATAACTTTTAATTTTTAATTAACGTTTCTATTAGTAAAAAATATACGTAACTTAAGAATTAACTTACGTAACAAACTTTTATATTCTTATATTTTTTATTATGTATATAAGGGGGTTTGTACCCTCGTTAATGCCTCGCTCTTTACACTAAATCGTAAGTTTTGTCTCAATTCTTTAAGAATGACCCTTGAATCAGAAAGGCCGTAGAGTAAATAGTTGAAATTACTAAAATTACTTTAGCATAAAAAGCGAGGTATTTATCTCCTCCTAAATACCTCGCTATTTATGCTAAATTATATTTAGAGCCCCTCATATGCGTAATAATCTCTGTTCGTTTTAAGCTTCAATGCTACTCCTTACTTCCTCCTTAATTGAAAAAAACTTTTTCATGTTCATTTTTTCATTGTTTTTTTTTTTATAGTAGTTTTAGAAAATCCTGCGCCCTTTCATTGAATTTCTCTTCCCCCATGACATATTTCTCCAAGGAAAGATTTACCCACATAGCCCCCTCCCCTCAGCCCCACCCCCAAAACCAAAAAAATCCCCCTGAAAACGTCTCTACACTTCCTAATAACGATTACTATATGTAAACACTGGTCAAAGTTTGTAACTTGCAGCCCCTCCCCCAGGGACTGTCGGGGAGTAAATCATTCCCAAAGACATAGTTATTATGGTTTTCGACTATGCGGAAAAAAATGGCCATCTCAAAATTTTGATTTGTTGACTTTGGAGAAAAAATGAGCTTGGGAGGGGACCTAGGTGCCCTCCAATTTTTTTGGTCACTTAAAAAGGGCACTAGAACTTTTCATTTTCGTTAGAATGAGCCCTCTTGCGACATTCTAGGACCACTTGGTCGATACGATGACCCTTGGGGAAAAGAAAAAAAAAACAAAAAACAAACAAATAAACACGCACCCGTGATTTGTCTTCTGGCAAAAAATACGAAATTCCACATTTTTGTAGATAGGAGCTTGAAATTTTTTCTATAGGGTTCTCTGATACGCCTAATGCGTTGGTGTGATTTCGTTCTATGACTTTTACGGGGGTTTCCCCCTATTTTCCAAAATAAAGCAAATTTTCTCAGGCTCGTAACTTCTGTTGACAAAGACTAAAGTTGATGAAATTAATATATTTAAAATTAGCATGAAAATCCGATTCTTTTGATGTATATTTTAGCATCAAAATTCCGTTTTTTAGAGTTTCGTTTACTATTGAGCCGGGTCGCTCCTTACTACAGTTCGTTACCACGAACTGTTTGACCACACAATTCTTTGTTCTTCACTTTCATATTCGACACGTTCTGATTCTCCCTGTTTCTTTTAATTCTTGCTGCCACTTATATTCTAACCGCATTTTCTTTGTTCTCGCTGTTACTTATCTTACAACCAAATATTTCTTTATTCCTCAACTTAATTTTTTATTTTTTCTAGTCCTTGTTGTTGCATTTCTTGTAATTGAATGGGTTTTTTTTCAATATCGTTTTGCCACGTTATAATTCTCGCTGCCGTTCATCTTTTTACTACATATTTCTTTGTTCTTAAATTTTACTTGGCATTACTTCATTCTTTTTTTCAGTAGCCGTATATTTTTTTTCTTTACTTTCTTATTTGACTCATTCAAATTTTTGCTGCCGCTTGTCTTTTAACCGCACATTTCTTTGATATTTACTTTCATTTTTCAGCCGCTATAATTTTCACTGCCACTTATCTATTAACTGCATATTCGTTTATTCTTCACTTTTGTTTTTGAATCGTAATGCCATTTTTGCAAGTATTCTAACCACATATTTCTTTTTCTTCATTTTCATTTATCAATACTTTAGATTTTTTCCATACCCTGTGTCTTAGCTGCGTGGATTCGTCTTGCCACATTTGGCGGTATAGGTTGTTCATTTTCACCCGTTGTGAATTTACATCTCTCAGGTCGTTTTCTTGATCTTGTCTCATTTGATGGTCCATTTTTGGCGATTGTTATTTTACGTTTCTATCCTCAAGGTATTATTATACCTTTGAAAACGACTTTTTTAAATGGACTTGATACATTTGGTATTTTATACTTTGCTATGTTTCTTGTGTATTTTTATATGCGTCATAGATGCTAAAAACAATAAAACCACTCCTGAGGCGGAAAGTACATATTTGTGGTTTTGAAATGTGCTCATATGTATGATGTTACTCATACGAATTTTGTTCCGAAATTCATTCTCTTATTCTTAATGAATTTTCTCAAACTTGAGACCTATTTGAATCGTATTTTCAGGCCATAGAATCCCAAGATGCTAATTTTCCAAAAATAAAAAATAAAATAAATTTGAAGCCGGTTTCGATAAAACATTTATGCATACATACACGCATAAATAAATAAATATATAATTGTGTCTCATCTACAAAATACAAAAACATTCATTGAATGTAAATTCACATCACCGAATATGAATACTTGACTTTGTATGTTTCTAAGTTTTAGTTCTGTAAATTCTTTTAAACTCCAAGAAAGCCAAATTTCTTTGCACCTTGACTTTCAGTGTTCATAATTGCTGAACTAATTAATCTATTCACGATTCATTGTTGTTATCATGTGCTTTATTTTTAATTTTACCCTGAAAATTGATCTCTCCATGAGCAACCCTTACAGGAACTGTTGAGAATAGTTTCCAATTTCGAAAATTGTTGCGTTTATTTTGATAGTAGGGAGGGATCCTTCCAAGTGCGGGGCTCAGTTGGGCCCAATGGCTCCGATTGTCCTTTACCTAGTCATGTTTGTGTGTATAGAATATGCAAATGTAAAGTTTAAGTAAACCCTTTTAAGTATTTTCAACAAAGTGGCTATTCAAAAATTTTCATCAGTATTAATAGGGCAACTAAAAAGGAAAGAGTGCCTTTGCCCTTCAAGCACTGTCAGTCATCTCCGTCAAAATAGTCTTAAAGTTTCAACTTAATGCTCTCAACTGCTCCTACGGTATTGGTGATGCATCCTTTTGCAAAAATTGTTTTGATTCAACAATCTCATTCAGCATTTCCTGAAAGCAATCACAAGTAGAGCTAGTCAGGGGCGCAATTAGCCGCAGTCAGATACAGAAATGGTCGCAGTTATAGTCGTATACCGTCAAAGTTACAGTCACAAGTAGTCGCAGTCGAAGCAACAAGTAGCCATAGTCCCAAAGAGTCCCAGTTACAAGTAGTTGTAGTTGCAGTCACAGTCGCATATAGTGGCAGTGGTAGCATTAGTTTCGCTGGCCGTGAGAGTTTCAAGGTAACCCCCTCTTCCGTTCCTACGATATAGCTGATGCACCGTTTTGATAACCTGAATGCCTATAATGTCTTTAGATCTGATTCACCATGTCCCTCAACATTCCTTGAAATTTCATCCTAACACCCTTAACTTTTTTGGACACACCCTGGATCAATACTCCTCCTTTCCTAATGTTAAACCCGCTATATAAACCACGATTGAATCTTATAACTTACTGCTCTTACCCTGGAGATGCGGCGGGACATGCCATCCCCAGGGGTATAGCTATTGGACTTTTAGACCATTTTGAACAAAATGCATCTTATTAAATTTCTATTTGTTTTGGGGGGTATTAGGCATATAAAAAGGGAAAATAGAGTTTGGCTAACCTCTTTAATGCCCTCTGCCGTTCGTGGTATATTGCTGATACGCTCTTTCGACAACTCATATGCACATAATGTGTTTGATTTTGTTCAATAAGCTCCTCAGAATTTTCTGAAAATAGTCACAAGTAGAAGTTTACAAAATTAGTTGAAGTCATAATTGCAAGTAATTGATGTCATAAGCATTCACAGTCGTAAGTAGTCGCAGTTACAGTCGTGATAGTGGAAGCAGTTGTAGTGGTCTTGAAAGTCGCAAGTTTATACCCTTAGACGTTTCCTAAAATATTGCAGATACACCTTTTTGATAACATGGATGCACATAGTGTCTATTGGTTTAATTCAACATGCCCCTCAACATTCTCTAAGATTTCACATTAACACCTTTAGCCTTTTTGGACACATCTAGGATCAAATATTCCCGTCACCTTTTCCCAATAACATATAAACAATATAAACAAAAGGCATGCATAATTTACAATACTTGTACCGGGGTTGTAGGAGGCATGGAATCCCCGCAGAAATATTTATTTGACATTTTGATTAGTTTAAACTAGGTTTCTTTTCAAAATTTAGATCAGTATTAAGGGGAGGGGTATCTAAAAAGCACAGGGAAGGGGCTGGCTGCCTTTCAAACACTTTTCACCATCCCCTTCAACATGCCCTGAAAGTTTCAACTTAATACCCTCTGTTGTTCTGTAAATATTACTGCTACGCTCTTTCTATAACCAGTATGCATATGGTGCATTTTGATTTGTTCGAAATCCTCCTTGACATGTCGTATATTTTATTGTAAAATTTGATCAGATATCTTAGGGGGGTATAGCAGCTAGAAAAGGTGTGGGAGGAGGGGCTGGTTGGCCCCCCATTATTTTTGAATTTTAAAAAGGGCAGTAGATGATTCCAGAATATTTGTTTGGGGAGATTGTTTTTTTCGGGTGGTCTTACAAAGAATTACTTTAAAAAGTACTAAATTTTGTCTATATGAATTTTTGCTGCGTTTTTATGAGTTGGAAAAACATTTTGGAGAGAGGGTGGTTCAAACCAAATCCCCCTGAATAAGATCTTGGCACTACAGCTTCAAAAATCGAATCAAATGAGTCCCTTTAAAGTTTCTACGATTCATAAGAGGTGGATTTGAAAAAAAAAATCAAAATCAAATGAAGCCTTTTACTCAAGGTAGTATCCAGGGGGAGGGTTAAGTGGTTTAAACTCTCTCCCCAAAATGTTAGTCTGACTCATGAAAACGCGTCAAAACTGAATATAAACACATTTTTGGTGCGTTTTTCTAGATTTTTTGTACCCCCCTCCCCCGAAAAAAATCCTGGATACTTCCCCACTTTTGCAATAGGCAACTCTAGAGCGGTGTTTTTTATAATGATAATCTTATTAGAAACTCATTCCATTCGAAAAAGAAATCCGTGTCGCAAAGCTTAGAGCTTGAACCATGAAAGAGTCCTAATTTCTCATTAAAGATTGTTCACAAGATGTCAGTAAACCGCATAAGTCGTTCATGACATTAAACCTTTCAGGACTGCCCGGATATATAGGCCCTGGCTGAACAAAAGCTTGGTTCGGGACCTCAGAGACAAAATAGCGAGACTTAATAGATTATTATTTCCCTTATATTTTTAAATGTACATTTTAAATATTTGTTTTGAAAATAACCTCTCTTTGGCATTTCATTAAAAACAAGAAAAACCAACAAAATACCTTCCCTAGATTTTGAAAGTAAATTTTGCCCACTCCCCCTCCAAAATTTACGTGAATCTGCCACAGCGCAGGAAAGTTATTTTGATTGGCTGGTTTTATTTTCTATTCTATTATTTATTGCCCTTATTACTCGTTAATGTTGTTTTTAATAAAATTTTGGTCTTTATTATTATTCATCTAAGTTACTTTTATTATTTTTTAACTTCATTTTAATCTTATTTATTTTTTTTAATATTTACTTACAAATTACCAATTATATTATTCCAAAGTCTTTAAGATATAAATTACATTCAAATACCCGAAAAGAAGCGCAATCTCCTCATACACTACAATCAAAAACCTCAGTCCATATTACTAAGGACAAAAAAAAAGACACGTTATTTCTTCAAAAAGAAAAGCTTTTGAAAATTTTGTGTGTGAAAACCTCTCCACTGTTGATTTTTCTCAAGTTTGTAGATTCGAAAGTAATTTGTTTTGCCATGATTTTCGCTTGTCAAAGGAACGACTCAATAAAATATTGGAAAGCTTGAGAGATGAATCTCCGTTGAAAAACCGTATTTATTCTCCAAGATTCACTCCTGGCCCAGCTATTGTTAATCTCTCTTCTAGAATATTGGAACTCCAGGTAATCGAGACACTGGAAAAAGGTCCAAAATTCTCTTTTCTACCGAAACAAATTCCTGTGGCAGATATAGTTTCCTCTCTGGGGTCCGCTCTATATCTGTTTCTAACCCTGATGAAGTTAAGTTTTGTCTCATAAATAGCCTCAAGTTTTGATTAGAAGTTTTTTTTGCGAAAAAAGAGGCCTGGGAGGGGGCTACTTGCCCTCCAAGCTTTTTGGTCACTTACAAACGGAACTAACTTTTGATTTTCGGAAAGAGTCCTTTCCCGATGTTCTAGGACCATTTGTTCAATTTGATCACCCCTGGAGAAAAAAAATGAAAACAAATAAACAAGCGTCCGTGATCTTTCTTTTGACAAAAAATACGAAATTCATCATTTTGCATATGAGAGCTTGAGACCTTTTAGTTTAGATAGGAGCTTTCTGTAGCCTCAGCCATGGGAGCGCTTTTGGAAGAAAGTAGTCTTTTTGATGATTGTAGCGCATTAACACATTTCCTCCTTCAGTTGTGGGACAGAAAGCTGCTGGAACAGATTGTTGAGCAAACTGATCTTTGCTCCAAGCACAAAATGGATAAATTAGACTCCTACAACACCTTTAAGTCCCTAACTATGCCTGGACTCTTGGGTTTTTCAGGCATCAATATAATCATTTAATAGTTAACATTCACAGATATGATAGTGTGCTGGAAGAGCTCTGGCGATGTGCCGGTCTCAGCGATCTAGAGAGCATGACTTGAGACAGATTCTGCCAAATCCGACAATTTTTCCATCTCAAATAAAACCATGTCACAACAAAGGGTGTAGGGAGATGTTATTAAAGGTTTGACTATTGATTGAAAATCTGAACACGCAACTAGAAGGTGTTTGGAAAAAGACAGAAAATTAACGAGAATATGATATTATTAAAGTCTAGATCCACTATGAAGCAATATAGTACTATCAAGCTGGTAAAGCGAGGATATAAAATTTTGCGCATAGATTATGTGTTTGGGTACATATACAGATTTAAAATCTACAAAGGAAAGAAAGAGGAAGCCTGCATATAGGCAATATTTGGATTGGGAGAGAGATTGGTTGTCCAATTAACTGCCTTAACTCGAATCCAAACTCAACATGGTGTACTTCAGAAGTGATATTACTTGAATTGAATTACTGTGCTGCTTGAAAGAAAAAGGTATTTGTGTGTGTGGAACGATAAGAAACAGAAAAGCATTATCCTGAACTTGTGAATGACAAAAAGATAGAGAGAAACGATTCAGATTGGTAAGTTTCTCAGCAAGACATTGGAGATATAATAAAAGTGTCTTTGTTGGTGTCTACTTGACACTCGACTGAGCTGACGACCATTGTTAGAAAGAACGAAGACGGAAGCAGATTTACCATACCTTGTCCAAAAATTGTTACTAACAGGAAGAGTCGATCATGCGCTGAAACGACGCGTGGAATTTATGGGTACAATCGAAAGTGGTAAAATTGTTGGCATAGATTATTCTTTAGTCTTTTGGTTACGACCATCGTAAACGCTTATGCTTCTTATCAAAAAATGAATCCAGAGGGGGCAAGCTTCTCAGATAGAATTCAGAAGAATATTAGCCAAATGCCTAATACAGTTATCTTCGAAGCTACCTATGGAGACGACAAGAAGACACCCTCGTTCCAAAGCTCAGGTACTTGCTAATAAAAATCAGAACTTGAAAATAAGGAAGGTAACTTTCAGTGTACTGGATGGTGTTCGTCTAGGGAATGTTGGAACACATTTACCCGTCTGATCAGCTGAATGCTCCAGATCGGGTTATGAAGTCTAAGCAAGTAAAGTGATGGAGTCTCGTCAAAATAGTTTTTGTTGACCATATGGTGTTTTTCTTTGCTGCAACAAACACAAAACTACTGTCTTGAGCATTAAACAAAGAAAAGTGAAAAAGGCTCGAATAAGTATTAATTTTAGGCTAAAAGATGTTGTAAAGTCTCATTTTTTTTTATGTAATAGTAGTTTTCCGCAAATATGTGTTTGGTAGCTGAAAGTCTGACGGGATCTGGATATTTTATTTCAATGATAAGAATTAGGTAGAGAAATACCTAAGAATCCCTGAAAATTGGCGTGAATAAATTTCCATTGAAAAAAGAAAATTTCACAGCTAGAAATAAATTCCTTCCTGAAAGGGTCGGTTAAGATTCCTGCTAACTTTCTTAAAGTATTTTGTGGTACTCAAAGAGAAACTGAACTTCGTTTTTTTTGTACAACCAATAAGGTAATAAAGTAGAATTCTTGTCAAGGTACTTGCAATGTTACAAATTCCTGTCAAGTTAATTGCTACAATAAAAATAATTGCTCTAATAGGATTATTTGTTTAGAGTTAACAGGTACAAAAAAATATGTTCAAATAAAATATTAGTTTACAATTGCTTTCAAGTGTTTCAAGTAGAAAATTAAATATAATATCATACTTAGGCAAATAGACAGTAGACTAGACAGAACTAACCAAACATATAGATTTCATGGTTAATTTTATTTGATTTTCAAGTCACTTCTTCTACATTTTTATATGAAATATAAATTTATACATAATTTATACATAAATTTATACATATAAATATATATGTTTAAATATATATATATATATATAAATATATATATATATAATATATATATATATATATATATATATATATATATATATATAAATATATAATACATTTTATATAAAATTATTTAAGAGAGGCGTCAAATTTGTTTTTTTCTTAATGAATTCTTAGATTAGCCTTTAGAAATTAATCTATGGAGTGAATCCTCACTAATGGTTGCATATACATGGGGTGTAGAAAAACATTATCATTGGCATACAATCACATACTTCTGTCTTGGTAATATGAAAATACAAAATTCACAAACGTATTTAGTTTGCTTTTATGGATACTAGTTATATGGAAAAGAAAATGGGTTAATGCGGCAACACAGTCATTAGTTCATAAAAGAATATAAGACAGACAAAGGTGTTGACGTGGCTCTGTCAGTCCTTTTTTAATACGAGATTATGACCTTGGTCGGGGTATTATAAACAGTCTTGATGAAATGGTTTTTACTTAGCTTGCTCCATAAGAGAAAATGATAAAAAAAATGCAATGGAATTCTGTTTAAACTTTAGGAACATTTTCTTAAAAGACGCAGAAATCATTGAACTGCATTCTGTTGCTAGTATTAGTATCAAGTATGTATCAGTATCATGTAGTATCAACTGTATGCTAGTATCAAGGGGAAAAGGAGTGGCGATCCAAGTCCAAACAGAGGAAGAAAAGAAAGGGATGGTTCATAGGGCATAAAAAATATGTATTTCATCAAAATGTTTTACACTTTATTACTTCTCGAAAAGCTCGACTTATCCTTATTTTTTTTGATGATACACCAGTTTCATCGGCGGATTCAGCAAGGGATCAAGGTATTCACTGTGGTAATCAGTTGAAGTTTCACAAGCATGAGTCAGTAATTTTGCGAAATGCTAATTATAGTCGCAAAAAGGTCGCAAAAAAAAAATTAAAAAAATTACTGCCTGAGCTTGACAACCACATAAAAAGAACAGAAAAGGGAATAACATATTCCCCATTCACTGCCCGTGTCAAGACATTCTGCTTCGAATTAAGAGAATTTTCAGGAAATGTAACCTTCCAACTTTTATGACACTATACAGGACAATAGTACACCCGATGGTAGAATACTGTTCCTCTGTGTAGTATCTGACATGAAAACGTGACTCGTAGCAAACTAAAAAGGTTCAACATCGGGCATCAAAGTTTGTACCATATTTGAGTCATTTACCGTATCAGAGCCAACTGCGATCTTTGGGGCTTCCTTCCCTGTAGTTTTAATGGGACAGGATTGACCTGATCAATACGTTTCGTATTATGAAGGGTGTTGATAATGTGGACTCAGCTGAGTTTTTTAAGCTTAATCATTATTCAGCCACTCGACAAAACTTGTATAAACTGTATCAGAAACCAGTGCACAAGAAATGTAGCTTCATTTACCGAGCAATAAACTTTAGAATAGTTTACCTGACCGTAGTTTCTGCGCAAACGGTGCAAACCTTTAAGAGTGCTCTCATTGAAACTGAGTTGTATGAAAAAAAGTTTCTGAAGTATAGTTAGTTGTATAGTTGTTTGACTGAAGAATATTTTTTGTTTTGCGGTTTTTGTTGAGTTGTAGTTTCTTGTATTTGTACTGCAAAAAGCCTACGGCTTTCTCCTGTGTTGAATAAAATAATAAAAAAAATAGCTGGTGAGATTTACGGACGGGATGTTTAAGAGCAAGGAGGGAGAAGGAAACACTAAGCCGGCACTTTATTTTCGGGTGCTTTGTTCTGGGAAAGTTAGAAATGGTATTATCATACATATGTAAGAATTGTCTTCAAATCACTAAATAAACCCTCCAGAGCAATTATTCTCGCTTACATATCCCTTTTAGTGTACCACTTTGTTGGTCTTTATATGTCTACTTGAGCCAAGGTGCCCAGGGCCATCTATTTCGCTGATAATTTAGGATTCATATGTGTACTTACCGTGGCGGACACACTTGGCGACGGTAGATCTATATAAGGTAGAGGTCCAGAATTTCTACCGCCATCTCGGGCTCGGACAAGACCTGTAACAAAATTTCCCGTTATCATAAGCTTTATGTTAAGTAGTTTTTAGTAGATACTTGTCAGCTATAACCAGGTTCAAATCAAGTTTATGATAATTATATGGTGAAAGCGCAGAACAGAGAACTATTTGAAGGAAGACCTAAAAGATTCTGTAAAATATTAAAAATAATCATAAATACTTATCTTTTCATAAGAAGGCTTTGTTTGACTAATTAGGCAGATACAAAGCTTTACGCCGTCAAGAAACCTACAGCAGCCGATTCACCACTAGTCCTTTACCTTGTTTAAGCACTGAGTTGTCTTATTTGTTAAACCTTGACTTGTGCAAATCAAATATAAATTTGATGGAATTCTTCTCCCTTCACGGAAACAACGTGAGCTGTGGATTGCCGGCGCTGTTTCAGCGCTAATGTGCAGCGCCAAAACAGAGCTGTTTTTAAGCATCTTTTTCTAATAGTACAGGCAAAGTAGAATTTGACCCGAAAAGAATTGCAACAGAAATGATTTTGCACCATGTTGTAGAGAAAAAAAGGCTGAACAACATATCCAAAGTTGCACATTCTAGGTTGACCCAAAACTATTTTTTGTGTGTGTGTGTGTATCTTGTCAGTTTTCCCACTTTCCTCACAAAAAAACTAAGTTTTGGCAATTGCTCGTTTTTCTTGAACTGAGTTATTATTCCGATACAAAAAGACGAGATGAGTGTTGAAATGGAGTCAGATTTGATGTACTATATACAAAAAAAACACATCATAATCATTAATACGAGTTTTTGACGCTTCTCGTCGTCGTGACCCCCCTTTTTTTTCCAGACCATATTTCGCTGACTAAATTGTCAGTTTTGAGATCTAATAATTAGTTCCTGAATCTGATCGTCCAAGGCATGACCACCTGATGGGTCGGCCTGAAAAAAACTGATTGGAATATTTTTATTGAATCATGACAAATATTAGGAAAGGGAAATCATCTAAAACTGGTTTTCAGCAGCCGACATTTAAAATCCCTCTTTGAGTAAACAATTATCAACACACTGAATAGTCTTCACAACTGATAAAATTATCGAATCAACTTCATGAAAGTTTGAAAGAGAGAATCAAATTCCGACTAATTTTCACAACTTATTTTTTTTATTCAGATATCTAGGCTTCGACATTCTCCTAGTCAGTATAGCTTTTGACTCTTGGAAAGTTGAAACATGCTGTCTCCTTACACGTTTGACAAGCTGCAGTGCAAGCTAAGGTGTTTTTAAAGCAGCTGAGTCTCGTTGAGCTACATTCCAGTTAACAGGAGCACTTCACAATTTTTAGAAGCAGACGAGGGGCTGATGGACCGTTAGTAGTGAATGGATACAACCCCATTGCTTGGCTTTTAGTTCAGAAGCTCTACTGCAAACCTGAAATTGGTCAAAAACCCTATAACTGTGGAAATTAGCCACATCAGAAGTTGGTGGTAACTGTTTTGAGTGGACGAACGTGCTAGCAGTAGTCACCTTCTTTTTATAAACTTCTCTGCAGAGTTCATTCAGATTTCCCCCTTTTGATGAGCCATATATCTTTAGCAGAGCGTCTTCTCTAGCAACACTCACTCCTTCGAAACTGACTTCAGAATCAAAGCTGCAACTGATGTATGAAAATCGGCATCAGCCATTAGCTTCTTTAGAGCAAGGCCTTTTTTCACACTGTAGATCCGGGAAGTAGAGTCACACCCGAAGATAGCGTGAGCAAAAGAATCCATATGGTATGTCTCTTGGCCCAGCTTCTCTTTCAATTTGTGAATATCCATATTTGGGGAGCTTCGTTTGACTTTGGCTCAGTTGCAAGGAATAGTTTCTTGCTTGATAGTTCACCATGATAACACAATAGAACCAAAAGATCAGTATCCTCACCAATGACGGTAGTGTCGTAATACTGGGAAGAATCAACAGCAGCTTGCGAAAATTGGGATATCTGCATCACCTGGTGCCTGGACTACGACTAAGCCCTTTGATCGGAGATAAACAGCCAACGCGCAAATAAACCAGGCCTTGTTTTTCATGCGGACAAGAACTCATCCTTTTTTACCTTCAGCTGCATATCTGCTGTAAAGAAGATCTCACGGCTGATTATACGAATTGTCTTCAAATGGGCCATATCCTTTATGGATATAAATGATAGACACCCCTTTATGGATATAAAGGATAAGTTCGACGGCTCCACCAACGTAGCCAATGAATACATTATTGGCTGATGGATACTTTTGGATCACGTAAGTAGCATAATAGTTAGGGAATTCGGAGAATCGTTACTTTTTAGCCCATTGAATTCTCTGCAGAAGAGCTCAACCATCAATGATATATCAAATTCCTTTGGGAAGGGGAGTAGAGCGATCCTCAAGATTGTAAGCCTATGCCATAGCCTTGGAAAAAATCTGGCGGGAGAGTGGGGTCCAGTCTTTTGCAATCTTAACCTGGATTTTGCATTTTAGAAATTTGAACTCCCTGTTGTTTTCATCGAAACACATCAGCGACCAGCTTTCCAGATATGGAGTCAATGATTTTTTGGCCGAAATCTCTAGCAGCATCAACGTTGGTAGATTTGTAGGTTGTCAGATCGTTGGTGATGTTTCTTAGTTGAATATCCCCATTAAATGGTGATTATTTTTCTTAGAAATCAATAAAGATCTGGGTGTCTTCGAAGTCTCTTAGCCGCCTCGGCTCGGGCGTTTCCTTATGCTGTTTACTAGTTCCATGGAGAGCCCAGCCCCGAATCTGTCAAAATGTCTGCTCACATGCATCCCAATCTGGAAGGCTTAATAAACGCCAGGATGAGTTTCTTGGAGCTCAATCATTCGCTGGAGGTAATGCTGGCAGAATTTTGTGTAATTGCTGTTCCCAGATGCCACCAGATAAGATAGCACGTCGGAGGCAAATTTTCAGTGGAGATCCCATGACCCAGATCGTTCGGCTCTTAAGAAATATCACAGCACGGATACCATATAGGAGTATTGGAGCCACAGTTTCGAGGTTCTGTTCTAGAGCAGTTCCAGTCTCTTCCTATCGATGTATCCCACTATTTGGGTTTCCTTCTACATCCACAACGGCCGCTTCTTTGTTCATAAGTTTTGTGTACAGGTTTCTGGGTTCCAAGATTTCGTCAGGCTACCGAATTGATTCAGCAGCAGTCAAACTTTCTTCGAGATAGACCTTAAAAAGCAGAATAGCATGTAGCGCAGTGTTTATCAGAAAATGGCGATTGCCTGGTTTCTTACCTGGTGATTGCTTTCCCGCTGAGAACCTCTCTAAACCCTCTCAAGTTCAACAACCTCTCTAAGCCCTGTGCCTTCCATGGTGTGGTCAACCGATCCAAGGAAGCTCATCATGGTGGGGATACCTCCAAGTTCTGGAATAATATTTGAGAGCTTACTTCCTGGAGCAGCAGTTTCGACAATTTTCATGGCTTTCCACCACAGCGGTTGGTCAAATGTTACAATCGGAGTAAATACATGCAGTACATCCATTTTACTTCGTACGGTTGAATACATTAGCTTACAATTTCAGACTGTAGATCTTCGCTAAATGATAACATAAACAGAAATGATATCTTAAATGGCAAAATATTACACACGGGCATTAACATTACTCAATAAATGATTACTCGGGGTAATTTTCAGTTGTGACTTTTTATCTTACGACTTTATTGGAGAAATCACTTGGACAAAGCATGGGATGAAATGTTGATATAATTTATTGTATACGTAGGCAATGAAGGTGGTGTAGCTGCCTTATTTGCGTTAACTGGTCTTCTAAACGAGCCAGTCATAATTTATCAGCCCAGTTTTTTTTCCAACAATCAAGGAATTGGTGGACAATAACCGCTAAAAAAACATGTCAAATAAAATAAAAAAGTGTATGTTGATAATTATGAAATGGGTTTTCTAGTAGACACTACATCATGTTAATTTCATTTTTGGGCTCAGCTCATCATTTTTGTCAGAACAATTGGCTTCTGATAGTACGGTGAAAAGAGGACACGATGATGAGAAGGGTAAAATAAATGTTGATGATTATGAAACTTTTTTTTGGTACATTGTACATCAAATTTGCTTTAACTTTTGGGCTCAGATCTTCATTTTACATCGGGACGGTACTTCATATACAGAAAAAGAAACATTTACCGATAGTTCCTTTTTTTAACAGAAAAAATTTACACGAAAAGCTAAATAAAGCTAGTTTTGCGTCGACCTAGAATTTGCCACTTCAGATATGTTGTTAAGCTTTTTTTTTCTACGACATAGAATAACAATCATTTCTGTTGTAATTTATTTTGGTTCAACCCATATTTTTGGCTAGTTTTCCTGTGCTATAACCTTTTTCTCCTTTAATTAATCAGGGTGAAACATGAAACCACGCATTTGATTTCTTACCTAGAAAACGGTGGCCCAAACAAAAAAAATACTTTCAAAAGAGGCTCGTTAATTCCTATTGTGGCACATTTAAACGACCAAAACAAGTTTAAAATTAAGTTTTATTTTCAATTTTTATTCCGTTTATTTAATCACTTTGTTGGTCTGTCGAACTTCACGAGTTCCTTCTCAAAATAATATATTAACTGTAGAAAATAAAGTTATAGAACACCAAGTTGACTGAAATACACTTTAAGCAATAAGGACATCAAAAATGAAATCTGGTTGTTATAATTTCTAAAAAGGAAAGTTACATCTTATAAAATAAGTAAAATTGAGGATTTAGATTTTGATTAAAAAGATATTCAAATGCATCTGTTCAGGTTTGGCACTAGTGAGGCCAAGCTAGAACAAAACATGGGTTAAAAATCATCAAAAAAAGGGCAAAAACTCCTGGAAGCACATAACGATATAGGCTTGTCCTTTGATGGTGCAGCTGTCTTTGGGATCAACATATATATATTTTTTTTTATAATTATTATTTTTTTTCCAGAGGATTAGGGTTATCAAATTTAACTAATCAGTCCTGCTTCTTTATTTTCATGGTTCAATGTAGTAGCAACACTGACGAACATGTGGTAATATCATACACATAAAAAAAACCTTTAAAAACTAAAAAAAAAAGGAACAAAGTGAAACAATAGAAAACAATAAAAAAAGAAAGCAAGTAAGTAAGACGGCACTAGACCCTTAAGGCCCAAAACGGCGGTGCTGATCACCGTTTCATGGCCCTTCAGCCAGGAAGTGCAATGGGGAGTTGGGGGCCAACCATCCTGTACTTTCACACACCCTTCCTGCTTACCTTCCCCAGATTTCTCCAGGTATCCATTTTAGAGCTGGGTAAACTCTGGCTGAGCTTACAGAGTCACGCCACTGACCGCCGTCCCAAACTAAATAACTGGTCACAACTGGGATTGAACCCGTGCTATAGGAAACA
The DNA here is from genome assembly GCF_032884065.1 of Artemia franciscana. Classification (NCBI taxonomy): domain Eukaryota; kingdom Metazoa; phylum Arthropoda; class Branchiopoda; order Anostraca; family Artemiidae; genus Artemia; species Artemia franciscana. Next base: position 26,121,251 of record NC_088876.1, on the reverse strand, counting down.
ATAGTGAAACAAAAACTAAAATTTATAAAACTGAAGTCTGGGAAAAAAACAAAACCGAACAAAAAACAAATCAAGAAATCAAGAAACCCTCTCATGAAAAGGTAAAAAGTCAGCGAATTTAAAACAAACAAAAATCCACAAAAGAATTCAATTTCAAATCAATTTACTGCGTCCATCAGCTATGAAAGAGCTCTTTTCCAATTCAGCTTTATTTACCTGATCTCTTAAGATCTATTTTGTTGAATTAATATATGTATTGATCGACGTTGCGATCCATCTTTCTTATATTTGTTTTTGATCGGAGAGAAATTTTTTTTTCCAAATTATGGATCTTCTAATTAGAACAATTTCACATCTTTCTTATCAAATTTTATATGGCGTTTTTATAAACTTCCGCTTTCAATGCCCATTAAAAGCTACGAGCCTTAGAAAATTTACTTGATTTTCAAAAAAGGGGGAAATACCCCCAAAGCGACAAGGAATCATACTGAGGATTGTGTCATTGCAATCACAATAGGAAAAAAAAACTTACTATGATATGATATGTTATGATATGATATAGATTTATTGCCTGCCAAAACTGTACAAATACAACAGGGGCCAGAGTACGAATAAAAAAGAAAAAAAAAGGTAGTGAATTACAGTTTAACACAAAAATATACAACAGGTTAAATAACTCGAAATTCAACTATTAAATAAGAAAAAAAAGGCAGCAAAATAGATGTTCCAAGCTCCCACATTCAAGAATGTGGAATTTTCTATCTTTTTTCCAGAAGAAAAATCACGGATTCGTGTTTATATATTTTTTCCCAGGGGGTTCGTGTCAAACCAATGGTTCTATAAGACTGGGAGAGGGCTCATTTGAACGAAAGTTAAAAGTTCTAGTGCCCTTTTTAAGTGACCAAGAACATTGGAGGGTAACCAGCCTCCTTCACACCCCCTTTTCTCCCCAAAGTCGTTCAGTCAAAATTATGAGATAGCCATTTTTTTCGGCATAGTTGAAAGGTCTAATAACCATGCTTTTGGGGATAACATGGCCCCCGCAGCCCATGGAGAATGGGCTGTAAGTTATGGAATTTGGCAATTGTTTACGGAATGTATTTGTTATTGTAAAGTACACAGACGTTTTTCAAGGGGAGGGGATGTTCTTCTGGGAGGAATTTCTAAGTGGAGAATTTTCAAGGGGAGTTTTCCGAGGATGAAATTTCCTAGAGAAATTTTGCACTGTGGAAAATTGCCAGAATTTTCGTACGAAATTATTTTTATTTGTCTCGCCTTCTTTCTCCCGACTCAATTTTACATGTTAAGATGTTCCGAGGGAATTGTTAGGGGAAAATTTCTAGCGGGATCAGAACTGTCTGGATGATTTTTTCATAGTGGTGGAGAGATATTCCATGGGTAAAAATCCTCCATGGAGGAATTTTTCCCGGGATAAATTCTTCATAAGGAGAAATACTCAATGGGGGAATTTTCGGTAGAAGTAACTTTCCACAGGTGGGGGGAACACTTCCCATGGAGGAGATATTCCCGGTTCGCAATTCGCTTATTCGTCCATTCGTTTCAAGTTTAATATTGCTCCTTACTTTCAGTTGAATTTTTTTTTTCATTTAATACGGAAGTTGAAACCAGCTGATACCGATCATTTAAGTCATTTGGTTAGCCTTTTTTTCAACGGCTAAACTTATTTGCCTAAACCAATTTTCCATATTGTTTAGTCATATTTATATTAGATATTTAAAACAATTTACTAATTCGGTTATACGTTCTTTTGGTACTTACACGTTATAGCGGCAAAACCAAAGAAGTGAAGTTGGTTAATGCTAATGAAATATACCAAAGCATGTTAAAAATATAACACTTTAATAACGAAATAATGGAAACTACAACAGAGAATTAGTAAAAGCAGACCGCCCATAACGCATTATATTAAATGACTAACCTAACCACCTCTATATTTTAGATATTTAATTCGTATATACCTGCATAGTATTTTATCTCGCTCGGGCTAAGCTGATTATTTCCAAGGTGATACAGAAAACCGGTTTCCTTACAGATCAAGAACAAAGTGTGGTCATTATAACATGTGAGAACCTTTTTTTCGATGGTTTTGGTAAAAAATAAACCCATTTAACACATCTCACTTCGTTATTTGATACGATTTGGTCAAATCTATATTAAATAAGTGAAAATTTTAGTCAATGACTTTGATCAAAGCTAGACTAATTAAGCCAAACGCGCTTCTTTGTTTGATTTGTTTTGGTCACATTTACATTAAATAACTGGGAATTTCACGTATTTTAATTCCTTTTCTGTCATTAAATAAAAAAAACAGTTTTTTTTTCAACTGAAAGTAAGGTGCAATATTAAAAATTAAAATTAAAATAAATTATTACGTATATGAGGGGTGTTGCTCACCCTTAACACCTCGCTTTTTACGCTAAAGTTTTTTAGTACTTTTAAAAAGGTTTCTTATTGTTCTAATTAAGCGAACATAGTGTTTTAGCAATTGTCCTTGAAGTACTGGGACATAATTCAAACTTTAGCGTAAAGAGAAAGGTATGGAGGAAGAGCGACCCCTCTTCTATACGTAATAATTTATTATGCTGCTCTTTACTTTCAGTTCAGAAAGCCTGTTTTTTATTTAATTTCTGGTCGTTTTTTGAAAAATGAAAGGAAATCTGACTACATCTCCGCGGAAAAATCCCTTCTCCCCACAGATTTCTTCTCTAGACAATTCAATTCTGGTGAAAATTCACCCCGGACTATTTCCCTTGACATCTTCACGCGTAAAATTGAGTTGGTAAAGAGAAAGCAAGACATAACACGAACTTCGTATAGAAAATCTGGCAAAGTCCGCCACTGTAGAATATTCCCTGAAAAATTCACCCTCTCGAAACTTCCCTTACCACCGAAAATTATTCCCGTGGAAAACCCCGCCAGCATAAAATTTACCCCCCTTACCCTAAAAATGTATGCATACTTTCCAATAACCTTTTGAACTTAAAGACCTTTCTCATGGGGCTGTGGGGGGTCTTGTTATCTCCAAAAACATAGTTATTTGGCCTTTCAACTACACTAAACAAAATGGCTATCTTAAAGTTTTGATCAGACAACTTTGAGAAAAAAAGGGGCGTGAGAGGAGGCCTGGTTGCCCTCAAATTTTTCTCATCACTTCAAAAGGGCATTAGGGCTTTTGATTTCCGTTCAAATGAGTCCCCTTCCGATGTTCTCAATACGAAGTAAGGAGCGACCCGACTCAATTGCAACCGAAGTTCTAACAAACAGAATTTTGGTATCAATAGTTACATCACAAGAATTGCATTTTGATGCTGGTTTTAAATATATAAGTTTCATCAAGTTTAGTCTTTCCCATCAAAAGTTACGAGCCTGAGAAAATTTGCCTCATTTTAGAAAATAGGACGAAACACCCCTTAAAAGTCACAGAATCTTAACGAAAATAACACCATAAGATTCAGCGTATCAGAGGACCCTATAATAGAAGTTTCAAGCTCCTATCTACAAAAATGTAAAATTTTGCATTTTTTTTGCCACAAGACAGATCACGGATGCGTATTTATTTGTTTTTGTTTTTTTGTTTTTTTGCAAAGGGGTGATCTAACGACCCAGTGGTCCTAGAATGTTACGAGAGGGCTCATTCTAATGGAAATTAAAGGTTCTAGTGCCCTTTTTATGTGACCAAAATTGGAGGGCACCTAGGCTGCCTCCCACGTTCATTTTTTCCCAAAGTCACCAGATTAAAATACTGAGATAGCCATTTTATTCAACGCAATCAAGAAACCTAAGAAATATGTCATTGGGGATGACTTACTCCCCCACAGTCTCCGTGGGTTGGGCAGGGGGAGGGGTCAGGGAAGGGGGTTATGGGGGGACTTTCCATGGAGCAATCTATCAGGGGGAAGAGAATTTCCATGAAGGAAGCACAGGATTTTAAGCATTATTTTAAAGAGCAATGAAAAAATGAATATACAAAATTTTCTTCAATAAAAAGTAAGGAGCAAAATTAAAACTTAGAACGAACAGAAATTATTACGCCTATGAGGGGTTTACCTCCTCCTAATGTCCCACTCTTTACGCTAAAGTAAGTTTATTAATATCAACTATTTATTCTACAGCCTTTGTGATTCAGGGGTCAGTCTTAAGGAATTGGGACAAAATTTAAGCTTTAGTGTAAAGAGTGAGGTACTGACGAGGGGTGAACCCCCTCATATACCTAATAAAAACATACGAATTTAGAAGTTTGTTACGTAAGTTAATTCGGAAATTACGTATATATTCAAACAGTTCGTGGTAACAAACTGTAGTAAGGAGCGACCCGGCTCAATAGTAACCAATACTCTATAAAATTGAATTTTGATATCAATAGCTACATCAAAAGAATCGCATTTTAATGCTGATTTTAAATATACAAGTTTCATCAAGTTTAGTCTTACCTATCAAAAGTTACGAGCCTGAGAAAATTTGCCTTATTTAGGAAAATAGGGGGAAACAATCCCTAAAAGTCATAGAATCTTAACGAAAATCACACCATCAGATTCAGCGTATCAGAGAACCCTACTGTAGAAGTTTCAAGCTCCTATCTACAAAAATGTGGAATTTTGTATTTTTTGCCAGAAGACAAATCACGGGTGCGTGTTTATTTGTTTGTTTTTTTGTTTTTTTTCCCAAGGGTCATCGTATCGACCAAGTGGTCCTAGAATGTCGCAAGAGGGCCCATTCTAACGGAAATGAGAAGTTCTAGTGCCCTTTTTAAGTAACCAAAAAATTGGAGGGCATCTAGGCCCCCTCCCACGCTCATTTTTTTCCCAAAGTCAACGGGTCAAAATTTTGAGATAGACATTTTGTTCAACATAGTCGAAACCCATAATAACTATGTCTTTGGGGATGACTTGCTCCCCCACAATCCCTGGGGGAGGGGCTGCAAGTTACAAACTTTGACCAGTGTTTACATTTAGTAATGGTTATTGGGAAGTGTACAGACGTTTTCAGGGGGATTTTATTTTGTTTGGGGGTGGGGCTGAGGAGAGGGGGCTATGTTGGAGAATCTTTCCTTGGAGGAATCTGTCATGGGGGAAGAAAAATTCAATGAAAAGGGCGCAGGATTCTCTATCATTACTATAAGAAAACAATGAAAAATAAACATGAAAACGTTTTTTCAAATGAAAGGAAGAAGTAGCATTGAAACTTAAAACGAACAGAGATTATTACGCATATGAGGGGTCCTAAAAATACTTTAGCATAAAGAGCGAGGTATTTAGGAGGAGATAAATACCTTGCTCTTTATGCTAAAGCATTTTTAATAATTTCAACTATTTATTCTACGGCCTTTCTGATTCAGGGGTCATTCTTAAAGAATTGGGACAAAACTTACGATTTAGTGTAAAGAGCGAGGTATTAACGAGGGTACAAACCCCCTCGCATACATAATAAAAATATAAGGTTATGAAATTTTGTTACGTAAGTTAATTCTTAAGTTACGTATATTTTTTACTAATAAAAACGTTCGTTAAAAATTAAAATTTCTAGTTGCCTTTTTAAGTAACCGAAAAATTGGAGGGCAACTAGGCCTCCTTCTCCACCCCTTGTTTCTCAAAATCGTCTGATCAAAACTAAGAGAAACCCATTTAGCCGAAAAAAGAATTAATATACAAATTTCATTTTAATAATTTATGTGCGGAGAGCCAAAACCAAACATGCATTAATTCAAAAACGTTCAGTAATTAAATAAAAAAAAAACTAATTTTTTTAGCTGAAAGTAAGGAGCGACTTTAAAACTTAAAACAAACAGAAATTACTCCGTATATGAAATGGGTTGTCCCCTCCGCAATCCCTCGCTCTTTACGCTAAAGTTTGACTTTTTGCCACAATTCTACTTTTTAAAACAATTAAAAGCTTTAGCGTAAAGAGCGAGCGATTGCAAAGGCGACAACCCATTTCATATACGGAGTAATTTCTGTTCGTTTTAAGTTTTAATGTCGCTCCTTACTTTCAGCTAAAAAAATTAGTTTTTTTTTATTTAATTACTAATAAAAGCGTTCGTAAATTTAAAAGTTCTAGTTGCCTTGTTAAGTAGCCAAGAAATTGGAGGATTGCTAGGCCTACTCCCCCGCTTCTCTTTTTCCCAAATTGTCCGATCAAAACTATGAGAAAGCCATTTAGCCAAACAAAAATAAATTAATATGCCAATTTCATTTTAATTATTCATGTGCGGAGAGCCAAAATCAAAACATGCATTAACTCAAAAACGTTCAAAAATTAAATTAGAAAAAACAAGCTTTTTTAACTGAGAGTAAAGAGCGACAATAAAATTTAAAATGAACAGAAATTATTTCGTATATGAAAATACTGCTCCTTCTTCAACGCCCCGCTCTTTACGCTAATGTTTTTTACTGTTTTAAAAAGTAGAGTTGAGAGAAAAAGTCTAACTTTAGCGTAAAGAGCGGGGTGTTGAGGAGGGAATAGCCCCTTTCATATACGGAGTAATTTCGGTTCGTTTTTGAAGTTTTAATGTCGCTCCTTACTTTCAGTTAAAAAAAACTTGTTCTTTTTTATTTAATGCATATAGGAGCTTGAAATCTGTACATTAGGGCTACTCTGATACGCTGAATCTGATTGTGTGGTTTTCATTAAGATTCTATGAGTTTTGGGGGTGTTTTCCCCTTTTTCGAAAATAACGCAAATTTTCTCAGACTCGTTAACTTGAATAGGTGAGACTAAATTTAATGGAATTTATAATTTCAAATCAGCATAAAAATACGGTTCTATTGGTATCAACATTTGGTTGCTTGGAGTTTCGGTCACTATTGAAGGGTTGAACTGTTTGATTGGATTAAAGCTTTTATTGTTCTGTCGATGGCTTTAACCAAAGCTAGACTTATTTAGCCAATCTTGTTTTATTGTTCGATTATTATAAAAAAAAAATCCATGAAACTGGTTTTCAAAGAAAAGTAAAGAGTTCTATTAAACGAAAAATGATTAAAAATAAGGTCAAGTGTTGTCCCAAGCGTAAATCTGCCACAAATCACCATCGATGAGCAAATGAAAACCAAAACGAATAGAAATGACTGTATAACCGAGTCAAACTAATTCATTTCTCAACAAATAAAATATATAATACATTTTTTTATATTTCTAACTTTTTTATATTTAAGCGTATGCTCATATTCTATATAGATTTTATGTTTTATGGAGATTTGATATATTATTATTATTATTTTTTAATTACTAGGAGAACATTCCTGGAAGCAGTTAACTTTATAGAAATTACATATAGCAACGATCACTAACGTCATTGGGAACGATGACTATCAGAGACCCCCTTATTTTATCAGCTTTCTTCTCTAAAGAACTGTCAAATACCCAGATAAAATATTTTTACGTTAGTTCTACTTAGATTACATTTAAAATCTCAATTTTGTTTTTATCCAGTAAATTTGTGCTTCAAATATTTAGTCCAGATTTAAATTAAATAAGATGTTACTTATAATACTCCATGAAACAGTTAATTATTTGGAAATTACTTTCAGCAACAACCATTAACATCCCCAGAAACAACGACCGAACGATTTCCTTGCCTTTATTTTTCTTTTTTTGTTAATTTTCCTTTTTGTTTCTATTTTTACAATCATTTTCTTTTATTTTTTGCTTGCCTTTTTCTCTTTTTTGTTTGTTACTCCACATTGGGCGAAGCCAAATAGAAAGAATTTTCGGGTTGAAAAGTGTGCTTTAATTTCATCGGTTCACGCCTGCGACGGATTTCAGAAAGCGAATCGATTATCTCTTCAATGACTGTCAAAAAGGGATGTAAAGTAGCACTGCCTTCTAAAGGCCAGATTGGTTTTCTTAGTTTCTATGTGAAATTTTAAACCAGTAAAAAGATTGGTTTTTCTACCCGATTGGTTTTTCTGCGTAAAATTTCAAGCCAATGGAAGGAGTAAAACTTTTCAGTCACAAGACTTCTTACAAGTTTTCCCTCAGTTCTTCTACGAAGAAAGAGTATGGATAGAGGTTTCATGAAAAAAAGACTAGCCATACGGAAATAGTTAAATCTTCAAGGTTAACTGTGAAGTCTTGATTATCTGTTAGCCCTCAATATTTTTGCTAATCCAGACTATTTCTTTTTTAAGGCAAGATTTAATTTTATAGTCATTTAGGGATGATTTACGAAAAAAATTAATAAGAAGAACTAAATATAAAAAACAATGTTATTTATATAAATATACAAAACTCAATAAATTTACACAGATATTTTTTAAACTTGGTTTCTCAGAAATTTTTGGAAGCGAAGTCAATGCATGTAATTAAACAGCACAAAATAAGCTCTAGTGAGTCCTTATCAAATTGAAGAATTCGCTGGCTTCAAACGTAAAGGAAAACATCGATTTGTGAAATTGGTTCTCCACTATTCTTAATTCGGTAACTAATCCTTATGCTTTTTATTAGAATGAAGTACTTTTAATTTTAGTTTTCCTTGGTTTATCCCGCTTTATTTTATTTTTCTACATTTTTTTTATTTCTGTTCTTCAATATATTGTTTTCTATGCATTTTATCCTGTTTGTAAAATTTGTTGCGTTTTTTCATATTTCAATTCTTTTTCCGCAAGTTAAGCTGAGAGAAGTGATTTCACAAATTTAATATATTTCTCAGGCTAAATTAAAGGGAATCGCTGAAGGCTTCTTGGGTCCTGTTGTAATAAGATATAATTCATTTGCAGTATTTATATTTTGATAGATCAATTAAACAAGTTATTATGCTTCCGGAGGAGAATTTTCTCTCCTCTGATAGTGTTATATTAACAGATATAATATGACCGATTAACAGATATAATATGACAATCTAATATCAAAGGAGCGAAAATGCAAATGATTTCAAAATGTGAACAGTTTTTAGCCATTACGTGCTTTGACACTCGTTCGTATTAGATGACCTTATTTGTTCTTGCCAATAATTCCGCTTAACATAATTATATTCACATAGATATATGTACAATAACAGAGTGCATGCTATTGCAACGCTGGTAGCCCAGGATTACTATTTTTTGGGGAACTTCTAAGGAATCCTTCAGCAGTAACCTCTAGTATGAGTCAGAAAACGATTTTCACTGCTCACAGTTTATCTCTATATAGAAACCCAAACTCTGAAATAAAGTTCCTCATTAAAGATTCTAACAAAATTGACAAAGATGAAAAAAACAACACACTTATTTTTATATTTAATTTCTTCAAATGGTTCTAGGATACCTATTTTTGCAATCTTGTCTACGGCTCTCCCAAGCTTAAAACAATTTAGATTCACTCTTCAAAGCTTGTAAAAATCGGCTTGGTAGATTTGACCAAAGTATAACTAAAAAAATCACCGAATGGAGTTACTGTCGACAAAATAAAACCAACGCCATTTAGTATTTGGCGTTCCTTGTCATTTTTATATGCTTCATAATTCTTTTTTTTTAGAAATTGAGATCAGACAGTTACTGTAATACTAATTTTGACAATTAAATCAATTGCACAAATTCTACCGTATTATTACACAGAACAAATTCTGAGAAACACAAAACGCTAGACCGTTTTGACTTCTTATCGAAATTAGTGTCAGCTTCTGCTCTTCGAAGCTACCCATAATTTTTCAGTTTGACTAACATATGTCCCAGTGAACATGACAGTGTTTTATTTAGACTTCATTTGCTCAAGATGGCTGTTACTGGTGATAGCTATTAAACTGATAAATGACAAAAAGACTGATGGAAGAAATTTTCGTCGATTTCGCAACTTTCCCACAAGCTGTTGCTTTTGTATCTACCATAGTTATAAACAGTTATATAATTTAAAGCAGTCTAGATATAAATTTAATAAAACTGATATTAAGACAAGGATTTGATATTCTTTTATTTGAGATTAAGATTCTAAGACCTCTGCGAATTTTATGAGCCTATGAGAAAGCGTAAATTTTATGTTGTATATATGTGTGTCTTGAGGGATCGCCACTTAAATACATTGTAATGTACTTAAGCAAATATTTGCTTCAGCGAATATTTTTGCGTCTTGAGGGACCACCACTTGAACGCATTGTAATACACTTAAGTGTATATTTGCGCGTCTTGAGTAGCCGCCACTTAAACCCATAGTAATGCACTTAAGCGCATACTTATGCGTCTTGAGGGACCGCCATTTAAACGCGTTTAATGCACTTAAGTGCATATTTGTGCATCTTGAAGGACCACCACTTAAACGCATTTAATGTATTTAAGCACATATTTATGTGTCTTGAGGGACCGCCACTTAAACGCATTGTAATGCACTTAGTCGCATATTTGTGCTTCTTGAGAGACTGCCACTTAAACACATTTGATGCACTTAAGCGCATATTTGTGCATCTTAAAAGACCGCCACTTAAACGCATTGTAATGCATTAAAGTCCATATTTGTGCGTCTTGAGGGACTGCTACTAAAACGCATTTAATGCACTTAAGCGCATATTTGTGCGTCTTGAGGGACCACCACTTAAATGCATTGTACTGCACTTAAGTGCATATTTTTACGTCTTGAGGGACCACCACTTAAATGCATTTAATGCACTTAAACGCATATTTGTGCGTCTTGAGGGATCGCCACTTCGACATGACACAACCTAACCTGTTACTGTTTCAACGCACCCGATAAGCGCAATTCGTGTATTTAAAATCCTAAAAATGTTAGAACATTAATCTGAAAGCTGCGTTTATAGAACATAGCAAACTTTTCAAATAAGTCTCAGACGACGCTAGTTTTTCATTTCAAATCAAGGGAAAATAGAAACATAAAGCGGATAACACTTCTACTAAGGACAGTAAATAAATATACAAACGTAATCCAGATATTTTATTTCACATCTGGAAATCTGTTTTATCACAGAAATAAAAATTAGAAGTCAAGAAAAAAAGAAACAACTCTTGATTGCTAACAGACATTCTAAAGTAACAAATTAAATTCGATTAATAATTTACTTAAACAAGGGATTTAACACTTTTATAAAAATAAAGAATAAGAATAAGCTTACATAGTTCGTATTCATAAAATAGTACATAAAATCCCAAACTGAAAATCTGAATATTTTCCAGTGTCATATCCCCTTATGGATTAATTAAATAAAAAAAGTTTTTCCGAGGGAGGTAAAGAGCAAAGTTGAAACTTGAAACGGACAAACATTATTCCTCCACAGCCTATCTAATATATATCAATAAAACTAGTACAAATATACCAACTAATTATGTTGGCCTGTGTTTCTAGGATTATAGAAAACTGGCCCTTTACTGAAAACACAAAAAGTCAAGAAAACACAAAGATTTGGGGTCAAAAATGAGTATATAGCCTGACAACAATAAACTAATCTATAAGGCTTTGCATAGTCTTACACAAGTTGTAACGTCAGTAACTTTCAGTAAACAGTTGAAACTGTCTTAAAGATCTAGGCGTAAAATTAATTTTTTTTTAATAATTGCAAAGTAATTGAACAGTATACAAATATATCGGATTGATTCATCAGGTAGGATTTTGGTCTTGTCAGCTATAATCTCAATAGTGAGTAATGTACAATCTTAAATTGTAAGAGCAATGCTTTAGTATTATTTGAAATCAATATAAAATAAGACGTAACATAAACTCGGTAATATGGTTATTTATCTCTATACAACAGTGAATTTCAAACTATGATACAAATTCAAAAGCTAGTCTATAGTCCTAATACTATCAAGATGGTTTAACTTCGAACATGGCTACAAACATGTCCTTTTCATAACCAAAAAGAGACAGTCATTGAACTGAGCCATTATGCAGAAGTGATACCAAATTAAACGAAAATGAAGCTACAATCCTAAAATGGATTGTTGCTTTATCTCAAAAGGGATTGATCCTAAAAAGGATTGACGATATTTTTCATCTGTAAGAAATGTCCTTAATTGGTTTGCTTTAATGTACCAAAACTCCTATCTTATTTTGTGTTTTCAGTAAAGCATAGTTTTCTATAATCCTATAAAAATAGGGAAACATAGTTAGTTGGTTTTTTTGTTAGTTGGTTTATTTTATTGTACCAGTTTTATTGATAAATATTAGATAGGCTGTCAAGTAATAAGTTTTGTCCGTTTTGATTTTCAACTTCGCTCTTAGCTTCTCTCGGAAAAACTTTTTTTTAAATTGATCTTTGCTTATTTTTGATTAGAATTTAATGTAGAAACAACGCTGCCATTTTCTTTTTTATTTATATGGAATAATGTATGTTCGTTTCAAGTTTTAATTTCACCCCTTAATTTCAGTTGAAAACTTATTTTTAGTTTAATTTATAATTATCACCGATCTAGAGAAGATAAGACACCTCTAGAAAGTACTGCAGACAACCTTGACAGCTACGAAAAAGTTTCAGTCTATTATATAAAGTTCATTATCCATACTTCTCAAAACAATATATGTTTTTAAGGAACGTTTATCTTTCGAAGGACAAAAAGCTGTTTTACTCGACCGACCTGGAAAAGCCATAATGAAGAGATGGCTTTACAAATCACCTACTGACTGGCAGAAACTAGAATGCTACTGTAGTGAAAGAGAGCTGTTTAAAGGCTCGTTTAAAAGCTTATATTATACCTTATCACTTTTTTATAAATTTGAATTGATAGCACATCCCCACAAAGTGCACTTTCGGTTTTTTTCTCCCATTTTTTTAAAATGAAAATAATGCCTTTTCCAAAGAAATGACCCAAAAAGATGTTTTTCAAGCCCTAGGTAGGAGTAAAAAGCTAAGGAGGCAGGAAGTCCCTTCCCCTCAATTATCACAGTTAAAACTAGCACACAGGCTTCATCGCAGAGTGAAGTTCGAAGGCTCAAAACTGTCGATCATTCAAGCTTAATTTTTGGTAGATTTTTAGTTGAAAAGTTCTTAGTTTTAGTTAATTTGTTTTCTCAATAATCTTTTAGTTTTAAGATGATTAGGCAATTTATGAAACTTACTAAGACAGTCTGGAGGGTGAATATATGTGAAGGGCTCTTATAAACCTAAAATTTTGTACTTTAGACCTTAATTATTGCAATTGTACCGTTTAATACTTCCAAATTCTTCTTCTTAAGTAGTGGCACCAAAAGTGCTGTTTTTAGTGCCTTGTGGCACTTATGGATGGCAAATTGATAAAAAGCAGGTAGGTATGAGTAATAGATTTAAAATGTGCCATCCTGGTATATGCTTTAACAAATATGTACATTACATTTATGAAAATAGTGGATTATCTGTAAAGACAAACCATAATTGGAAAAAAGTCCAAACAGAAATCGAAACGCACAATAATTTAATTTGAACTCCTGTACTGTACTAACAGAGCCACGCTTCTTATATATATATATATATATATATATATATATATATATATATATATATATATATATATATATATACATATATATATATATATATATATATATACATATATATATATATATATATATATATATATATATATATATATATATATATATATATATATATATATATATATATATATATATATATATATATATATATATATATATATATATATATATATATATATATATATATATATATATATATGTCAAAGACGCGTGTTTTTTTACGCCTAATATCTTAATTTATATATTAAAAATATATTTTTAATTTATATTTTTGATTAAAAAAATTGCTCTCCACCTACATGTTCAAAGTATATTTTGTCCCTCCCCCTAGTTTTAGTAAACTGACACCCCTTTCTGGTATCGTTTAAAACTTACCAGCACTGAAAACCTGGAGTCTTGTTTTATCGTGGATGGGTCGACTAGCTCTCCATCTACATTTTCAAAAACATATTTTGCCCTTCCCTCGAATTTTAGTAGACTGACACCCATTGGTGATATCATTTAAAACTTACCACCACTAAAAATCTGGAGTCTTGTTTTATCGTGGATGGGCCGACTAGCCTGCTTGCAACAGAAATGACAAGGTGGGTCTCCGCGAGGGTATCCTAAATCGCTGAAGTGTTCCACTCTAGATTTGTCTTCAGAAAACTTGAAGCGTTCTTCCAAAACTAAAAAAGAAATATTGTTAAAAATTGAATATACCGATAAATTAAAAAGAGATTGTGCCCTTAGAATATCATGATGTTGTTTTGCTTATTGGAAAATTGCCAAGAAGTTTATAAATTTGTTGTAGACATAAACTTATTAATTTTACTTGTATATTTTTCAAAATTTATTATTCGTTAAGGAAGTGTGATAAGATTTTGTATCTTATTATTGTCATTCACCTTTATGAAACTTTATACCCAACTTTATGGTAATTTGGTTTCCAATAAAGAGCAAAAGGAGCATTCTGCAGTAACAGTATTTTGGGGGTGATACCTGACACGGGGATGCCATGGATATTCTGTGGTAGGCACAACACTTGACTGGGTAGAGAATTTAAAGTGCCAAAACCCTATAGGCAAGTGTATTCTCCTGATGAGCCGTTGTGTTGGGTTGTTGCCTCTGAATTATTTGTCTTTATTGTTTCTATTGTTTGGTATGTGACGACTTATACTTATTGACGACATGACTGCCTGTCCATGGATTATTCTTTATGGTTGATTGTGTATGGCTATGCTGTTTGACCTATGTGGTTGTATGGATGAGTAGGGTTAAGGCCTAATTCAAGTGCTGGTCTATATTAATCACTAATTTAGGAAAACAGTTTTCCCTTTCTCCTTCTATCTCCTTTTTTTTTAATGTGTTTTTGCTGTTGCATTGATGATGTCTCTTTTCGTTATATTAAGAGAACTTGTTGGAATCCATGTAAGGCTCGCTTAAATTACTTTAATATTTGAGGGTCAGTAATTGTTGATTATTCATTCTAGTCAGTGGCGGAATCCGAGTTTTAAAAGGTGGTTTTGGTTTTAAATATTTAAGAAAAAGAACGCATCCCACTTAGAATAGATGTACTCTGAAGCGATACAGCTAAATTTTCTTCAACATTATTTGCTGGATCTCTCCTTGGGGCAATTTTAACGTATTACTGCGGAGTTATTATATTATTACGTAGTTTCTAACAGAATGGTATCACGTAATATTGGAGTTTTTTCTAACCCGCTAATATGCTGGAATTCTAGACGTTTCAGCCGGGAGATGCTCCTTATTAGGACTAGAATCCTCTAATATAAAGTGGTCTTATCTACTTTGAACTTTAGATGTTTACCAGATGGGCCGAAAATATGATTTTTAAGTTGAGTTCTAATTTAAAATTAGGTAATGGCAGGTCTTCTCATACACAGAATGTTTTCTATTGATTTATGTTTTAATGCAGCTTTTTATTTAATCCAAATTACGACTTTACTAAGACTAATTGAGAAAATAGTTATCGACTACAAATAGCAATTTTTTCACAAACTAATTTTTTTCAAGACACATTTTTTAAATTTTAGGCTATATTTGTGTATTATTGAATATATTGACTGTATTTTTTTAAAAAAAAGAGTGCACTGAACTGAACTAGAAAAACGAGTGTGAATCACAAAAATATTCAATTTTTTGTTGGCTTGTGTTACTGCAATGAGACATTTACCATTTCTGTGAACGTTCTTCTTCTTTCAGGAAGCTCTTGCGAGGTCACATAAAAGTTCATTTAGGTTTTCAAAGCTAATTGCAATACGCAACAACATAAATATTTGTTGAAATTCTTAAGCGATTCGAAATGGAAAACTTTTGACCCTTGGTCTGACCTCCTGTCGTCCTGAAAAGATGAAGATTTGTCTATGAATTCCTTTGATCATTATAAAGAAATTCTTAGAATTTGAAGTCTTTAAAGCTTGGAAACAGAAGATTCTGTTTTGAATAATTTCAAGTTTCCTTGATTTCATCAATCATTTACTGAATCTTTCCTAACATGCAACAAAGAAGTATGTTATTAAAATCAAAAGCGGTCAAGACGCATCAAAAGGTATTTTCGTTTTAACTGAGATTAAATTTTCATTCCCTAAAGTGAGTCCTTTCAATGATTTTGCTCTTTGGTTTTTTTGTAGTCTGATTCGGTGATGGTAGGTCAAACTAGTTTTAACTAATTAGGATAGTAAAAAAGAATTTGAGTAAAAGAATCTGTAAACATTAAAATAATCAAAAAAAGTGCAAAATAGCTCAATTTAAAGAACGTCATAGCAGCTTATTTGGCTAATATGGGCAAATGATTTCCCCATCTGGGCTAAGGTAATCCACGAAAACCTGGCTACTGTAATTACAGTGGATCTCAAGGAGATCGAAAAATTTATTTTTATTTTATCTATCTTTTGGTCTACGATAAGTTAGACTTCCTTTATTCAAAGAATTAATGCCATCATATAAACAAAGCAAAATAAAAAAAAACAATCTCAGTCGCTTCAATAGTATTTCGACGTGGTAACTAAGGTTACAGGAAACATGCTAGAAAATAATCAAAGAGTGTGAGATCAAACAGAGAAGAAACTCTTTTTTTCTGAGAAAAAAAAACTTTTTATGTAACGTCACCCGGGAATTATGAAAAGTAAATATTTTTTTTCATTTAACATTTTTGGAATAATCTTTTTATTTTTCTTTTAATTATATTTTTACTTCACCACTAGACTGAAGATTAATGTAACACACAAGATAAACATAGACACATTTGCCAAAGGAACACAGAAGACATATTAAGATTTTTTTTTTACCAGCCAATGCAATGCATTCAAATCTAGCCATAACTAGTTTACAACAAACAAAGAAATAGTTAAAAAAAATTGATGTGTCTAATTCCAGTTAGACATAAAAAATTTATATTTTATCTGACTTTCAATATTTAATACATGCCAATTTAATTGTCTATGTCTATGTCTATATCTATGTCTATGTTTTTGTCTATATCTATGTATATTTCTATATCAGTGTCTATGTCTGTTCTCACGTCTATGTCTATGTCTATTTCTATGTCAATGCCTATGTCTGTTCTCATGTCTATGTCTATGTCTATATCTATTTCTATTCTAACCTACCTGAATTAAAAGGTGGCGGAAAACACATGGTAGCCGAAAACTGATGTGGCGTTAAAACACTGCTACCATCTCAACACAGAAGTTAGGGAAGGGGCAGAGCTGAATCGCAAGAAACTATGTTTCCAGACATACAAAATGACATATGCAAACCATAAGACTAAAATATTTAATTTAAAGCCTTAGAAAGAGTCCTAGATTAGTTATAACGATATTGACTTGTATATTGACAGAGACAAGGGGAAGGGACCAACTCTATGAGAAGCACTACTCTGTGAGAGGTCGTTTTTTCATACCTGTCAGTTTCCTATCAACAGGCACCGGTAAAGATGATCTATGTTTGCTAAATTTGTACAAGTTTTCATCGCCGAAACATAATAGTGCCGCCAAAATATGATACGGCTTCTAATCGTACAATAAGTCACTGGATTCAATACTGGCTCAAACCTGGGAAGGCCTTAGTCATGACCTTCCAAATGGAGGATTTGTTCGGGGGGAGGTTTTGGTTAAGATTTTAATAACAACTACGTTAGTTATTTGATAATTCACAGAACACATTTCTGGGGGAGACTGAGGCCAACAAGCAAATTCTAATACAAATTTTGTAGAAATAATACACGATAAAATTCGTCAGACGAATAGTAAAAATAGAATAGTTTAAATTAATTATTTAAATTATTAAAATTAAAATTATTAATTAAATTAAATTTATACTAAAATTTAGATTATTAGTTCACAAGTTAACAAACTTGCAATTTGGCACTAGCGTAAACAAAGAGTAATGATTTTACAATGAGTTTAACTGTGTTTAAGCGTTTCAGGTTAACTCCAACATAATTTTTAAAACTGCCATATTTTCTTATTTCGGTAATTGTTGCAAAAACGATGGAAATGACACCCAATTACTATGTGTGGCAGCCGTAATGACTTATTTTTAACAGGATAAATAGATTGGAACGAGTCTAGTACGACTGGCATAATCAAGGCATTTATGATAACGGACTGTTGAATCGACTAAAGTAGCCAATAATAAGCTATAATAAAATAGTTTATTATTATTTCCTCATGTTAAGAAATCAAGAGAAATGGCCCGTCAAAAGTAGGCTTAATCAAAGATAAGAATGTGGCCTCTATTATTGACATGAAGAATATTAAACAGCGTTCACATGCAGGTGCAGCAAGATTCCTATGCCTAAACATACAATCGTGCCTGGTCATACACTTGTATAAGGATTAAGTTTAAAAAAACAAGTTTTTTTTTAACTTAAAGTAAGGAGCGACATTATTAAAAAATAAAATGAACAGAAATTACTCTGTGTATGAAAGGGGCTATTCCCTTCTAAATGCCCCTCTCTTTACACTAAAGTTTGACTCTTTCTCTCAATTCTACTTTATTAAACAGTAAAAAACGTTAGCGTAAAGAGCGGGGAATTAAAAAGGCAACAGCCCCTTTCATACACAGAGTAGTTTCTGTTCATTTTAAGTTTTAATGTCGCTCCTTACTTTCAGTTTAAAAAAACTTATTTTCTTTCTATTTGATTTCGGAAGGTTTTTGAATTAACGCATGTTTGATTTTGGCCTTCCGCACATAAATAATCAAAATGAAAAGTTGCATATCAGTTCTTTTTTTTGGCTAAATGGCTCTCTCTTAGTTTTGATCAGATAGTTTTGATTTTGAGAAAAAAGGGGTGGGGGAGAAGGCCTAGTTGCCCTCCAATTTTTCAGTTACTTAAAATGTAACTAGAACTTCAAATTTTTAACCGAAGTTTTTACTAGTAAAAAAAAATATGTGTAACTTAAGAATTAGGTTACGTAACGAACTCCTATATTCATACATTTTTATCACGTATATGAAGGGGTTTGTCCCCACGTTATTGCCTTGCTTTTTAAGCTAAAGCTTAAATTTTGTCCCAATTGTTTAAGAATGACACCTGAATCACAAAGACCGTAGAATAGTTGAAATTACTAAAAATACTTTTGCGTAAAGAGCGAGGTATTGAGAAGGAGAAGAACCCCTCACATGCGCAAGAATCTATATTCGTAAGTTTTAATGCTTCTCCTTACTTTCAGTTGAAAAAACTTTTTCATATTTAGTTTTTCATTGTTTTTTATAATAATGCTAGAAAATACCTGCACCCCCTTCATTGAATTTCTCCTCCCCATTGTCCAATGGAAATTTCTCCAAGGAAAGATCCTCCAACGTAGCCCCCTCCCCTCAACCCCCCTTAACCAAAAAATCCCCCTGAAAACGTCTGTACACTTCCCAATAACCATTACTGTATGCAAACACTGGTCGAAGTTTGTAACTTCCTGCCCCTCCCCCAGGGACTGTGGGGGAGTAAGTCATCCCCAAATACATAGTTATTATGTTTCTCGACTATGCTGAACAAAACGGCTATCTCAAAATTTTGATCCGTTCCAAAAGTTTGATCCTTTGGGGAAAATGAGCGTAGGAGGGGGCCTATTTGCCCCCAAATTTTTTTGGTCACTTAAAAAGGGCACTAGAACTTTTAATTTTCGTGATAATGAGCCCTCTTGTGACATTTTTGGGCTACTTGGTCGATACGATGACCCCTGGGAAGAAAAAAAAATCATAAATAAACACGCACCCGTAACCGGTCTTCTGGCAAAAAATTTGAAGTTTCACATTTTTGTAGATAGGAACTTGAAACTTCTTCATTAGAGTTCTCGAATACGCTGAATGCGATGATGTGATTTTCGTTAAGATTCTGTGACTTTTTATTCTATGACCTATTTTCCAAAATAAGGCAAATTTTCTCAGGCTCGTAACTTTTGATGAGTAAGACTAAATTTGATGAGACTTATATATTTAAAATCAGCATAAAAATCCAATATTTTTAATGTATCTCTTAGTATCAAAATTCCGTTTTTTTAGAGTTTTGTTTACTATTGAGCAGGGTCGCTCCTTGCTACAGTTCGCTACCATGAACTGTTTGATAGAAGTCCAGTGAGAAATAGAAGCGAACGTCAATCTTAAGCCCCTGTGACAAATATAGTGATAATAGAAGCTTCTAAAGTGGTCGGATTTGAAATCTTAGACACAGAGGTTTATACTCAAGGTGGGCCTTTGAACCTTGGACTTTAGTGGAATTACAGTCACCTCCAAATCGTTTTGCCCTGAGTAGTTACAGCTAGTCTCATCATTTTTCTCCTCTAACTTCAGCCGAATTTTGTAACCCTGGTCGTTGAGTCGAGTCATTGCATGGTCACTTATGGATTTTGGGACTTTCATATCTGAATTTTGGTCAGAGGTTATGACAGGGTATTTATAAAGGATCCAAAGTCTAAAAATTTTGCCTAGCAAAGTTCAGGCCTTCTCAAAACTACAATTAGAGCTGTGGTTGACTTGACTAAAGTCGATTTAACTGTGGTCCAGAATTGATGTTCAGGATCCAAAAAAAAACTATAGATCTAGAGGCCTAGTTGTAACCTGTTGCAGCCAAGCAAAGAATTTACATGTTGACAGGGATAGACGAGTACCGATCAGGCTTATAGACAAATAAGTTTAACGAGATTCGCATGTAAACACCGCTTTTAAGCAAAACACAAATATTATCTTTTTGACGTTTCTTTTTGATTTAGTTATCTTTTTAACGTTTCATAAATCCTCTTCTGAATGGGCCGGGTAAAACCAATGGCAGACCAGTAATGAAATAATGAATGCTTATATTACGATTATTATTTGATTTTTTTTTAATGTTGCTGTATTAGTCGTTTCATTGGAGGATATGGCTGTAGAAACATAAGATTCCATTCAGTTGGCTAACAGTAAGAAAAAAAATCCAATTTGATTCCTGAATCCGTTAAGGTTCTGGAGTTTCCAAAAGTTGAAACGTCACTGCATCTGGAGAATATGCTTGAGGCCAAAGGTCTAAAATGTGGTCAGGGGTCTAAAATGTCTTAACTCTTAAAACGCATATCTAGTAATGAAACGATGAAAAAATTTATCACAGTTCCGATCCTCATCCCGATCACATCAAAATGTGTTGAATACAATATTAATCAAGATCCTAAGAAAGCTCATCTTGTCAAGCGTATAAAATTGTAAATTTTGGAGTGTCGTGATATTTATGAATCAAATTTGAGGGTATTCAATTTTATGTGTGTTGTTTATGTTTCATCGCCAAAGAATTTTATTGGTTAAAAAATTACTAAATTCTTGAAAATTTATTGATTTAAATCAAGCAAGATAGAGGTCACAAAGTAGCTGATTTTCACAATAGAAAAAGTGTTTCGCTGTTAAAAAAGAGTCATCACATAATGTTAAAATTAGTGTTAAAAAAACAGAAGAAACACGCTCCAGAAACAAAACTAAATTTGTGTATCCCATTTCTAAAGAACTATAACTCTAGGTCCACAAAGAACGAAGTTACCCTGAAGAGCGTTATTTATGAGAAAAATAAAAACAAAAGCTTACATAGCTTTTGCAGTTGTGTAGTTTAATCGCCTAATTACATAATATTAAATTGTTCCTATACCATATCGCCATATTAGATGAATTTTTCCGACACAAAAAATTTTTAAGACAGCACAAATAAAACTGCGGAAATCAGAAATTAAAAAGCCATGACAAGCGAATTTGCAAGGTGGCTACCAAAGCAAGTTCAGCTTCAAGTTTCGCCACTAGTCGAAAGTTGCCAAACTGCTATTACCGAAGAGACACAAATTGGCTAGACTTGGAAAGTGAATACAAAACACTAGTCGAAAGTATGTCTTTCCATTAATAGATTGTGACTTTTTTTATTTTTTAATCTTCAAGAAATAAACAGTATTTTTTAATATATTGCAAAATATTGCCTGGTACCAGTTTATCGAGTAAAATTGTTTATTTTAATGGAAACGTGGTCAATTTCTAGATAACTGGCTTCTTTAGTTTTTATTCATGGTAACATTCGCCAGCTCGTTCTAAAAGCCAGCTTCGCTTTCCGTTGGTCTTTCACGATCAGTAATTTTTTATCGCTAAGATACGGCTTGTCGCGTTTAATCCCCTGATTTATAAACATCCGTTCACCCGAGAACATCCGAGAGTAAGAGTTTTAGTAGCTACAGACCTGGTTCTGCGTCAAGTGGATACTCAATTATGGCTAAATTCAGGGCAGATCCAAAGGAAGACGATTCAACAGAAGGCAATGTATCAAAACTAACTCTCTTCATTTAAATTCTCTTATTACACGACTCTGGACAGTAGTGGCTTTTGTACTGAGTGTCCTTTCAAAATTTCTCTAGAATTTTCTGAATAATCCGTTGCGCGCGTTTGTAATATGTTTCTCACAAGATTAGCCATCCAACACCGATTTGGCTGTCAGAGTCTATAGTTAATCATTATCAAAATTACTTAGCTGTTCTGAATTAGTAATTTTACCATAATTAGCCCAGGCATTAGATGGAGAAGACACTTGTAATTAAGTACAATCTTACAGTTATAATGCGATTTTTAATGCCACATTAGAGACTTTTTTAGAGTAACTATTAAAGACACAGTAGAGATAGTTTAGGTGACGAATTTGTCGATTTATCAAAAAATGTTGTGAAAATAAAAACCCGAAGGATATACCTTATATGTAATAAATTCAATGTGGCAATCATAGGCAGCCCTCTAGCACTACCCAAGTAAAGAGCTATATGCGTGCAATATAATGTTTATTTATTAATGTTTCCCCAATTAACCTTATGTGGTAGTGGTGGCCGTAAAAACTCTGAAAGGGGCTCGTTCGGTTGGAAATCTGTAGTTTTAGTGCTCTTTTTAAGAGTGGAAAGTAATTTGAAGGCAACTAGTCTTCTCCAGCACCCCCTTTCGTCACCGGGCCTCCGTAATCCTCTAACACATAAGATGAGAATTATAAGTTGCCTTATATGTTCAACACAGTAGAAAGGCGCAATAGATATACCAAAGATCCAACTAAAAGATATGCCTCTAGAGATAACAAGGCCCTACAACCTCACGGAAGTGGCTTAAATAATGCATGTGTTTTTTTTTTTACATAGTCTTGCAACTCGAAAAGGGAACGAGGCTTGTTTGATATTGGGTGTGCAATCGGCTTAAAAATTTCAGTGATCGTTATCATTGCCAAAAGGTTCACAAGTTATATTTCGGGAAGGATCTCGGGGAGAGGGGAGTAGGCCGCCCTGAAACGGTCCAAAAAACTCTCCTGCCCAGACCAGTTTAAAACTTATGGCCGTTAGTCCTTTGGTCAAAAGTAATCTGGTGTGTAAAAAAGCTCAGGGGCACAGTCTTCCCGGAATATAGATTTTGACCAGAAAAAGGGTCAAAACTTTTTTCTACAGTTCAGGTCAAAACTTATATTATTAAGTAATTGGAATAAAAATACCCTTTTGCAGAAAGAAAAATAGAAAGAAATGTTGGTTCCTCTCCCTCAAACAGGTCCCCAAAAAGGGTAAAAAATGGCCAAGATATCATTCTTTCCCAACCATCTCTAAAGGAAGATGTGGCTATAAGAACTTAGTAGGGGGAGGGTGATTTGACCCGAAATGCGAGGCTCAAGTGACATTTCTAGGACCAACAGTGATTGGAAGGAAACCAGTCTTCCTTCTGTGCCCTTTTCTGCTGCCTGGCCCTCGGGACCCTTATGGTATCGGATCATATTGTTGTAAGACAGTCATTTTGATCAGAATGATCTAATAAGTGTATGCGTACTGTATCAAAATTTGGCTCCTTGAGCTATAAAGAATTTCCCGTGTACACATACAAGTTTAGTAGAAAAAATATCGTATTTGGTATTAGCTGTCCAATCAGCTAGAGGCTGCTAGATATGGGTCTTTATACCCAGATTCTAAGAGTTTCCAAAGGACATATTCTGAAAACAAAGTGCACATATGAGTAAATAAAAAAAAATGCTATAAGTACCAAAGTTTTCAAATTATCTTTAATATATTAACAATCGCCTGGGGAATCTTGATCTGTCCTGGGGAATCTCCATAGAGCTTATATGAAGTTTTTCTTTGGGGAGATTCAAGTGGATCTTACATATTGACAGCATATCTGGAATATCTTTGGAATGACATTGGAGATGCACTTGAGGCTTTCGGGTACTGTTGAGGGAAAAGGAGAGGGCGGGACAAGGAGGGTTCAAATCTTGTGTTAGTGTAAAAGGGCAGGGGCTACATAATTGTTGACTGTGATCCTTCAAAACGTTTTGCACTGTACGCTCTTATGGGACTTAGATTGTATGCACTGTTAAGTAGTAAATTAAATCAATGGACACTATGAGTTGGCCAACACTGCCTTGCTAGATTTAGACTTAGGTCTTCCCAGACCAGCTGACATATACTGTGATATTGCTGCCAATCAGTGATGACCTCTTCATTGGTTAGGATCAAATTTCCTCCAGGAATGACCTTGATATCGCAACATAGTTTTCAAGATTGTCCTCAAGCCTCACTTTCAGCTTTCTGCGTCTTCTGATTCCAGGAGGTACCCAACTCGAAACTTTATGGGGTAGTTAGCCTTCACCCATTCTAACCACAAATCCTAAATAATGTTGGACATTGGATGTTAGTGATCCTGTCTATTCATTCATTATTAAGGATACCTCAAGAACCGCTTGGGGCATCAGATGAACACTTTAAGGGAGTTCTTTGGAGTTGGCGGGAGCTCAAGTGAACGTTGAAGTGTGCCTTTGAGCGATAAAGAAGAACTAATTCAAAAGACACATCCCGTTTATCAAAGCACCATGTCTTCGGCTTCGGGTATCAATCTGGAATTTTTGGCGAATGATATGGGCTAGAGTATGCTATGAGGATCCCCCAACCCTGGCCCTCAAGACTGTTTCTGGTGCCCTCTTATTCTGTTTTCATCTTTTTTTACTCTTAATTTTAGAATAAATTTGTCATATTGGTCGACTATTGGCACCTTTGTTAAATTGCCCCCCACCCCAAGATTTTTCTCTTTGACACCCTTGTCACAGTGGGCCTCCCCAAAGATTTTGCTCTAGATCTGTCCTGGCAGTATAGGATAGGGGGGATCAGAAGTATTTTTCTCTGATTCATCTAAACCTTTGTGCACTATAAGCATCGACGGGACTTACAATTTATTCAATTTTAAGTAGTGAGATAGGTAAGACACTATGCATTGCCGATGACCAATACCCCGTACCTACAAAGTCCTGGAAAAGGCTTCGAGATAAAGGTGAAACTTCTTTAAACCATTGCGGGCATGTGTCCCTCAACTCAGGACTTGGGGGAAAGGCATAGCTAAATCGTAAGAAACTATGTTTACAGGCATACGAAATGACACAAATAAACCGTAAGACTGAAAGATTTGGGACGAGAAGAAAGGAGCCTTAGAAAGAGTCCTAGATTGATTATAATGATATTGACTTGTTTATTGACAGATACATGGGACCTTAATGGTTGGAAAAGCTATAAAAAAATTCCATTGATTGGTGACTCAAAAATAGTTCCTTTTCTTTTGTCTCTGATTGGGTAGCAACTTAGTGATCATGTATGTTGGGCCAAACAAACAAAACACGGAAAAAAATTTGCTGCAAATAATAGGTTTTATGAATTTTGAAGCCCCAAAATAGAAGAAACATCACTTTTTTCTGATACGAGTCAAACTTTCAGGCTATTTAATTTGGATAAAGGAGACCTCAACAAGGACAATAAGTTTCGGAGATGGACTATGATTATATTTATTCTTGATGTCAAAAATTCTATTGTCATAAACCTCGATTTGAATTTCAGGACCGAAAGAACCCCATTTAAGACTAAAAATTATGAAAAGCAACCCCTGTTGTATTCATTTGCGATGTCGATTTTGAAGACTAGTAGACATACCTTGTAGTAGTCTTAAAATATCTTAGTCTTTAACATGCAAGGTTGGCTCCTACGCCATCAGGAGGATTTTTTCCATTGTTCTAACAAATAAAATTTAAAACAAACATCGTTTTCCATATAATGCAAATAGCACTCAAGCCGTTTAAAAGGTGTGTGGTGGAAGGGGGATGGCCCCACATTTATTTGTGAATCCCAATTACTCTTGTGATATTATTTTTGTTGAATTGTTGTCAATATCATGACAAATAAAAATCACACTGTTCGAAATTGGAAATCTTTTTCAATAAAGCACAAATGAAACGCTGGCCTTTACGAGGTTTAGTGGGCCTGCTTCCATTTATGGTGATTTCTGTTCGTTTCAAGTTTGACTAGATGATTAATTTTAATATCTGTTTATTTTAAGACTCGCTTATTCATCGATAATCCTTATACTTGATTGGATAATACTTTTTTGTAATCCTTTTTGGGTTCTATTGATTCATTGATAATGATTTTTGTTTAATATAAGCTGAAATTGCTATATGATTTTTTTTCTGCTTATCTAGAGATATGACAATCTACTTTACGCTGGAAAATATATTTTCTGGGATACGTTTATAAAATTCGCAAGAAAGAAGAGAGAAGAAAGACAATTAGCAAATATTCGAATTATTTAGACCAGATAAAAAAGAGAGAAGAAACAATGGGAAGATCAAAATGAAACAAAACCCCAAATCGGAATAATTAGTATGCTAACACCGCGGAAGGGAAAAACCGGTAGAATAAAGAACAAACTAATTAAAAACGATAAACCCAAATTAGAAAAGGACAGCCACTCACCCATCGCGCTGAAAATTTCCTCCAGAACATGTCTACACGTTAAACGCAGTCGGCTTAGACAAAGTATGACAAATAAAAAGAACTTTGCACAAGAACTCCGGGAAATTCTCCAATTTCAAATTTTTCATGGAAAGCTCACCCAGGGAAAATGTTCATCGTAGAAAATCCCACCAAGGAGAAAACCCCCTCCCAAAATATCTTAATCAAGGCCAGAGACTATTCAGGAATATTAGAGGGTTTGACCTGCCCCAGTCAAAATCTTTGTTCGACTCGTAAAATATAAAAAAAATTACAGTTATAAAACTTGCTGATGCATTTTCTGAAGTTTTTTTTGTATCCCCCTGAATAAAAATCCTGGATACGATCCTGGTTTGAATACTTCCGAGTAACAAATACTATACGTAAACAATGGGTAAATTTTTTGGGTAAATTTCGTAACATTCAGCCCTTTTACTAGGGGCTGTGTGGGGTCATGTTATCCTCAAGGACATAGTTATTGGACCATTCAACTAATTTTAGCAAAATGGCTATCTCCAAGTTTTGATCAGATGGCTTTGGGCAAAATGGGCATGAGAGGGGGTTTAGTTGCCCTCCGATATTCTTGGGCACTTAAAAAGGGCACTAGAACTTTTGATTTACGATCAAATGAGCCTCTTCCATTTTCTAGGATCAATGGTTCAATACCATCATTCCTCGAAAAAAACAAATAAACATGCATCCGTGATCTTTCTTCTGGCAAAAAGAAAACAAAAATTCTTCATTTTGTATATAGGAGCTTGAAACCTCTTTCCAATAAATTGGGCAGATTTTTTCAAACTTGTAACTTCGATTGGTAACATAAAACTTAATGATCCATATATATTTTGAATCAGCATACAAATTCAATTCTTTTGATCTATTTATTGTGACTAAAACTCTGTGCTTAGAGTTTTGGCTACTATTGAGGGGCGTCGCACGGTTCGCAACCACATATCTTTTTTATATTCTGGGGAAAGTGAAAAAAAAAACCGAATAGATACTTTGTTTGTGTATTTTGTTAGGTTAATAAAGAAGCTACGCAATATATGACTGTTATCTCAAATTAAAATATTCTTTTTTCTTTATATAAACTCAAAACTAATTTATTATTATCTGCTTCTTAAAGATTGCCGTCAATTTCAATTATAAATCTGAATTGGCGGAAAGCTCTATTCCCACTAGAACGATGATGTTATCTACTGTTTTATCATCTCACCTGAGTAAACGCACCTGGAAGAAAGGAAGATAATAAAATTCGTCGGAATTGGAAATTAATGCACACAAAAAGGTAATAATGTAGATGTATGAAAAAGATAGATGAAGATTTTTCAAACCAACAAAATTCAAATTCACTATGACAGAGGGTGTGACACTTGGACAATAAGAGCCAAAACAAGATATCTTTCTTGCACTCTAAATGAGATGCTTATGCCAGATAGCGAAGATTCAGCACAGTTACAGTTTAACAGGTGAAGTTCAGAGAAGATTAAAATCTCCAGACACCACAAGGGTTGAAACCATGGTTATTTCCTAATTGAATTGCCCAAATTTGCATGCTACGTAACGATTTCCGGTGCTACAGTCAACAATGTGTGCATGTTGCGATAAAAGCCGTGACACGCGCAGAGTCCGTTTAAGTTTACTTAGATTAGTTTTCAGGCGAATTTTTAAATCTTTTTTTTATGTACAGGCATAAAAATGTATACATAGCAAATGGAGCTGATTAGAGCGCTGAATGGGAAAACTACGCGCACTTGTATATCCCGTATTAAATGTTTTTAAATTTTTTCATTCATAAGAAATGTTCTGACATATATTTTGATGTGAGACACATCCTGTAAATACATTTTATATGTCATTAATTTCAATGTGGTCACATAAAAGAAAGTTCTACATTCAATATAGTACGTGTTACAGTGCTACACATTACCAAACAGTGCGAAAATTGCCATTTTGTGCTCAGGTCACAACCCTGGACACCTTAACAAAGTTAAAAGAAAGCAATTACGCTGGATCACCTTAATTAATTACCTTATTCGATCACCCAAGACCTCGTTCGAAGGGACTGTTGAAGGGCTACAACTACAATTAAAACCTCGTAAGAGGTGGATTGACAACATCGGCTACGTATTACCTTACTATCCAGAACGGCACCTAACAGAATTAAATAAAAAAAAAAACAATTTTTTTAGCTGAAAGTAAGAAGCGACATTAAAACTTAAAACGAACAGAAATTACTCCGTATATAAAATGGGTTGTCCCCTCCGCAATCCCTCGCTCTTTACGCTAAAGCTTTCAATTGTTTTAAAAAGTAGAATTGTGGCAAAGAGTCAAACTTTAGCGTAAAGAGCGAGGGATTGCGGAGGGGACAACCCATTTTATATACGGAGTAATTTCTGGTCGTTTTAAGTTTTTTTCTTTTTTTTTCTTTTTACTTTTCGAGGGGGGGGGATAAACGTTCGTTAAGATTCTATGACTTTTAGGGGCTGTTTCCCCCTATTTTCTTAAATAAGGCAAATTTTCTCAGGCTCGTAACTTTTGATGGGTAAGACTAAACTTGATGAAACTTATATATTTAAAATCAGCCTTAAAATGCGATTCTTTTGATGTAGCTATTGATATCAAAATTCAATTTTTTAGAATTTTGGTTACTATTGAGCCGGGTCGCTCCTTACTACAGTTCGTTACCACGAACTGTTTGAAAGTATATCTGAGTACTGGTCTATAAAATTTCGAAAGGGAACGGCCCCAAATATCCCGTGAGGATGGATGAGATTTAAGTGAGTAAGTAGTACTCCTTCACACGGTATTTGCAAGAATAATGAATAGGCCTACTTAGTAAATATGAATACCCAAAAGGCTAGAGTGTCACTTTCGTTTATCTAACATTTAAATAAATAACTCACCTGAAGTTTCAATTTTAAAAAGCTATATCCCGCAATTTTGAACAAAATGGATTCTGTAAAGGAAGAAACTGTTGATGAGAATTTATTATATATTATGCTAAATTGATTGTTACGAATATTCTGACATTCAAAAAAAGAATTCTTGGAAGTTTAAGTTGTCCATAAAGTTTATTGTTATGGTGAAAAAAAGAATGTATTTAGTCAAACAGTTCGTGGTAATGAAGTGTAGTAAGGAACGAACCGGCAAAATAGTAACCGAAACTCTATAAAACGGAATTTTGATACCAGTAGTTACATCAAAAGAATTGTATTTTAGTGCTGATTTTATATATATATGTTTCATCAAGATTAATTTTACCCATCAAAAGCTACGAGCCTGAGAAAATTTGCCTCATTTTCGAAAATAGGGGGAAACACCCCCTAAAGGTCATACAATCTTAGCGAAAATCACACTATCAGATTCAACGTATCAGACAACCATATTATAGAAGTTTCAAGCTCCTATCTACAAAAATGTGGAATTTCACATTTTTTGCCAGAAGACAAATCACGGATGCGTGTGTTTGTTTTTTTGTTTGTTTTTTTGTTGTTTTTTCCCAGGGATGATCGTATCTACTCAGCGGTCCTAGATTGTCGCGAGAGGGCCCATTTTAACTCAAATTAAAAGTTCTAGTGCCCTTTTTAAGTGACCAAAAATTGGAGGCCTCTGGGCCCCCTCCCATGCTCATTTTTTCCCCAAAGTTACCAGATCAAAATTCTGAGATAGCCATTTTATTCACCGTAGTCGGAAAACTTAATAACTATGTCTTAGGGGACGACTTACTCCCCTGCAGTCCCCGTGGGAGGGGCTGCAAGTTACAAACTTTGACCTGTGTTTACATATAGTAATGGTTCCTGCGAAGCGTACAAACGTTTTAAGGGGGATTTTTTGGGTTTAGGGGAGAGAGTTGAGAGGGGGGTTATGAGGTAGGATATTTCCACGGAGGAACTTCTCATGGGAGAACATAATTTCAATGACGGAGGCGCAGGATTTTCTAGCATTATTTGAAAAAACAATGAAAAAAAAATGTGAAAAGTTTTTTCTACTAAGGAGCAGCATCAAAACTTGAAACGAACAGAAATTATTACACATATGAGGGGTTTATCTCCTCGTAATACCTCACTCTTTACGCTAAAGTATTTTTGGTAATTTCAACTATCTTAACAAAATTTAAGCTTTTGTGTAAAGAGTGAGGTAGCGACGTGGGGTGAACCCCCTCATATTCGCAAGAAAAACATACGAATAAAAAAGTTCGCCATGTAAGCTAATTCGTATGTTACGTATATTTTTAATAATGAAAACTTTCGTAAAAAATTAAAAGTTCTAGTTGCTTTTTTAAGTAATCGAAAGATTGGAGTGCAACTAGGCCTTCTACCTCTCTCCTTTTTTCTCAAAATCTTCCGATTAAAACTGTGAGAGAGCCATTTAGCCACAAAAATTAACATGCAAATTTCGTTTTAATGTCTAACTATATCTATGTCTATGTTTATGTCATATGTCCAGGTTCTATGTCTTTTGCCAGAAGGCAGTTCACGGGTGCGTGTTTATTTGTTTGTTTGTTTTTTCCCCGGGGGGTGATCGTATCGACCCAGTGGTCCTAGAATCTTGTGAGAGGGCTCATTCTAACGGAAATAAAAAGTTCTAGTGCCTTTTTTAAGTGACAAAAAGTTAAAACAGCAAAGTTTTTGCTGTTTTAAAAAATAGAGTTAAGAGAATGAGTCAAACTTTAGCTTAAAGAGCAGGGCGTTGATGAGGAAGCAGCCCCTTTCATATACGAAGTAATTTCTGTTCATTTTAAGTTTTAATGTCGCTTCTTACTTTCCGTTAAAATAACTTCTTTTTTTACCCCATAAAGCTTGAGTGACAACCCATAGCCTTCTATGGCATGGGCGGGAAGGAAACATCCCCCCTTTTTGTTGGTAGTAACTCAATAGGAGTTCAAGGATTAGGGTTACTCTCAACGGATTCCTGAGGGGATAGAACCCCATCAGTTACTCTTGAAATGGTTCTATAGGATCCCCAAGTATTCTGTTTTATTATACTGGGATTTGGCTTAACTCAATAGGATTAGGAATAGGAACAGGGTTAGGGTTACTCTCAATGGATTCCTTAGGGGATATAACCCCATCAAATACTCTTGAAATGGTTCTATAGGATCCCGAGTTATTCCGTTTTATTATACTGGGATTTGGCTTAACTCAATAGGACAATATCAGGTATATGTGCCTAAGCTTTTCTATATGTGAATATAGTCGGTATATGTGCAAACTATAGAGTAATATGCAAATATCATTGAGTATAGAATATGTGCATACAGACAAATGGAGCATAATGAGTACATATATAGAGTAAATGTGCATACTATAAAATATGTATGCATACTGCAGAGTATATGTGCATAAGAGTTTAGTTCGGAGGGAAGATGAAAAAGCTGGGATGAGGGAAAGTAGTGCCAAAATACGCGAATTAAATGAAAAAAGAACAATAAGAAACTACACGAAATGGGAGGGGGCAAGAGCCTGAGCTGTGTACGACCCTTCCTGCATAATATATATTTTAGGATCTCTATTTCTATCGATCTCTATTGACATCTATTTTTATCGATTTTATAAAGGTATCGTAATTTAACATACTTTTATAAGCTTCTAACCTCCAACAGTAATTGCACCGTTTAATTGTCCTAGAATTTATTTCTTCCTTAGACTTCGGGATAAGAAAAACATCCTTGATGATTGAATTTCAATCTCTCACTCTCTTGTCTCTCTCTTTTTACCAAGAGTGTTTTATTCATGCACTATTTCCAACACTCAATCACTTACCAGTGACAAATTATGAGGGATTACAATGACAAAACTAAATCGATCCTTAGTTAAGCCTTTCTAATGTCCTTTTAGTCAAAATTGGTCAATAAAAGTGAAGTAATATTGTCTTTTTGTGTGTGGATGCAAACTCTTTTTGTAAGGTTCTGGGGCGTCTTTCCAAACATGGAGGCAATTTTGTATAATCTTTGGACTGTTTTTAACAAAATAGCCATCTCAAAATTTTGATCAGATGTATTTGGGCAAGCTTCAGATTCAGATTCATTTATTCAAAAATTCATATTCATCAAAAACTTCAACGTGCCCATATGGAGAGACAAGCTCGACTACTGGGCAAGACATATAAACAAAATTTAACAATCCTCATTGATACAGAACAAACAAAAAATGAACCACTATTTCATAAAAAAAAACAAAAAAAAAACAAAAAAACACTATCTTTAATGAGAGTATTTAAGGTGGAGTAAGTGGAGTGAGGCCAAAATAAAATAAAAAATAAAAAAAATTTACCAACCGTTCTTGCAAGCAGATTCCATTATATAACTTTTTAATCGTCTCTTGAAAGATCCTTTTGGTAACTCAACAAATTTATTTACTGAATATTTGTTGGCTATTGATGGGATCATATACCGGAGGTTAAAACGGGATCTTTCATTTTTCACCAGAGGTAGTTTGTATGGGTTAAAACATCTAGTTATCAGTGAATTTTGATGTTTGGACAGTAAATTCTGGTCAAAAAAGAAATTATGTACATG
This sequence comes from Artemia franciscana, assembly GCF_032884065.1. NCBI lineage: Eukaryota > Metazoa > Arthropoda > Branchiopoda > Anostraca > Artemiidae > Artemia > Artemia franciscana. The sequence continues at coordinate 26,088,065 of NC_088876.1, read as the reverse complement.
TTGAATCTTAAAAAACCAACTAGATAATAGTAGATGAGATTTCTGTGTAAGAGTCATTATGTCTAGAAACAGGTAAGAGGTACGTGTTTCAGAGTGGATATCTGTACTCCTCGGGTGTTGTAAAAACTTATATAGAATTCGAATAGCTTTGTTTTGCAGGGCTTGTAGTGGTTTAATATGTGATTTAAAAGTCAGCAAAAATATAGCTGAGCAATATTGGATTTGTGCATCAATTAGGCAAAAATATAGGATTCTTAGAACCTTATATGAGAATAAAAATTTTAGTCGGTTGAGCAAACCTATATATCTCGATAATTTGAGTCTCAACAACGAAATATGTGTAATAAAATTCATGGTAGGGTCAAAAACGATACCTAAATATTTTGCTGTGTATACTCTTTTGATTTCATGAATAGTATCAATAGTAATTCCATTCAGAGAAACATTTTTCGACTTTTGATTTGATCTTCCATAAATAATAAATTCTGTTTTAACAAAATTAGGGACAAGTTTGTTAATTTGGAACCAATTTGTGATGGATTTTGCAACTTCAATCAGTTTTTCTTTCAGTGCATCTAATGTTGGTGCTTTTAAACTTGCTGCAGTATCATCCGCAAACATAATTGTTAATGCATTTTCAGGAGTAGATTTAGGGAGATCATTTATATATATATTAAAAATAATAGAGGTCCTAAAATTGAACCGCAAGGTTCAATTTTTGAACGCAAGGTTCAAAATTGAACCTTGCGGTACACCGATATTATTATTCGATGTCTCAGACGAATATTCACCATCAATATCTACCACAAACCTTCGATTGTGCAAGTATGATTTGATTAATTTTAAAGGTACTCCTCTTATTCCAATATTTTCAAGTTTTTTAAATAGAATTTCGTGATTTAAAGTGTCGAAAGCTTTCTTAATATCAAAAAACAATGTAGCTGCTAAACAATCATCATCTAAAGCATCATTAATGAAAATATGTGTTGCGGCGACAGCATCTTCTGTCGATCTATCTTTTAAAAAACCAAACTGGAACTTCGGAAAAAAATTTATCTTTTCCAGAAATGATGTAAGTCTATATTTCATTATTTTTTCAAAAACTTTAGCCAGTGGGGAAAGGAGTGCAATAGGACGGTAATTATTGGGATCTTGAGCCTCCCCTTTTTTAAATATAGGGATTAGTTTAGCCTTTTTCAGAAGATCAGGGAAGACACCATTTTTTATGCTCTTATTTGTAACATCTGCAAGAGGTTCATATATTACTCCTGATATTATCTTTAAAAGATTTGTCGATATATCATCTACTGAAGCCGAATTTCCTCTCTTTAAATCACTAATAGCTTTTTGGTATTCATCAAATGATACTGGTAGCATATACGATGATTTATCTTCGTTTTGGGGCAAAAATCGTGTATAGTCTGATGACTTATCCAAAAGATCTCTAACCAATTCTTTACCAATTTTACTGAAATTATTATTTGCTTAGCAAATAATTCTGCGATATCCTTTTTTTCAGTTGATTCATTAGCGTCATTTCCATTATTAAGAAAAGTCAGTATTGCTCTTGGTTTATTTTTATTTAATTTATCACGCAAGATTTCCCACATTTTCTGCTGGGACACAGCTGAAGATATTTCCTTCTCATAATAATTTCTTTCACTTTCTCTCAAAGTTCTAGTCAGGGTGTTTTTGTACAATTTGAATTTCTGGATGTTTTCATCAGACGGATAGTTGCATTTAATTTTGTATAGTCTATTTTTTTCATTAATACATTTTAACAGTCTCGGGGATATCCATGGTTTTTGTGGCATTGACTTGGGTGTTTTCCTTTTAACTTTCGGACATATATCATTATAAACATCATTAAATGATTTATAAAACATTTACAATGCCTTGTTTGCATCCTCAGTACTGACTACTTCCTTCCAATCTATATCTCCTAGCTTAATAGTTAAACGCGCAATTGATTCATCATTTATTATACGACCTGTTTTTTCATTGCGTTTATTTTTTTTAGATCTGGCCAAATTAAATTCAGAAATTATCACACCGTGATCTGAAATATCATTTAATATGACAAAAGTTGAAAAACAAATACTATTTGAAAAAATATTATCAATTAATGTTGCTCCAATATCATCTATTCGAGTTGGAATCAGACATGATGGGAGCAGTCCTTGACAAAGCATTAGTTCTAAAAATTCTCTTATCTTCGAATCATTTTGTCCGAGGGAGGCTAGTTGCCCCCGATCACTTTGACTGTTCAAAAGCAACTATAAATTTCAATTTACAATAAAATGGGCCTCCCCCAAAGGTCATACAACCACCTCTTCCATTAAAATGTCACATGCCCCCAGGGCATAACTTACAACCCTTGCTTCCAGGTTCTGGGGGATCACGTCGACACAGGATATTTTTTCATCTGATTTTCGGACTGTTATGAATGTCTCAAGATTTTGATGGGATGCATAGGGGAAAAAGGGTGTGGTGGGCTAGTTGCCCTCTGACTATTTGTGACTCTTAAAACGGCACTACAATTTCTCGTTTTCCATTGAATGAGCCCCCTCCGAAGTTTACAGAATACTCTTACATATGAAATGCCTGCAGAAAAATAATAATAATACTAAAACATTGTAGCCTTATGGCATTTACTATAGGTAGCCCATTAGTGTTGCCTCTGAAAAGGAACTAGAACTGAGACCACCCCTTCCATTATCCCTTGTATGCTCCTGGGGCATAACTTGAAACCTTTTCTCCAGGCTGTGGGGATTGTGTCGACTTCAGAGGCATTGTACATGATGTTTGAACCATTTTTTTTTTTTTTTTAAAGAAAATGGCTATCTTTAAATTTCAATCGGATACATTTAGGGAAAAGAGAGCTAGTTGTCCTTTGGTCCCTTTTGAGTCTTAAAAAGGGAACTAGGAATTTCAATTTCCAGTCAGAAGAGCCTCCTCCAAAGTTTATACGGAAACTCCTTCCATAAAATACTATATACCCCCCAAGCATAACTTACAACCCTTTCCCCCGGGCCTTGGTGGTTGTGTCAACCTTGGAGGTATGACTATGTGATCCTTGGATTAAAAAAATAACAATCTTGAAATTTCGATAAGATTCATTTGAGGAAAATCAGGTGTGGGGGGGAGGCTATCTGCCCTCCAATAGCTTTTTATTCTTAAAAAGGAATCTAGAATTTTCAATTTTCAATCAAATAAGCCTCCTCAAAAGTTAAAACAACCACCCTTCCATAAAACCTTATATGTCCGTGGGCATAACTTACAACCCTTAACCCCCCAGGTTTTGAAGGGTTATGTCTACCCCGGAGGTATTGCTGCCTATAAAGTGTTGCCTCTGATAATATTCATAAAGTTCAGTGATTTATTTTCAACTTAACAACCACCATATTTCAAAAACTCATTTACCACACTTTCTGAGCCTCTAGCCTTGTTATTTTTCAATGGTTTTATTTCTGTCTCAAATTGTTCTAAAAAAATTGGTCTTCCTGCAATTTTAGGTTGTCAAAAATATTCTGTCTTTTTTTGTGTATCGTTTCCTGCAACTTTGTCGTTTCGTGAGCCTGGTTAGCATATGGTTAAACAAACTCAAACGTAGCATCTGAATTTCAGATGTCAGGTGAGGCAGAGGCGCCATTTGGGGGAGTCAGGGGTGGGCAAATGCCCACCGCAGATTTTCCAGGGGGCCCAAGCTTCCACCACAAAGGGCCCTTTTCCGGCCACCATTATCCATTATGTCCAACATAATCCATTCTGTTCAAATGATTTGAACTAAATGCACGCCTATTAGCAAAAGAGCGTAATTACCTGACGACCCTTGGGGTAATTACGCTATTTGCTATTAATCATTGTAAACTTTGAAAGTAGGTTAGATTCATAATAAAAGTCTCAAGTTCCATCAAATGCCCCATGCCCGCCCCAAGATTGGGCCCAAATGGCGCCTCTGAGATGAGGTGGGAAACACCTGGTCCTGAAGCTGAGGTTTCAGGTTTCAATCAGTCAGAGTTTAACAAAGTCTCAAATCTCCCTGTACTTCTCTTTTTTATGGTTTATTTATCATTAACTACGACTCCTATCCATCTTTAACTGGGACATTGTTACTTCTGCTTAATTTGTTAGCACACCAACATAGCATTTACTACCATATCGCTGGCTGCACAAGGCAGATACTGCGCTATTTGTTATATACTACAATATGTTATATATCATTATTTCATCTTTTGTTCATCCACCAAAGAGGTTAAAATAACCCTCTTGGCATCTGCGCTAATCTTGACAAAACTCCCTTTTACCCTTATTTTACTATTAATGATATATTCAAAAAATTACAAATTAAAATTATAATCTATAAGAATTATGAACTATTATTTTAGTCTTTAAGTCTATGGTGTTTCAAGGGGATGTGAAGACTGCCAAAACACACCAAAGTATCAAGAAAATACAAGATTCCCCAAAATTTCTTTGTTTTTTACATCTCTTCTAATATCCCCAGGAAATTGTATACATGTGTGCTAGATTTATATCTAGTTTTATATCTTCTATCTATCTAGTTTTTATCTAGTTTTCTATCTAGTTTTATATCTTAAGTTTTATATCTTCTCTTCCGTTGTTTGTTTTTGAGACATTGAGGTAAATATTCGGAGAAAATAAGAATTAAAATAGAAATTCAAATTTTTGTAGTTGCGAGTTTTAATGCTTAAAACATTTTTTGCCATATAAACCATAATTTTTTTCAAATATTAAAATTTTGGGTATTTTGGGTGGTTCAGAAGGTGGGTAAATGCCACCCTTAGATACTCAATTGTGCTCTTCTAATCAACCGTTCTGCATCACAGAAGTAACTAATTTGTCCAGTTGTTCACAAGAAATTTTGAATAAAAAAACCTTACTACACCACTTCGAGAAGAATCAATATTTGGCCCCTTCAAAATTGAAAAAAACGACATGCATATTCTAAATTTCTATTCTTCTTACGACTATGTCCTATTAAGTTACTAGGACTAACATATAAAATTTTCTCTAATGATTCCTTTCAATAACGTTCTTCCTCTTTTCTTATGGATAAAAGCGAAAGTAACATAAGGAAGCACAGAGCCCCTTTTCAGTATTTGGAAACAAGCCACAGTAGCTTCATCCCCTTCGTATCATTTGTCCATAATGTCTTTTTCAGGGGAAACCAGCTTCTTAGTTCTTTTCTCTCCAAAATTTCTACATTCATTCGTGATTCAATGGTTTAACCTTAGAGTATTGTCGTTAGAAAGTATTAACACAAAAATGGACAATCATTAGACCAAACTAAGGGCTAAATTGTCAGAGTAATTACTGCAGATTGGTAATTAGAACGGCAAACGAACGCGCCAGAAACTTCAGAACTTCATGTATTGAGCATGCTCTTGAACCCCATGTAGCACGCATAATTATCGAATAAAATACCCTTAAAGTAATAAATATTACTATTGCTGCCACTAACACTTCATCGCAGAAAGCCAACAGAGACCAAGATAGATGCGTGCGCTCCTCCCCAGACCCACTATGTTTAGAGGTTAGTTCTTCACTTCAGTCCATTAAATTTTAATTATTTCACTTGTGTTTTTATGATCCTCCCCACCCCGTTTGAGGATGTCCTATTTGTTTTTTGGCACAAAGCTGGATCACCAAAAAGCCGAATTTTTAGCAACCTGTTCCTAGTCATAAGCTGCGAATTAACGGTTAATGTTTCAGAATTAGAGATTATATTTTTACTTTGCCTAATTTCACATGACAAAGGTATTGTCCAGCACTACAGAGAAGCTGTTGAAATTTATAAATATTAGCATTTAGGTCCAGCTTTGAACAGAGATTCAGGCGATTTAAGAATAAATGAGTCGTATTTCGGTATTCTCTAAAGAGAAGCCGATACTTTAATAATCCCTTAAATAAACGTTGAACCATGTCCCCAATCACATAATCAAATACATCATCAACCCCTTACGTCTCAAAGGGTATCCGCAAGAAATACAAAGGTTAAAATCAGAAATCAGGTGATCTACTTCTCTAATTTATTCAATTGCTGCTTCGTTTGTTTGAGTGAATGAATTTTTTCTTTATTTCTCAGTTATTCGTTAGTATCCGTCGTTGACAGTTCAAATTTGTTTGGATTCAATAAAACAAAGGCCTGGTATCTGCTCAACGCCCCTCTCTTTACGCTAAAGTTTGACACTTTAAACTTTTTTTTTAAACAGTAACAAACTTTAGCGTAAAGAGCGGGGCGTTGAGGAGGGACCAGCCCCTTTCATATAAGAAGTAATTTCTGCTCATTTTAAGTTTTAATGTCGCTTCTTACTTTCACTTAAAAAAACTTGTTTTTTTATTTAATTTCTGAACGTTTTTGAATTAATGCATGTTTTGATTTTGGCTCTCCGCAGATGAATAACTAAAACGATATTTACATATTTATTTTTTTTGGCTAAATGGCTTTCTCATAGTTTTGATCAAATGATTTTGGGAAAAAAGGGGCGGTGGAGGAAACTTAATCCCCCCCCAGTTTTTTTGGTTACTTAAGAAGGCAACTAGAAAATTTAATTTTTTGCAAACCTTTTTATTAGTAAAAGATATACGTAGCTTACGAATTAGCTTACGTAACGAACTTTTGTATTCGTATGTTTCTATTACGCATGTGAGGGGGTTTACCTCCTCAGCAGTACCTCGCTCTTTACAACAAAGCTTAAGTTTCGTCCCAATTCCTTAAGAATGACCCCTGAATCACAAACGCCGTAGAATAAATAGTTGAAATTACAAAAATAATTTAGGGTAAAGAGTGAGACATTGAGGAGGAGGGGACGAATCCCCTTATATGCGTAGTAATTTTTGTTCGTTTTAATGGTGCTCCTTACTTTCAGATGAAAAAACTTTTTCATATTTATTCTTTTATTGTTTTTTTTAAATAAAGCTAGAAAATCCTGCGCTCCCTTCATGGAAATTTTTTCCCTCCATGACAAATTACTCCATGGAAAGTTCCCCCAACATATATCCCTCTTCTCAACAACTCCTCCCCCCCCACCAAAAAATTTCCCTCTGAAAACGTGTGTACACTTCTCAATAACTATTACTACATGTAAGCACAGGTCAAAGTTTGTAACTTGTAGCCCCTCCCACGGGGACTGTGGCGGAGTAAGTCGTCCTCAAAGACATAGTTACAAGGTTTCTCGACTATGCTGAATAAAATGGCTTTCTCAGAATTTTGATCCGATGACTTTGGGAAAATGATTAGCGTGGGAGGGGGCCTAGGTGCCCTCCAATTTTTTTGGTCACTGAAAAAGAACACTAGAACTTTTTTTTCCGTTAGAATGAGCCCTGTTGCAAAATTCTAGGACCACTGGGTCGATACGATCACCCCTGGGAAACGAAAAAAAAAAAAACAAAAAACAAACAAACAAATAAACACGCATCCGTGATCTGCCTTCTGGCAAAAAATACAAAATTTCACATTTTTGTAGATAGGAGCTTGAAACTTCTACAGTATGGTTCTCTGATACACTGAATCTGATGGTGTGATTTTCGTTAAGATTCTATGACTTTTAGGGGGTGTTTCCTCCTATTTTCTAAAATAAGGCAAATTTTCTCAGGCTCGTAACTTTTGATGGGTAAGATTAAACTTGATTAAACTTATATATTTTAAATCAGCATTAAAATGGATTCTTTTGATGTAGCTATTGCTAACAAAATTCCGTTTTTTAAAGTTTTGGTTACTATTGAGCCGGGTCGCTCCTTACTACAGTTCGTTACCACGAACTGTTTGATTTCGTGCAAATCGCGGATATTGGCGAATATCTCACTTTATTGTTTGTTAGGTATTTGATTTTAATTCATTTAATTTTTAGCTTTTTTTTATTTTTTGACATTTTCTTTTCATTGGTCTTGTTGCACTTTCCGCGCTTGTTTTTAGTTTTTCCTTTTTTCCCTTGATCATATTATTTTGTTCGCGCTGAAGAAGAGAGGCGGTTGTTCTCTCAAAATATTCGCTTTCTGTCAATTCTTCAGTATTTTCATTTGGCCTTTAAAAATCCCATTTTTGATCTTTTTCTTTCTTTATAATGAAAAAAAAAATCACCAATGCAATAGCACAAACACAGAAATAAACATAAACTATAAAAAAAACAAATAAAAACATATAAACAAAAAGAAAGACAAGAGAAAGGAAGACTGTTTTCCTACTTTAGTAATTAATATAGATCAGTACTTGACTGAGGCATTAACCCTACTCATCTATACAATTACATAGGTCAAACAGCATAGCTATACACAATCAACCATAAAGAATAATTCATGGACAGGCAGTCATGCCGTAAGTAAGTATAAGTCGCCAGTTATAAAATATTTAAAACAATAAAAAAGACACATAAATCAGAGGCGACAACCCAACACAAGGATTTATGTTATGACAGGTCAATGTGGTTGAAGAAATTATCTTTGTCAGTAATTAACGTGACATAAAACGGTTATTTGAAAGTTTACTTGAATTTAAGCAAAAATGCTACTTAAAATGTGGTTGGCGAAACCTAATTGAAGCAGTTAGAGGGGTGCAGATGAGGGTTTTGGTAGTGCACAGGTTCTGGAATAATTCTCATAAGGAAATCTAAAACCAACAACGATAGAAGACTGTCACTATGAGAGCAATCAGAATTTACAATGAATTATCGATTCAAACTCAAAATGAACCGAAATTACCACATACAGAAACTAGACCTACGTTGCCTGGGCAACGTGAAGTGTTGCGGCAACCTTTGTCCGGCTTCGCCGATTAAAGTGTTGCGAGAGCAACACTTTGGTTTTGTTTCTTTGCTATCGGTTAAATGCTGAAGTTGTCAAAACTATCAAAGCATTCAAAACAGCATATTCAAAGCAGAACACAATGAGTAATCACATGATCAAATTGTATAGCGTCGAAAAAACAACAGCAAAAGAATATCGGAAGAAGGGACTAAATTGAGTTTGCAGCCAGTTGAACTTTATCCTTTTCAATCGTAGACATCGTGACGGATGGAAACTTAGAACATTATCTTATATAATCTAGATGGTATTATAAAGCTATCCGTAACTTTTCAGGATCAAAAGACCATAGATGTGTACCAATTTGCACAAATTTGTAGCCCTTCATGAGCCTCATCTAGCAACCGATTCTTACTTACAAGTCCCTCTCCCGTGATATACATCAAGTTTACCGGAAACAAATAATGGGTACACCAACTAGCAAAAGTTACAAACCCCTTGTCGCTGAAGATCATTGTAGCGTAACAGCTGATTATTACTTACAACTCCCCTACATGTCTTACAATCGGGAACCAAGTTTTTCCTACCATCAATTACACCAAAAACAGATAATAGGTACACCAATCAGCAAAAGTTGCAAACCCCTCATTGCCAAAGATGATTATAATCTAATATTCGACTATTTCTTGAAAGTCCCCTACATATCTCACAATTGGTATCGGTCTAGTTTTGGTTTAAGTGTGTTACAGAGACACCCTTTTGGCAGCCTGGATGAATATGATGTCTTTGAATTTAGTCTAACATCCTACTCAACATTCCCCGAATGTTTTAGCTCAATACCCTGAGTCGTAACTGAGCAACTGCATATATCTCACTTTGACTACATGGATTTATATAAAGTTGTTGTTGTTTTTTTTTTTTAATTCAACATCTCTTTGAACATTCCCAGACAGTTTAAACTTAATATCATTTACCGTTACTGGAATATTGCAGATACACCCTTTTGATAACCTGGTTCAAAAAGTGTCTTTTGATTTATATTTAGCTCTATATAGCAAAAATTTGAGCTCTTCGCGGCATGAGATCTTTTGTTACCTAAAACGCCAATGGGACCTCTTTTTGTTACCTAAAACGGTAATGGAATTTTCTTTCGAATTAGCTTTCACCCGATATTAAACGAAAATCAATTGGATTGAATCATCTCTGGGAAAACGCATTCACTACCATATTTCTAAAATAAAAGAGAAAAATCATGTCTTTGCGTAACGGGCATTCCAAATACAAATTTTCTCAAAGTTATAAGTTTTTATTAGTAACTTTTATTGGTGATGTATTGGAAACGAATTTCTATTGGTAACGAGTTTGAAACATAATGAATCCCCGTAGAAAGCACATTCTTTGGATATGTATATCGTTCTAAAACGTTAATTCCTTAATAATTTCATTTTGTATTGGTATGGGCCGTTATTAGCTTAGGTTCTTTACCATGAACTGTTTGATAACCTCAGGTACTAAAATCAAACCGTATTCGTTGTACAGCTTATTGTTTCATATACGTTAATTCAAAACAGCACTTAAAGGTTATTCCTAGAAAGCTTCTCTAGAAGACATTTTGAATATCTATCGAAGCCTTTCACCTTCTTAGATCCGATCCGTTCGTTTTACCATAATTTTACATGAAACACTTAAATCATCTCAACCTATTGATGTTACCTTAACCAATGTAAATTAATTAATTGATTAACCTAGGACACTTTTACCTTCCAACTTTTCACCGCATTATTCATTCCCTTTACTGTGTTTTTTGAGCAAAGTCACTGAAAATATCAATGCTTTAAAAATTTTTTAAATTTTTAAAAATTTTTTAACGTGAACATTTAAACTCAAAAGCTTAAAAGAATACATAAAAGCTTGTAGATATGCCATTTTGATAGCCTGGACGTATTTAGAACGTTTTGATTTTGTTCAACATCCCCCTCTACAACCTTGCAATTTAAACCTCATACCCTTTACCGTAACTTTGAAACAGCAGATAAGCCTCTTTGACAACCTGGATATATCTACTGTTTTTTATTCAGTTCAACAGCATCCTGAGCATTCTCTGAAAGTTTATTGGTTGAACACCAACAAGCTATTGGTTGAACGCCAATAGTGTCTTTTAATTTTGCTCAACATCTTCCTAATATTCTCTGAATGTCGTTGACGTTGCTTCATTACCGTTAAAACTATTTGAACAAAAGAGTGACGAAATGAAGCAACAGAAAATTTCACGAGAGATATATTATTTTGGCACATTAGGCCGGGTGGGGCGTTAAATAAAGGGAAATTCTTTTATAAATGATATTAGAAATATTCTACAAGTTTTAAAAGTTGTTTTAAGAAGCTTATAGTTTTACCCTTGCCAAGAGCACAAACTGTGTTCTGATACCACTTTCGCTAAAATTAAAAAAAAAATTGGTACTACAAATTCAGCCTTTTAAGACTTCAGGTTCCCAAAAATCAATTTACGGACCATCCTTCCAATGGTTGCTCGGCACTTAAGTAATAGTGTCGTTATATATAATTTTTCGACATTCAACTACATATTTGTTTATGAACAAATACAGCAAAATCTGGTGACCTCTGAAGTTACAAGGTTGTGTATATACCTTAACAATTGTTCTAAGCCAACTTGCGATATCAGGAAGCATGATATGAGTTTCTATTCTAGTAAGGCAATGAATTCTGTTTTTTTTTTCTTTTTTTTCCACAAAAAAGGTAAAAAATTCTTGTGGTAAAATCCAAAACTCTATACAAAACTTTATATGGCATTTCAGCCCCCTTTCAAAAAAGTTCTGAATCCATGGTACAAAATAGCAGAAATTTGAACTTTTCGCAGATTGAAATCATTTGCTGCCTAAAAACGGCATTGAAAAATTTAATTTTTGTTCCAAAGAGTAATCCTGCGATATTAAAGACGATTAGCTGGATACAATAATCCAAGGGCAAACGCATTCGGGAAAAAATAGTGTCTGCATATAGGAGAATCCAAATACAATTTTTTAAAGCTTGTAACCTTTTATTGGTGATTTTTGTTGGTAATAAATATTTTAGTGATAAATCTCTACTGGTAATGAATTAGAAAGATTTAGAATCCCTGTAGAAAGCAAAATCTTTAGATATGTGAATTGCTCTAAAACTTCATTTTTTTAATAGTTTAAAATTCTAAATTGGTACGGACTGCTATTGACATAGAGTCTTTACCATGAAATGTTTGATATCTGAAGGCACTGAAATCAAATCATATTGGCTGTACAGCTTATGGCTTGATATACGATCATTCAAAACAGCACTCAAAGTTATCCCTAGAAAATCCCCTCTACAAAACATTTTAAATAACTATCACAGCCTGTCAAAGAACCGTCAACCCTGAAAAACTTCATAGATCCGTTCATTTTACTATAATTTTATTTTAAATACTCAAATCACCTTAAACTAGGGATGTGACATTAACCAATGTTAATAAATTAATCAATTAATCTTGGAAACTTTTGCCTTCCCACTTGTCATTAAGTTTTTCATTTCCTTTGGTTTGTTTTTTGGGAAAAGGTCAACGAAAATAGCCATATTTTTAAAATTTTAAAATCTATGCATAAACATTAAAGCTTAAAGGCATACCGAAAAGCTTAAACTTAGTAGCATTAGCCATTTTTTAGATATTTCAGATGCACCCGTAAAACAACCTGGATATACATAGTATCTTTTCATTTAGTTTAACCTCTCCATAAACTATCCTTCAAACTTCCAACTTAATGCCCTAAGCTGCTCTTAAGAAATTGGAGTTATGCTATTTTGATAGCCTGGACACACTTAAAGCGTTTTGATTTCATTCAATATCCCTGTCTGTATTCCCCAGCAATTTAAACTTCTTATCTTTAATAGTTCTTCAGATACTGCAGATGCGCCTTTTTGACAGACTTGATGCAAGCAAAGTTTTTATTTAGTTCCCCACCCTCATCAGCATTCCCTGAAAGTTTCAAACTAACGTTCTTAGTTCTCCTGAAATATCGCACGTACACCCTTTTGTTAAACTGGATTCTTATAGTGTCTTTTAATTGTTCAACATCTTCTCAACATTCTCTGAATGTCTTTGACGTTGCTTATTTGCGGTTAAATCTGTTTGAGCAAAAGAGTGACAAAATCAAGCAGCTGAAAACAAAATGGGAAGTATATAATTTGGGAAAATTACGGGGGGGGGGGGGTTAATAAAGTGAAGTACTTTCGGGCATTATATAATGAAGTATTTTATAGTGTTTCCTTGTGAACACCTTCAACTGTATACTGATACTGGTCTCGGGAAAAATTTGAAACATTTTGGCATTGTAAATCCAGTTTTCTAGACTTTAGGCACATGACTTCCGCAAATCAGCACCTTCTAGTGACCTCTGAAAGTGGGAGGCTATTACTTAAGAATGGTTCTAAGCCAATTTGTAATTTCAGAATTTGGCTCGGTAGCTTTTTCCTAGTAGGAACAAAAATTATGTTTGCGGCACAAAAAGGTAGAAATTACTTCATTCTATGGTTCTAAAAATTGAGCTCTTAAAAAGGCTGAAGAAGATCCTTTAAATTTTTTCCAGAGGATAGTTTAAAGCTCTTGCTGCACTGAAAGTTACATAAAAAATTCTATATTTGTAATAATCAGAGTTTCCTCTCTAGCAGATCAGCATTACTCGTTTTTGGTAAATGTCGTCTGATTTTCCCACGTGAAACTTCATTTAATTGCAGATAAGGCGAAATTGAAGAAAAACAAAACATGCAGCCGGGTTTGTACGAAAATCACTGAAACTTTCACAGGAAGAAGTTTCACTATAGAAATAAACAAATCGCTAATACTAATCAAAAACTACTATATGTGACAACCACGCCAAGATTTACCAATAAGGCCACTCGGCCCGGGGCTAGGGACGCACAATACCAGGGAGCGCAATAACCTACCACTGAGTAATTTTTTCGTAACAAAAACGTAATTGGTGTGATTTGTCATCAAAGCGCTTAGTGTACTCCCGCTGCCACGATCCATATTCACAGAAAAGTGGTTTTAAAGGAAACTCCGCGGTTATTTATAAAGTATCAGAGATCTCCCTGTCAGTGTCAAGTCATAATGTCAGTGTCAAGTCAAAGTGTCAGGTATACAGTATCAGTGTCAGAGATGTCAGAGTATATCGTTAAGATTCTATGACTTTTAGGGGGTGTTTCCTCCCATTTTCTAAAATAAGGCAAATTTTCTCAGGCTCGTAACTTTTGGTGGGTAATATTAAACTTGATTAAACTCATATATTTAAAATCAGCATTAAAATGCGATTCTTTTGATGTAGCTATTGGTATAAAAATTCTATTTCTTAGAGTTTTGGTTACTATTGAGCAGGGTGGCTCCTTACTACAGTTCGTTACCACGAACTGTTTGATAAAACAATTAATTGGATGCAATCATCCATGGGGAAATGCATTCGTAACCATGTTTCAAAATAAAAGTAGGGGAATCGTATTTTTGCAAATGGAAAACTTAAACCCTCACGGTGGGTTTCATGAAAATTCTCAATTTGACATTGCAATTTTCATCATGGCCTTTTTAATCATATCCTGGCTTTTAATATTATGCATACTTTCTTGGGCTCATAACTTTTTATTGTTAACTTTAATTGGTAATAAAAGTATTGGTAACGAATTTTGTATTCGTAGTGAATTTCAAGTAATTCGAATCACTTTACAAAGCAAATTCTTTAGATATGTGTATTGTTCTAAGGCCTCATTTTTTAATAGTTTCATTTTGTATTGGTACGGGCAACCCTTAACTTAGAGTTTTTACCATGAACTATTTGATAAGCCCAGGAACTGAAATCAAGTCATATTGGTTGCATATCTATTTGTTTGATACATGATCTATCAAATGAGCATCTTAAATTTTTCTTAGATAACTCCTTTGGAAAACCTCTTAAATGTCTTGCACAGCGTATCAAAGAATCATTAACCCTAAAAAAATTTATTGATTGGTTCATTTTACTAAAATTTTATCGATGACAATCAAATCACGTGTGTAACCTTAATTTTACCTTTCCACTTGCCACCGCATTTTTGTTTCCTTTTCTATGTTTTTGGAGACAAAGCCAATGGGAATATTCATACCTAGAATTTTGAAATCCATACACAAACACTATGAAAATGAGACCCTTGGGAATATTGTGCGAATACCAAATGGCTCAGCTACCCAAGTAAGTTGTTCCTCTTATTCTCAACTTCTTTGTTACCCTCTTTCCCTTTCTCCCTCTCCCAAACTCTTTGTAAAGCCTCTCGTAAATCCTCTCTCCGAAGTCTCTTTCCTTTTCTCCGAAGTGGTAAATACTTCTTAAATCAAATAATTCAAATGCACATGAAAAAAGCAATAATTATGGAACATAAGAATGATGAATAAGAATTTGGAAAGTAGAATTAATTGCAGAAATATCTAAGGTAAGATAATTCCCGTATCTTAATATGCGGTGTTGTTTACATTTATTAAAAACAACAATGATTGTAGCATTTTGTCAAGATTAATTGTTGTTTTCTGACAGAACATTAATTTAGTCAGAGCCACAAATGATAATGAAGGCATAGAAGAGGACAGAGCATTAACAACACAAGAGGGACGCCAATCACTAATTGGGAAGGCATGGACAGAGTTGTCTCTGTAGTCACCAGGGCCAGATTTAAAGCTTTGACACTTCTAGGCCCAAGCGTTTTTTGCAGCTCCGTTTTTGCAAGACTTTCAGGAAAATCCCTGAAAATTCGGGGATTATGGAAGCACTAA
Organism: Artemia franciscana; assembly: GCF_032884065.1. Taxonomy (NCBI): domain Eukaryota; kingdom Metazoa; phylum Arthropoda; class Branchiopoda; order Anostraca; family Artemiidae; genus Artemia; species Artemia franciscana. Next base: position 26,072,479 of record NC_088876.1, on the reverse strand, counting down.
ACAAAATACAACAGATGAGCCAAAAGGGATGAAAAAGAGAAGTAAAACCAAACTCTCAACTGCTATTCTCTGACATCTCTGAAACTGATACTGTATACTTGACACTTTGACTTGACACTGACATTATGACTTGACACTGACAGGGAGATCTCTGATACTTTATAAATAACCGTCCCACCTGTGAATATAGATATACTAGCTGTTGGGGTGGCGCTTCGCGCCACCCCAACACCTAGTTGGTGGGGGCGCTTCGCGCCCCCCCCAAGCCCCCCCGCGCGCGTAAGTCGTTACGCGCCATATTAGTTACGCGCCATTGTAGTTGTGTCCCTATGTCCCACCTGTGAATATAGATATATATATATATATATATATATATATATATATATATATATATATATATATATATATATATATATATATATATATATATATATATATATATATATATATATATATGTTTTTAACTACGTAAAACTTGCGAATATACAACATTCTTTGCTGTCCCATTGTCTGTGCACATAAATAGATTGTCAGGTTTACCGACTCTTGAACATGCAACATATAATGGTCCATGGGAAAACAATCCATATTCAGATCTATACCTTATGATTCTAATGATTGCCCTTGAGCTTTGTTGATGGTGATTGCTAATCGACCATTCCCTGTCCCGGTGTCCCGGTCGTCATTTACATCCCCCTGTTTCCCCCGGTGTCCCCGTTGTAGTTGTGTCCCTGTGTCCCGGTCGTCATTTATATTCCCTGTGTCCCGGTCGTCATTTGTATCCCGGTGTCCCGGTCTGTATATACATTCGTTTTTTAGTTTTGTTTTTCTCCTTTTTTTTCTTTTTTAGCTTATTTAGATTTTTAGATTTTTTAGTTTTTTTATTAGTTTTTAGTTTTTTTTTTCTTTTTAGTTTTTTTGTCCCGGTTGTCATTTATATCCCCCTGTTTCCCCCGGTGTCCCCGTTGTAGTTGTGTCCCTGTGTCCCGGTCGTCATTTATATTCCCTGTGTCCCGGTCGTCATTTGTATCCCGGTGTACCGGTCTGTATATACATTCGTTTTTTAGTTTTGTTTTTCTCCTTTATTTTTTCCTTTTTTTTTCTTTTTTAGTTTATTTAGATTTTTAGATTTTTTAGTTTTTTTATTAGTTTTTAGTTTTTTTTTCTTTTTAGTTTTTTTGTAGTTTTTACCTTCTTTTTAGTTTTGTTAATTTTTTTTTTTACTTATGTCCTGGTCGTCATTTATACTCCCTGTGTCCCGGTGCTTTGTTGATTGCTAATCGAACATTCCTTTTGTCCTGGTCGCTTTCTCTTTGAGTGTCGTTTTTTTTTTTCTTTTTAGTTTTTTTGTAGTTTTTACCTTCTTTTTAGTTTTGTTAATTTTTTTTTTTACTTATGTCCTGGTCGTCATTTATACTCCCTGTGTCCCGGTGCTTTGTTGATTGCTAATCGAACATTCCTTTTGTCCTGGTCGCTTTCTCTTTGAGTGTCGTCATTTATTTTAGCTTATTTTTCAGTTTTTTCCTTTTTTTTATTTTTTTTTTATTTTTTATTGTTTTTAGTTTTTTACCTTTTTTTAGTTTTTTTAGTTTTTTAGCTTTTTTACTTTTTTTATTAGTTTTTAGTTTTTTTGTAGTTTTTGCCTTTTTTTATTTTTTTCAGTTTTTTTTTAGTTTTTTATTGGTTTTTACCTTTATTTTAGCTTATTTTTCAGTTTTTTCCTTTTTTTTTAGTTTTTTTTAGTTTTTAGTTTTTTTAGTTTTTTACCTTTTTTTAGTTTTTTTAGTTTTTTTAGTTTTTTAGCTTTTTTATTTTTTTTATTAGTTTTTAGTTTTTTTTGTAGTTTTTGCCTTTTTTTAGTTTTTTTAGTTTTTTAGCTTTTTTATTAGTTTTTAGTTTTTTTTTTTGTAGTTTTTGCCTTTTTTTAGTTTTTTTAGTTTTTTAGCTTTTTTATTTTTTTTATTAGTTTTTAGTTTTTTTTGTAGTTTTTGCCTTTTTTTAGTTTTTTCAGTTTTGACGTCACCTGATCCAGTTTTTTCAGGTGACGTCACCTGACACATCCATCCATCCATCCACAGACAACTTATTTTTATATATATAGATATATATATATATATATATATATATATATATATATATATATATATATATATATATATATATGGTTTTAACTACGTAAAACTTGCGAATATACAACATTCTTTGCTGTCCCATTGTCTTTGCATATAAATAGATTGTCAGGTTTACCGACTCTTGAACATGCAACATATAATGGTCCATGGGAAAACAATCTGTATTCAGATCTATACCTCATGATTCTAATGATTGCCCTTGAGCTTTGTTGATGGTGATTGCTAATCGACCATTCCCTGTCCCGGTGTCCCGGTCGTCATTTACATCCCCCTGTTTCCCCCGGTGTCCCTGTTGTAGTTGTGTCCCTGTGTCCCGGTCGTCATTTATATTCCCTGTGTCCCGGTCGTCATTTGTATCCCGGTGTCCCGGTCTGTATATACATTCGTTTTTTAGTTTTGTTTTTCTCCTTTATTTTTTTCCTTTTTTTCTTTTTTAGCTTATTTAGATTTTTAGATCCAAGCCCCCCCGCGCGCGTAAGTCGTTACGCGCCATAATAGTTACGCGCCATTGTAGTTGTGTCCCTATGTCCCACCTGTGAATATAGATAGATATATATATATATATCTATCTATATATATAAAAATAAGTTGTCTGTCTGTCTGTGGATGGATCAGGTGACGTCACCTGAAAAAACTGGATCAGGTGACGTCAAAACTGAAAAAACTAAAAAAAGGCAAAAACTACAAAAAAAACTAAAAACTAATAAAAAAAATAAAAAAGCTAAAAAACTAAAAAAACTAAAAAAAGGCAAAAACTACAAAAAAAACTAAAAACTAATAAAAAAGCTAAAAAACTAAAAAAACTAAAAAAAAGGCAAAAACTACAAAAAAAACTAAAAACTAATAAAAAAAATAAAAAAGCTAAAAAACTAAAAAAACTAAAAAAAACTAAAAAAAAGGTAAAAAACTAAAAAAACTAAAAACTAAAAAAAACTAAAAAAAAGGAAAAAACTGAAAAATAAGCTAAAATAAAGGTAAAAACTAATAAAAAACTAAAAAAAAAACTGAAAAAACTAAAAAAAGGCAAAAACTACAAAAAAAACTAAAAACTAATAAAAAAAGTAAAAAAGCTAAAAAACTAAAAACACTAAAAAAACTAAAAAAAGGTAAAAAACTAAAAAAAATAAAAAATAAAAAAAAAACTAAAAAAAAGGAAAAAACTGAAAAATAAGCTAAAATAAAGGTAAAAACCAATAAAAAACTAAAAAGAAAAAAAGGAAAAAACTAAAAAAAATTTTCATCTAAAAAACTAAAAAAAACTAAAAAAGGTAAAAACTAAAAGAACTAAAAAAGAAAAAAAATAAATGACGACACTCAAAGAGAAAGCGACCAGGACAAAAGGAATGTTCGATTAGCAATCAACAAAGCACCGGGACACAGGGAGTATAAATGAAAAAAGCTAAAAAACTAAAAAAACTAAAAAAAGGCAAAAACTAAAAAAAAAACTAAAAACTAATAAAAAAAATAAAAAAGCTAAAAAACTAAAAAAACTAAAAAAACTAAAAAAAGGTAAAAAACTAAAAAAACTAAAAACTAAAAAAAAACTAAAAAAAAGGAAAAAACTGAAAAATAAGCTAAAATAAAGGTAAAAACCAATAAAAAACTAAAAAAAAAAACTGAAAAAACTAAAAAAGGGCAAAAACTACAAAAAAACTAAAAACTAATAAAAAAAGTAAAAAAGCTAAAAAACTAAAAAAACTAAAAAAAGGTAAAAAACTAAAAAAAATAAAAATAAAAAAAAAATAAAAAAAAGGAAAAAAACTGAAAAATAAGCTAAAATAAAGGTAAAAACCAATAAAAAACTAAAAAGAAAAAAAGGGAAAAACTAAAAAAAAATTTCATCTAAAAAACTAAAAAAAACTAATAAAGGTAAAAACTAAAAGAACTAAAAAAGAAAAAAATAAATGACGACACTCAAAGAGAAAGCGACCAGGACAAAAGGAATGTTCGATTAGCAATCAACAAAGCACCGGGACACAGGGAGTATAAATGACGACCAGGACATAAGTAAAAAAAAAAAACTAACAAAACTAAAAAGAAGGTAAAAACTACAAAAAAACTAAAAAGAAAAAAAAACTAAAAACTAATAAAAAACTAAAAAATCTAAAAATCTAAATAAACTAAAAAAGAAAAAAAAAGGAAAAAAATAAAGGAGAAAAACAAAACTAAAAAACGAATGTATATACAGACCGGGACACCGGGATACAAATGACGACCGGGACACAGGGAATATAAATGACGACCGGGACACAGGGACACAACTACAACGGGGACACCGGGGGAAACAGGGGGATATAAATGACGACCGGGACAGGGAATGGTCGATTAGCAATCACCATCAACAAAGCTCAAGGGCAATCATTAGAATCATGAGGTATAGATCTGAATACAGATTGTTTTCCCATGGACCATTATATGTTGCATGTTCAAGAGTCGGTAAACCTGACAATCTATTTATATGCAAAGACAATGGGACAGCAAAGAATGTTGTATATTCGCAAGTTTTACGTAGTTAAAACCATATATATATATATATATATATATATATATATATATATATATATATATATATATATATATATATATATATATATATATATATATATATATATATATATATATATATATATATATATATATATATATATTACGCGCGCGGGGGGGCTTGGGGGGGCGCCAAGCGCCCCCACCAACTAGGTGTTGGGGTGGCGCTAAGCGCCACCCCAACAGCTAGTATCTATATATATAAAAATAAGTTGTCTGTCTGTGGATGTGTCAGGTGACGTCACCTGAAAAACTGGATCAGGTGACGTCAAAACTGAAAAAACTAAAAAAAGGCAAAAACTACAAAAAAACTAAAAACTAATAAAAAAAATAAAAAAGCTAAAAAACTAAAAAAACTAAAAAAAGGCAAAAACTACAAAAAAAACTAAAAACTAATAAAAAAGCTAAAAAACTAAAAAAACTAAAAAAAGGCAAAAACTACAAAAAACTAAAAACTAATAAAAAAAATAAAAAAGCTAAAAAACTAAAAAAAGGTAAAAAACTAAAAAAACTAAAAACTAAAAAAAACTAAAAAAAAGGAAAAAAACTGAAAAATAAGCTAAAATAAAGGTAAAAACCAATAAAAAACTAAAAAAAAACTGAAAAAACTAAAAAAAGGCAAAAACTACAAAAAAACTAAAAACTAATAAAAAAAAGTAAAAAAGCTAAAAAACTAAAAAAACTAAAAAAAACTAAAAAAAGGTAAAAAACTAAAAAAAAATAAAAAATAAAAAAAACTAAAAAAAGGAAAAAACTGAAAAATAAGCTAAAATAAAGGTAAAAACCAATAAAAAACTAAAATGAAAAAAAGGAAAAAACTAAAAAAAAATTTTCATCTAAAAAACTAAAAAAAACTAAAAAAGGTAAAAACTAAAAGAACTAAAAAAGAAAAAATAAATGACGACACTCAAAGAGAAAGCGACCAGGACAAAAGGAATGTTCGATTAGCAATCAACAAAGCACCGGGACACAGGGAGTATAAATGACGACCAGGACATAAGTAAAAAAAAAACTAACAAAACTAAAAAGAAAGTAAAAACTACAAAAAAACTAAAAAGAAAAAAACTAAAAAAAGGCAAAAACTACAAAAAAAACTAAAAACTAATAAAAAAGCTAAAAAACTAAAAAAACTAAAAAAAGGCAAAAACTACAAAAAAAACTAAAAACTAATAAAAAAAATAAAAAAGCTGAAAAACTAAAAAAACTAAAAAAACTAAAAAAAGGTAAAAAACTAAAAAAACTAAAAACTAAAAAAAACTAAAAAAAAGGAAAAAACTGAAAAATAAGCTAAAATAAAGGTAAAAACCAATAAAAAACTAAAAAAAAACTGAAAAAACTAAAAAAAGGCAAAAACTACAAAAAAAACTAAAAACTAATAAAAAAAAGTAAAAAAGCTAAAAAACTAAAAAAAAATAAAAAAAACTAAAAAAAGGTAAAAAACTAAAAAAAATAAAAAATAAAAAAAAACTAAAAAAAAGGAAAAAACTGAAAAATAAGCTAAAATAAAGGTAAAAACCAATAAAAAACTAACTGGATCAGGTGACGTCAAAACTGAAAAAACTAAAAAAAGGCAAAAACTACAAAAAAAACTAAAAACTAATAAAAAAAATAAAAAAGCTAAAAAACTAAAAAAACTAAAAAAAGGCAAAAACTACAAAAAAAACTAAAAACTAATAAAAAAGCTAAAAAACTAAAAAAACTAAAAAAAGGCAAAAACTACAAAAAAAACTAAAAACTAATAAAAAAGATAAAAAAGCTAAAAAACTAAAAAAACTAAAAAAACTAAAAAAAGGTAAAAAACTAAAAAAACTAAAAACTAAAAAAAACTAAAAAAAAAGGAAAAAACTGAAAAATAAGCTAAAATAAAGGTAAAAACCAATAAAAAACTAAAAAAAACTGAAAAAACTAAAAAAAGGCAAACACTACAAAAAAAAACTAAAAACTAATAAAAAAGTAAAAAAGCTAAAAAACTAAAAAAAGGTAAAAAACTAAAAAAAGGTAAAAAACTAAAAAAAATAAAAAATAAAAAAAAAATAAAAAAAAGGAAAAAACTGAAAAACAAGCTAAAATAAAGGTAAAAACCAATAAAAAACTAAAAAGAAAAAAAGGAAAAAACTAAAAAAAATTTTCATCTAAAAAACTAAAAAAAACTAAGAAAGGTAAAAACTAAAAGAACTAAAAAAGAAAAAAATAAATGACGAAACTCAAAGAGAAAGCGACCAGGACAAAAGGAATGTTCGATTAGCAATCAACAAAGCACCGGGACACAGGGAGTATAAATGACGACCAGGACATAAGTAAAAAAAAAAACTATCTATATATATATAAAAATAAGTTGTCTGTGGATCTGTGGATCGTGGATCAGGTGACGTCACCTGAAAAAACTGGATCAGGTGACGTCAAAACTGAAAAAACTAAAAAAAGGCAAAAACTACAAAAAAAACTAAAAACTGATAAAAAAAATAAAAAAGCTAAAAAACTAAAAAAACTAAAAAAAGGCAAAAACTACAAAAAAAACTAAAAACTAATAAAAAAGCTAAAAAACTAAAAAAACTAAAAAAAAGGCAAAAACTACAAAAAAACTAAAAACTAATAAAAAAAATAAAAAAGCTAAAAAACTAAAAAAACTAAAAAAACTAAAAAAAGGTAAAAAACTAAAAAAACTAAAAACTAAAAAAAACTAAAAAAAAGGAAAAAACTGAAAAATAAGCTAAAATAAAGGTAAAAACCAATAAAAAACTAAAAAAAAACTGAAAAAACTAAAAAAAGGCAAAAACTACAAAAAAACTAAAAACTAATAAAAAAAGTAAAAAAGCTAAAAAACTAAAAAAAACTAAAAAAACTAAAAAAACTAAAAAAAGGTAAAAAACTAAAAAAAATAAAAAATAAAAAAAAAAACTAAAAAAAAAGGCAAAAACTGAAAAATAAGCTAACATAAAGGTAAAAACCAATAAAAAACTAAAAAGAAAAAAAGGAAAAAACTAAAAAAAATTTTCATCTAAAAAACTAAAAAAAACTAAAAAAGGTAAAAACTAAAAGAACTAAAAAAGAAAAAAATAAATGACGACACTCAAAGAGAAAGCGACCAGGACAAAAGGAATGTTCGATTAGCAATCAACAAAGCACCGGGACACAGGGAGTATAAATGACGACCAGGACATAAGTAAAAAAAAAAATTAACAAAACTAAAAAGAAGGTAAAAACTACAAAAAAACTAAAAAGAAAAAAAAACTAAAAACTAATAAAAAAACTAAAAAATCTAAAAATCTAAATAAACTAAAAAAGAAAAAAAAAGGAAAAAAATAAAGGAGAAAAACAAAACTAAAAAACGAATGTATATACAGACCGGTACACCGGGATACAAATGACGACCGGGACACAGGGATTATAAATGACGACCGGGACACAGGGACACAACTACAACGGGGACACCGGGGGAAACAGGGGGATATAAATGACGACCGGGACAAAAAAACTAAAAAGAAAAAAAAACTAAAAACTAATAAAAAAACTAAAAAATCTAAAAATCTAAATAAGCTAAAAAAGAAAAAAAAAGGAAAAAAATAAAGGAGAAAAACAAAACTAAAAAACGAATGTATATACAGACCGGGACACCGGGATACAAATGACGACCGGGACACAGGGAATATAAATGACGACCGGGACACAGGGACACAACTACAACGGGGACACCGGGGGAAACAGGGGGATGTAAATGACGACCGGGACACCGGGACAGGGAATGGTCGATTAGCAATCACCATCAACAAAGCTCAAGGGCAATCATTAGAATCATGAGGTATAGATCTGAATATAGATTGTTTTCCCATGGACCATTATATGTTGCATGTTCAAGAGTCGGTAAACCTGACAATCTATTTATATGCAAAGACAATGGGACAGCAAAGAATGTTGTATATTCGCAAGTTTTACGTAGTTAAAACCATATATATATATATATATATATATATATATATATATATATATATATATATATATATATATATATATATATGAAAGGTCCCCCAGCATATCCCCCTCTTCTCAACCCCTTCCCCCAACCAAAAAAATCCTCCTGAAAACGCCTGTACACTTCCCAATAACCATTACTATATGTAAGCACTGGTCAAAGCTTGTAACTTGTTGCCCCTCCCACGGGGACTGTGGGGGAGTAAGTCGTCCCCAAAGACATAGTTATAAGGTTTTTCGACTACGCTGAATAAAATCAGAATTTTGATCCGTTGACTTTGGTAAAATAATTAGCGTGGGAGGGGGCCTAGGTGCCCTCCAATTTTTTGATCACTTAAAAAGGGCACTAGAACTTTTCATTTCCGTTAGAATGAGCCCTCTTTCAACATTCTAGGACAACTGGGTCGATACGATCACCCCTGGGAAAAAAACAAATAAACACGCATTCTATGACTTCTAGGGGGCGTTTCCCCCTATTTTCTGAAATAACGCAAATTTTCTCAGGCTCGTAACTTTTGATGGGTAAGACTAAACTTGATGAAACCTATATATTTAAAATCAGCATTAAAATGCGATTCTTTTGGTGTAGGTATTGGTATCAAAATTCCATTTTTCAGAGTTTTGGTTATTATTGAGCCGGGTCACTCCTTACTACAGTTCGTTACCACGAACTGTTTGATCAGAAATATTTTTAAACCCTATAAAGCTTTTTGGGGTTTAGTGACTGCAGCTTTCTGAACCCCACACTCTTTATGATAAAGTTTAATACTATTTTATAGCATAAGGATGTGTTTGAGCAGCCGTTAAAAGGGAATTGAGACACATAAAAAATAAAACTTTAGTGTGAAAAAATGGGGGTTCAGGAGGGAGTAATTATTAAACCACAAAAAGTTTTATGGTGGTGTTGAAATATTTATTTTTCCATAGTATCGGCCAATGTATTTGAGCTGCAGTTCTTAAAGAACTGAGACAATGAGCTAAACTTCAACATAAATAGCAGACCCCCTTATATTAGGAGGATTTTTTTTAAGCTTTAGTGTCTCTCTTTACTTGTTCTGTTTGGACAAGTTAGGCTATGCTTAGTGTCTGGTCGTTTTCAAATCACGTCCAGGCCAATACAAGATATAGAGGTGGCTGCTACCCCACCCCCACATTCCCCCAATGTGCGTTGTTGACTGGTATGGTCAATGCTGTTCAATAGATTAGAAGCATCCTAGATTGGTAGCGTACACATTTCATGAGGATTGATTCAATTTCTCTTGCAATTCTTTTATCTATCTATCTATCTATATATATAAAAATAAGTTGTCTGTCTGTGGATGTGTGGATCAGGTGACGTCACCTGAAAAAACTGGATCAGGTGACGTCAAAACTGAAAAAACTAAAAAAAGGCAAAAACTACAAAAAAAAACTAAAAACTAATAAAAAAAATAAAAAAGCTAAAAAACTAAAAAAACTAAAAAAAGGCAAAAACTACAAAAAAAAACTAAAAACTAATAAAAAAGCTAAAAAACTAAAAAAACTAAAAAAAAAGGCAAAAACTACAAAAAAAACTAAAAACTAATAAAAAAAATAAAAAAGCTAAAAAACTAAAAAAACTAAAAAAACTAAAAAAAGGTAAAAAACTAAAAAAACTAAAAACTAAAAAAAACTAAAAAAAAAGGAAAAAACTGAAAAATAAGCTAAAATAAAGGTAAAAACCAATAAAAAACTAAAAAAAAACTGAAAAAACTAAAAAAAGGCAAAAACTACAAAAAAAACTAAAAACTAATAAAAAAAAGTAAAAAAGCTAAAAAACTAAAAAAACTAAAAAAACTAAAAAAAGGTAAAAAACTAAAAAAAATAAAAATAAAAAAAAACTAAAAAAAAGGAAAAAACTGAAAAATAAGCTAAAATAAAGGTAAAAACCAATAAAAAACTAAAAGGAAAAAAAGGAAAAAACTAAAAAAAAATTTCATCTAAAAAACTAAAAAAAACTAAAAAAGGTAAAAACTAAAAGAACTAAAAAAGAAAAAAATAAATGACGACACTCAAAGAGAAAGCGACCAGGACAAAAGGAATGTTCGATTAGCAATCAACAAAGCACCGGGACACAGGGAGTATAAATGACGACCAGGACATAAGTAAAAAAAAAAACTAACAAAACTAAAAAGAAGGTAAAAACTACAAAAAAACTAAAAAGAAAAAAAACTAAAAACTAATAAAAAAACTAAAAAATCTAAAAATCTAAATAAACTAAAAAAGAAAAAAAAAGGAAAAAAATAAAGGAGAAAAACAAAACTAAAAAACGAATGTATATACAGACCGGGACACCGGGATACAAATGACGACCGGGACACAGGGAATATAAATGACGACCGGGACACAGGGACACAACTACAACGGGGACACCGGGGGAAACAGGGGGATATAAATGACGACCGGGACACCGGGACAGGGAATGGTCGATTAGCAATCACCATCAACAAAGCTCAAGGGCAATCATTAGAATCATGAGGTATAGATCTGAATACAGATTGTTTTCCCATGGACCATTATATGTTGCATGTTCAAGAGTCGGTAAACCTGACAATCTATTTATATGCAAAGACAATGGGACAGCAAAGAATGTTGTATATTCGCAAGTTTTACGTAGTTAAAACCATATATATATATATATATATATATATATATATATATATATATATATATATATATTCACAGGTTGGACATAGGGACACAACTACAATGGCGCGTAACTATTATGGCGCGTAACGACTTACGCGTGCGGGGGGGCTTGGGGGGGGCGCGAAGCGCCCCCACCAACTAGGTGTTGGGGTGGCGCGAAGCGCCACCCCAACAGCTAGTATTATATAAAAATTAGTGACTAAAGCGATCGAATACATTTAGATTAGCTAGGGGGAATTAAAGTGTTGGATAATTTTACAAATAAAAAAAATAGGTGTGAATGTGTTCCTCCTTTTAAATTTTTTTTTAAAACCAAGGTCTTCTTTAAAGTTTTAAGCAAGCTATAATTAAAATCAAAACAGAGGCAGAAGTCTCAAACATTTCAAAATGTTTTATATTTGTTAAAAAAAACCTGAAGTCACATGTAAGCATTCCATCGTTTGTTTGTCCACCATTTTTACATCTGAATCATTAACCTGAGTTGAAATTAATTCCCGTGTGAACAACATTGGCAATTGCTTTGTCATTTCCGTGGAGAGCTATTGACTTAATAGTCTTAAGTCGATATTCTTTATCTCTTTTATATTTGCAGCTCCTGTGTGTGTGTTGCTGCTGACTTGATAATTTCCAGTTGATAAGTCTCATCGCTTTCATACTTGCTTTTAACTCTTGCTAAAACAGATATGACAGTAGAGCTTTGATACCTATCGTTTTTGGTACGTCCTTTTATTAACTTTATATTATTTTAGGTCTGTCGCCAATTCACCTTTTTACGTCTATTTTTCACATTCAATTTGATAGTGTTCTTGCTTTCCTCATCGTGCTCCAATTGTCTGCTACATATTTAGCTCAACTTCCATATCTTCCTTTCTTTCTGAGTCTCTTCCTTCGCTCTTGTGATACCAAAATGGAATAGTTTTGTATCTACCGTTAGCTGTTTATCTATGAAAATGCAGGTGATCGTTCAGTGGTAATGTTAATTTATATTTTCCTGACCTAACTGGGAAGCCCAATAGCGAATTAACCGCTATTTTTAAAGGAAATTTTAAACTACGTCATGACTTCATATCGATAAGGATGCGTAATAGTACTGAAAAATGTAGTTTATGGGAAAATCCGATCTTATTCCAACCCAATTACTTTTGGTTATTTAAAATTCGCATTGTAACTTCCTATTTTCGTTCGAACTAGCCCTTTCCCAATTTCCAAAACCATTGGTTTGAAAGGATTACCACTGGAAAAAAAAAATACTCATCCCTGATCTTTCTTCTGGGAGAAAAATGCATAATTCCTCATTTTATAGATAGAAGCTATCAAACTCTTCATATGCTAAATTTTTTGGTGTCATTTATATTAAGATCACAGGAATGTTTGGGGATGTTTCCCCCTGTTTCAAAAATCAGGCACATTTTCTCAGGCCCAAACTTTTGATGGGTAACACTAAACTTAATGCCTTTTATATATTTGGAATCAACACAAATAGCCTTTTTTGTGTATTAGCTATAGCGAATATTTAATTTTTTAGATATTTGGTTGCTATTGGTCTGAGTTGCTCCAAACTTGGGTTTATTGCGACGAAATTTTTGACTAGCCAGGTATGTTTATTAATGAACTCTTTATGAACTACTAAATTACAAAAAGCATAAATACACATAACCGTCGGGGAAAGGCTCAAACACCCCGTTACCTAACATCAACGTTTCGTCATCATTTATGCCCAGTCATTTAATCCTCATTTGTGCCTGATTCAGAAATCTGGGTTTATTGCGACGAACTTTTTGACTAGCTAGGTTTGTGATTGATCAATATTCCCCGTTATCTAACATCAACGTTTCGTCATCATTTATGCCCAGTCATTTCATCCTCATATGTGCCTAATTCAGAAATCTGGCACATTTTCTCAGGCTCAAACTTTGGATGGGTAACACTAAATTTAATGCCTTTCGTATAGTTGGAATCGACACAAAAAGACACTTTTTTTATGTATTAATTGTAGCAAATATACAATTTTTTTAGATTTTTGGTTACGATTAATCCGAGTTCTCCAAACTTGAGGTTTGTTACGATGAACTGTGACTAGCAAGATTTGCGATTAATCAATTTTCCCCGTTACCTAACATCAGCTTTTCATCCTTATTTATGCTCTGTCTCAGTGACTTAGCATAAGATTAACTCTCAATTTCCTCCCCATGAAAAAATTTGACTAACATAGTTTTTTAGGACATTCAGATCCTCTGCATGTGCTGAGACTAGAAGAGTCTTACGTTCTCTTTGTTGTGTTTCTTAGAATAGTCCTATTAATAGATCTAGGCGTCTAACTCTAGGAAAATACCCCCAAGTAAATACCCCCGCGTTAAACACGCCCCTCCCCCTGAAATTACACCGCCTGACAAATACCTCCCCACCGAAAATACTCCCCAGAAAAAACCGTGGAAAGTATACCCTGGAAAATACGTCCTCGCTGAAAGTAAAGTATTCCCAAAATTTTACTTCCCACTGAAAATTCACCCATACACCCCCCTCCCTGCAGAAAACTTCCCTGCGAAAAATGTCCGTATGTTTTTCAATAACAAATACTATCTGTAAGTAATGGACAAATTACAAAACTTAAAAAGGCACTTGTACTTTTATGATGGGGTTCTCTGATTGTTTTATAGTTTGAGAGGGAGGGAGATACCTCAAAGGGTACATATTTTAACATCAAAACATCCCAATTCTCCCTGAGAAATCAAATAAATACAAAATTAGTTTTATGGGAGAAACGAGGAAGATGGAGGTAGAAATTGATGTGACCTCAGGGACATAACCAGGATGTTTGTTTGGGGGGAGGGCGGTACAAAAGAATCTTTTAAAAAAGCAATCAAAAATTTGAAGCTGATATCTGCTACTTTAAGATTTCTGGAAATATTTTTGGTCTAACCTGGTATTATGAAAGTAAAGAGTAACATTAAACCCAAAAATGAGCTGAATTTATTCCTTATAGGAGGGGGCATTCCCCTTCCTTGTGCATATCTCCACCTCATGTTTACAGAAAGTTTGGATGGTGCTCATTAGATCAGAAATTAGATCAGAATTAGATAAGAGTATTTTCTAGGGAGTATTCTCCGAGGAAAAAGATTTTCCGCGAGAGGAATTTTCCGCTGGGGTATATTTTTCGGGCGGAATTTTCCGGCAGTTATTTTCCTTGTTGGTATGGTTATTTTCCGCTTGGGGTGTTTTCTACAGGGGGGGGGTATCTGCGGGGGATAATTTATGGGAGAGAAAGGGGTGTAAACGCCCGCCATTCTTATTAATATTATTATTAAATTTACGCTAAAGTTATTAAATTGACTTTAAATAGCGTTAAATGAATGATTTCACAGAATATATGAAGTCCAACTCATTTTGATTGTGAATGAACTTATTAATGGCCGTAAAATACGAAGTGCAGCAAATCTTACATAGCAAGAGCAGCCAAGATATATTTTTACAACAATAAAATACGTCCCAGAAAATTTAATGTTTACTTAAATTTAAATTTTTTAAACAGTAAATTTTATATTTAGTATTAATTTGGATCTTCGCTTAAAGCAAGTTTCCTAAATCCAACAGTTCGTGCTAATGATCTGTAAGTAAAGAGCGACCCAGCCCAACAGAAACCGAAACGTAAAGAATGGAATTATGACATCAATAGACATATAAAAAGAATTTGTATTTTTGTTAGAAGAAAGATCACTGATGTGTATTTGTTTGTTTGTTTTTTGTTTGTTTCCCAGGGATGATCGTATCGACCCAGTGGTCCTAGAATATCGGAAGAGGGTTCATTTGAACGGTAATTACCTTTCATTTGAAAGGTATATAAGTTACAAAGCTGCCCATTATTTATGCATAGTATTTGGTAATGGGATGCATGCATACATTTTCGACAGATTTTCTGCTGAGGGTTTTTCACGGGAAAATTTTCCATGGGGAGGGATGTTTCTAAGGAGTCAACCTGTGAGGGAAATTATACACTGCGGGAATTCACCAAAATTCTTATACAAAATGCTTTTTAAATGTCTTGCTTCATATTTTCTGTCGCAATTTTACGCATGGATTGGTTAAGAGTAATTATTCGTTGTAAATTTTTACCGGGATTTAATTTTCTAGAGGATATTTCCGTGGGGATGGGGTTCTTCTGTGGAGGTGGGGCCAGATATTCTGGCATCATATAAAAAAACGGTCACAAATTCAATAAAAAAAAATGAGTTTTATCAGTTGAAAGTAAGGAGCAACATTAAAAATTTAAACGAACAGAAACTATTACAAATATGAAGGAGGTTCCCCCTCCTCAATACCTCGCTCTTTAGGGTAAAGTTTGAATTTTGACGAGGTTCGTTTAATTAGAACAATAAAACGCTTTTTTAAAAGCGCTAAGACACTTTAGCGTGAAGAGCAAGATGTTGAGGAGGGAGCAACCCCCTTCATATACGTAATAATTTCAGTTTGTTTTAAGTTTTAGTGTCGCTACTCACTTTCAGTTGAAGAAACTTTTTCTTTATTTAATCTTATAGAAAGAGGTTGAAATATTCTTTACACAATATTCATAACACAAAATATCATTTCAAGAAGTTTTTTTGCTATTGAAGCGGGTATACTCATCGCCATCTATTTTCAAAAAAAAACATTCCTACCATGGTCGCAAAATTTTCTGTTTTCGGTAGGGCTTGAACCGGGGACGTGGTTTTCTATGGGGTAGGGGAAAAGGGATCATCTGCTCCCAAAACCCCATTTCACCCGCCCTCCCCAGCTAAAATTTAGTTTCTTCAAAAAAATTTCAAAACTAAGCAAGGCCTATGTAATTCAAGCACCCACAGGAACAGATCAGTTGTCTGTAGTAACGCTTTGTCCTTACCGCACTATATTGTGAATTGTTATTTTCACTTGACTTAGGAAAATCGACTAAAACTTTGCAAAATTCAAGTTACTATAAATTATTTGATGGACTGGCGCTAGTACTGACAAAAAGCAGTTGTGTAGTTTTTCTAGCTGTATAGATGCAGCTGTAAATATGTAACAATACAGCAACAATCAGCTGTATCAAACAGTTTGTGGTAACGAACTGTAGTAAGGAGCGAGCCGGCTCAATAGTAACCAAAACTCTAAGAAATGGAATTTCGATACCAATGGCTACATAAAAAAAATCGCATTTTAATGCTGATGTTAGATCTATAAGTTTCATCAAGTTTAGTCTTACTCGTCAAAAATTACGAGCCTGAGAAAATTTGCCTTATTTTAGAAAATAGGGCCCCCTTAAAGTCATAGAAGTCAAAGTCATAGCCCCCTTAATAGGGCACCCCCTTAAAGTCATAGAATCTTAACCAAAATCATACCATCAGATTCAGCGTATCAGAGAACCCTGTTGAAGAGATTTCAAGCTCCTATCTACAAAAATGTGGAATTTTGTTTTTTTTTGCCAGAAGGAGGATCACGGATGCGTGTTTATTTGTTTGTTTGTTTGTTTGTTTTCTCAGGGGTGATCGTATCGACCAAGTGGTCCTAGAATGTTGAAAAAGGGCTCATTCTAACGGAAATGAAAAGTTCTAGTGCCCTTTTTACGTGACCAAAATAATTGGAGGGCACCTTGGCCCCCTCCCACGCTAATTATTTTCCCAAAGTCAACGGATCAAAATTCTGAGATAGCCATTTTATTCAGTGTAGTCAAAAACCTTATAACTATGTCTTTGGGAACGACTTACTCCCCCACAGTCCCCGTGGGAGGGGCTACAAGTTACAAACTTTGACCAGTGCTTACATATAGTAATGGTTACTGGGAAGTGTACAGACATTTTCAGGGGGATTTTTTGGTTGGGGGAGGGGTTGAGAAGAGGGGGATATGTTGGGGGAACTTTCCATCGAGGAATATGTCATGGGGGAAGAAAATTTCCATGAAGGGAGCGAAGGACTTTCTTGCATTATTTAAAAAAAAAGAAAAAATAAATATGGAAAAGTTTTTTCAACTGGAAGTAAGGAGCAGCATTAAAACTTAAAACGAACAGAAATTATTACGCATATGAGGGGCTCACCTCCTCCTAATACCTCGCTCTTTACGCTAGAGTATTTTTAGTAATTTCAACTATTTATTCTAAGGCTTTTGTGATTCAGGGGTCATTCTTAATGTATTGGGACAAAATTTAAGCTTTAGTGTAAAGAGCGAGGTACTGACAAGGGGGTGAACCCCCTCATATATGTAATAAAAACATGAGAATACAAAAGTCCGTTACGTAAGCTAATTTATAAGTTATGTATATCTTTTACAAATAAAAACATTCGTAAAAATTAAAAGTTCTAGCTGCCTTTTTAAGTAACAGTCGAAGGGCAATTAGGCTTCCTCCCCCGTTCCTTTTTTCTCAAAATCATTCGATCAAAACTATGAGAAAGCCATTTAGCCAAAAAAATAAATATGCAAATTTCGTTTTAATTATTCCTCTGCGGAGAGCCAAAATCAAAACATGCATTGATTCAAAAACGTTCAGAAATTAAATAAAAAAAAACAAGTTTTTTTTAACTGAAAGTAAGGAGCAACATTAAAACTTAAAACGAACAGAAATTACTTCGTATATGAAAGGCTGCTTCCTCATCAACGCCCCGCTCTTTACGCTAAAGTTTTTTACTGTTTTAAAAAGGAGAGTTGAGAGAAAGAGTCATACTTTAGCGTAAAGAGCGGGGTGTTGATGAGGTCACTCCTTACTTGCAGTTAAAAAAACTTGTTTTTTTATTTAATAGATGTAAGAGTGGCAACGATTTTTTCAACATACTTTTCTCTGTATGATAAGAAACAGCTAATGACTTGATCTTATCCTTATCAAAGGTGGTGCTTACAATCATTAGGGTCAAGGTGTCCAGAAAAGGATATTTGAAGCTCAAAATGTTGGATGAATATCAGACTTTGGACATTTTACCTTTTCAAAACCTATTTTGCATTTATTTAAACATCTTAATCTCTTAATTGACTAGGAAAAAGAACACTAGACCTTTCAGTTTTCGATCACTAGAAACCCTACTCAAGTTTCGACAATGTCATCCATGCAAAGCAGCCGGGAAAAATAGAATCATCGGTGGAGCGGTAGCTGCAACCTTGTAAAGAACGAACCATGGTCTATAGCAGCCAAAAACTAAAAAATGTATTAAAAAATGGCTAGTGAAAACAATTCCGGATTCAGAATTAAAAAATAAATAACTCATTCGTAAATGGCAACAATTGTCTCAATTAGTCTTAAAAGCAAAAAATATTATTTCGAAAACAAATTAATAAAAATTAAAAAAAATAGCCTGAAACCCCTAAAGAATGGCATTGGATCGAAGTAAAAAGTACACATAGGAATCGCCATGGCCGAAAAATTTATGTGGAAAACTTACAGTCTCGCGGCTTAAAAAACAAAGAAAACCACTTTTTACATGAGTAGCGATGATGTGTTCTCTTTCTTCCTTTTTTCCCTCCACTGCTAGTGCACTGGAACATCAAACATCATTTTAAAAGTGACGAAAGCTGTATATTCGTATATAGGATGATGTTACATTGTGTATGACGTCGTTTTTGAGTAGTTCTCTTGCCTTATTCCCTTTGGTTTTTTCCTTGATATAGATAATTCAGCTAAGTTATTATAAGAATAATGACAGGAAAGAAATAGAACCTGTTACATGTCAAAAGTAAGGTTCATGTTTTTGAAGGTCAAAGATCTGAGCTGTGACTAAAAAATACAGAAAAGTCAATTCGTAAAGGTTGAAGGCACAAGCTCTGAAGCAAAGTGCAGCTCCTGGTCAAACCAAAAAACACAGCTATTTGTTTATTTTTTTGCGAATGAAAGATTGCATTTATAAAACTAAGCAATGCGAAATGTACAAAATTAATCAGTTGACCTAATCTATTTTTTGTAACACGTGAACTAACTTTCAAAATAAATGGAACTAACTTCTGTTATTTCTATGGCTTTATAGAAATTCCCAACACTATGATAACAAATTTCCCCCAAAAATTCCCAAATTCCTGAGGAAGTGCTGATTTTATTCTTCCTGATGATGACTTGAGCTTCAAATCTAGTATAATACTCCTAAGAGGTTATTAACACTGTCTAAAATAAATGACGTTACTCAAATTTAGTTGTTAAAAAGAAAATAGCAAACCAGCAAAAAAGTAAGCATGAGCAACAATTCGGGAAAAAGTGCAAAAAAATTTCAGTCAAGTGTTTTGAATAAAACTCATAGAGATCAATCAACTAAAACAAAACACAATACAGAGAAAAATTGTCTTTTCAAAATCAATTTCGAATTGCTTAGTGTATTGACCTCACACCATCTTCATACAGTAAAATGTCGAAGTTTGTCAGAAAGAATTCAAGTAAAATTGATAATAGTACTGTTCAAGTCGATTCAGGCATGGTATCTGATCAAGCGTGTACAATGGCTGAAAGACACGGCGAGCCTGTTCATAATGAAACATCCACAAAGTGGACGGAAGTTCAAAATAAAGAGCATAGTAGCCCAATTAGAATATTGGACGTCCCCTTTCAATATGATGAGGCAAGTAATACCTGGAAATGGGTTCCCAGCCAAACAAAAATACCCAATAGCTTTTACAGAAAATTAAATGAAAATAAGCATGAAGGGAAAATAGACAAAGAATGTCCTCGAATTTTGCTTCCACGTGCAATTGTCAACAAAGAGGGTAATGGTGCAATTGCGAAAGTAGTTCAAGAAGTTAAATTTTCAGACATAGAATTAAATGAAGTGATCCAGGAAGAAAATGTCGAAAAAAAAGAGGAAAAAGCCAAAAAGAAAAGAAAATCTGTTTTTCGACAGATAAAGGATAAATTAACATTTAAAAGCAAGAAAGAGGAAACATCAGGTGTGTCTCATATTCAGAAGCTACTGGGAAGACTTAAGTTTGGAAAAAAAACAAATGAAAACCTTCGTACAGAAGTTGAAGAAAAACTTTGTAATGAATCCATCTCAAAAAGAAAAGTTAAAGGAAAAAGAAACTAATGTTCTAATTATGATTTTTGTGGTCCAGAGTAGGTCTTATCTGATTCATAAATATGGTAACGATGGAGGGCAGTCAACTGTTTTAATAAGGGCGTGTAATCAGGACATGGATCGGGACATGGATGGATTGTAATCAGGACGTGAAAACCTTCGTACGGAAGTTGAAGAAACATATTTTAATAGATCTATTGATTTGAGTCATAGATATGGATAGGGAGGAGGGGAGTCAATTCTTGTAATCAGGACATGGATTGTCCCATTAACAAAAATACTTAGACGTAAGAGGGACATGCAGGATACAGCTTTTTATGGTATAACGTTTATTCAGCCTTTTTTGCAATTGGGTCACTAATATTTTGTCGCCGGAAAATTTACCAGAAGCAGTTGTTTAGTGTCAACCGAAGCTGATAAGACCTAGCAGGTAATTAGAATGTGTTTTGGAGGCTTTTAATTTGTGTTTTAGGGGACTTTTGTTTGAAAAACTTGTCTTTATCATCGCGAGCTGTGAAAGCTAACGCTTTTTAGCATCGATATAGAAGGGTTAGGGGTGCATTAGCGGCAAGTTATGTTTTTGACTAGTTTTTTCACTTCACGAAAAACTAAAATTTAATTTCTTCTTAAGTAAATTGGGACCGATGCCCCCTCCTCCAAAACGGTCAAGGGCAGCTGCTGCAATAACCATCGCAGTGTAAAGTCTGGAAACGGTCCCTTTACTTAACAAGCAATGTGAAGAACCGAGGTCTTCTGCACCTCTCTAGCCCCGTTGCAGTGAAGTTGCAGGGTCTTCAAAACTTGCTCCCCCCACAGTGGGTGAGAATACACCTCCTTCAGCTCTCCAGCATGAGGATAATCCCATGCAAGATGCTGATTTTAATGAAAGTAGTATTATTGATATTCTTCCATAAAACCTATTTATTGGCAGTAAAAAAAGAAAAGAACTTACTGATTTTCAGCCTAATTTATATTCATGTTCTCGCTAATACTTTGGATCTAGAAAAAGGCAAGAACTTGAGATAGTAGGACAATGAGAGAGCCCTACCTTTGAGAGAGAAAGGTGTAATGATATACACCTTCTTAAAAACGTCTTAAAAACAGATTATTCTTTGAAGAGCTTTTCGCTAAAATTTTTCTTGAAACTATTAAGAATATTAATGCTACCCCCCAATCTGTAAAAGGTAACGCATTCCTTTTAGTTTAATATAGGAACCTTTTCACCAATGCTTTTAGCTATTAGTGGTGTATTAAAAATTCAGTGTATTTAAGATCCTGTATTCTACTGTTGCCTCTAAGAACGAGATTTGAGTGGCGTTGTTCAATAGATTTATTTTTTTTCAACTTAATAATGGGGGAAATATAAGCGACCCTCACTATGAGGGGAGACCTCGGGAAATTAACTAAAAATTAGACTTTCTTTCAGGTTAAAAACCAAAAATAACACATTATAGTGTTAAAAAATTTTCGAAGACGTGATTTCAGGGTTCTTAGATTAATATTCCTTATCAACATACTAACGAGCCCTAGTACTTTATGGTCATTGCATTTTTATGTTGTAGTGCTGTGTCAATACATCCAAAGAGTGTCTTTGGAGGCCAATATATCGTCTTTAAATTAGTGACTGGTAGTGTGGTCTCACTGAATCTGGAGGCTCACTCTTAACTATTCTCTTTACAGCATAATATAAATTATTTCACAGGATGGAATAAAAAGTGTTTCAATGAGCTAATTAGCTCTAATTATTTTCTAGGTTCACATACCGGCGTTAACACCACAATTTCTTGACAATGCATTTACGCAACCAAGGGATAGTAAACGTGAGGGGGGGTATAAGTGTAAAGTGAGCCTGGTTAATGTAGCTCCCACTATTTTCGATTTAAATGAGTTTATAGTCGATATAGGGCTAGAAAAAGACTGCGAACGGGTACACTGTGAGCTACTAAGCAACGAGCCCGAAACTTTGCCTAGTATCCAAAGTGAAAATGATGAGGGGGAACCAGAACAAAGGGGGCGGATCCGGCTCACCCCCCGTATTGCCTCATTTTTATTTAGCAGATACCGTTTTGCACAATATTTAGGTTTTTAGAGCTGAGTTTGAAGACCCCTGCAATACTCTTGCATGTGGTAGTATCTATAAGGACCCGGTAGTCATAGCACACTCCTATGTCAGGAAGATTCGAGCACTTTTCAAAAACACATTCGGGAGGTGGGCGGTAGGGACAGTGTGAAGGTATCCATTGCACTAAAAAAAAAAAAATGAAACGACTGGTCATGTGTGCTTAAATTACCGCAAGCAGAGATGCGGACGCTTTACCCCGACTAACATAATTTTTATGATGTTTTTCAGAGCGGATGGGAGGTATTTTTAATAGTTTTTAATAGGGTAAAAAAGATTTTGAAAATGAGAGCGGGTCAGTAGCTTTATATATAGAAAATTTAGATCTTAATGTAACACATTTTTAAAAAATGTTTTGAGAGGTGGAAGGGGGAAGGCTAATTTCAGAAAAAAAATTGTAGATATAGAGAGGTGTCAAGGTGTACAACATTTTCGTTTCAACACGGGCTCGGAATGCTTCAAGTATTCAGTCTGCATCACAGGGCATAAGACTTCGAAGATGAATGGTATTAGTAAGACGCATTTGGACAATTTGAGATTTAATGGAGGTGGGGAGAGGGCCAAGTTTCCAAAAGTAGATTTTAACTTTTTAAAGGGGCATTATCCTATAACACTAAAGGGTGTAGATATGTTTGAGAAGGCAAATGTACATTTGAAAATCGGTGTTTCAGTGTTAAAGTACGATATAGAATATGAAGAGGGGAACTTAAAGATAAAATTGACGTTTTATATTTAGTAAGGTCTCTCTCCATTGAATTGGTGAAACACTGGGTATGGCTTGTTTACGAGCCTGCGAAAAATCCTGATTCAATTGGACATTTCTTTCCTATTCCACATATTAGTTGGGCTTTAAATGAGGGTAAAAATTATAATAAAGAGAGGACTTGCTATTATGTCTAATTTGTTAATATAGATTCCAAACAGAATTAAAATTGAAGCATCATTTTAGGCACTGTAAGTGTCATAGATACGAGTCTGTGTAAACGGTTTTGGGGAATAATGCCATTTTGTGGTTCAAAAGCTTTCAAAATTCACTCGCCGAGCGACAAGGTGGAATTAGACACAAAAGTCAAAATCTTGAACGTGTATGATCCATCAATTTCTAACGCTGTAAAGAAAATGAGGCCATTGCAGCATCTTATGCCCAGAAGTAAAGAGACTCGACTAATACTATGCAATTACTAGAGGTATTTTGGACATTGGATGGGAAATATTATGTATGCGCAGCCATGTTTGTACTTATTAGAACAGAAAATAAGTCAATTTCAAAGCTTTCCAATAAAAAATTATCCCATGACTCTATCGAAAGAAGACGAATTGGCAAATAAAAATAAAGATATGCGTTCAGTCTTCAAGAAAAATTTTATTGAGGGTAGTGGGTATATGGCAGTCTGCGCCCATGACCGTTGAAAAAATCCTATTTTACCGGGAGGTGTAACTTTCGGGGGATGGCACACCATTCTTTTAATGTAAACGCTAGACAGCAATACTTCCTGCGAGTTTACGTTAACAATTCCAACTATAATTTGAAATTCATATTACCAGCGTTCGCGCATTTGCGGATAGGTGAAGTTGTAGATGGCGCAAGGGTAGATGAGAATTTTTCTTATAATATCATACCAAAATCATCTGAAAAACTGCTAATCTTGGTTTTCAAAAGGAAAATGATTAAAAATGGCAATACGTATTTGAATAAAATATGTTCCTTAGATTTCAATAGTTTCTCTCCCAAATCACTATGCGAATTGATTCAAATACAGAAAAGTGATGATTTTAATAGTTTTCCTCTCCTCAACCAGCACTTTTTCGATGACAAAATGTATAATTTATTAACATATGAGGGCGTATTTCTGAATGAGTACTACACCTCCATATCGAGGCCAAGTGAGGAAAAATTGCTACCCATCGTCAATGCACCACTGAAGATTTTGAATTTACTAAGAAGTTTGGGCTAAGGGAGGGTTTAAAAATGGGGAGGATTAATGTAAAATGTACCTGGCGAGTGATGTATTGACTTTGTTGGATAATGTCTGTAAAAACATGGACAAAATATACGACAAATTTGGTTTAAATTCAGGCTATTATTTTTCAACTCCTCATCTGGAGGTGGGTTTTATTCTTAAAATCAGTCGAATCAGTACTACAGGCAAACACACAATGAAGATATAAAAAAAGTGTTCAGAGGGATGTCATCTTACTATGTAAAGGAACATTTGGTATGAGTGATTATAAGAACTGTGTAGAGAATAATTTAGTTCCAAGAGTGAAAGTCATGGTGATTCGCTGTTTAAAATTTAAAAACTACAATGCAAGAGTAAAAATAGGCCATGTCATTCAGATAAGGTCTATGTATGTGCGGACGAAGTGAAGATATTACCACTCGGTCACTACGTTACTTCAGATTGCGACGTACTTGTGGAATATAGACGGCTTCTTGGTCTGAAGAAAGCTCAATAGTTGGTGGGAGGAGGCCCCGTTTGGTCTATTTATACACTTTTTATCCTTGTCAGTCTCCATCTTGGCACTGTGTGCGTTTTCTAGTCGTTTTTATTAGTCATTTTCTAATCTTTTTGTATTTATATTTTTTTAATTATATTAATTTTTGGCGCAAAATGGAATCATGTAAAAAGTGCTTAATATCATACTATTGTTTTTTTCGCTTTCGCACCAATCAATTACAACTCCAGGCCCCAACCTACAACCATCTCAGTGCCCTCCCTGTCTTCTGACCACCCCCGTCTGGTGGATGATGGTACTGTGACCAAGTGCCTATCTTAGGTCTGTAAATATAATCAAGGGCCTGTGTAAATATGCTCTAGTGTCTATGTAAATATGTTTTGTAGTACATTTATTTATATATTAAAGAACCCGTATATTCTATTTTTTTACTATTTATTCAACCCAAAAAATGAAACAATTGCCCACTATGAAAAATTAATTTCGCTTGAAAATGTCCTTTGACGTGTCGATAAGCATAACCCCTACCATGACAACCACTCAAAGTAAATGTGATTGATCAAGCTCCAACTTCTGAAAGCTCTGAAACTTTGAAAACACCAAAAAAAGAAGAAGAATTATCTAAAGTTACATCAGGTTTTGTACACTTAATGCCTTATTCGTGTCATAAGCAATGTATAAGACTCTTGATTTTTCTCGCCGAAAATGAACATGTGCAAATTGACGACAAAAAGAATGAAGCTCTAATCTAAGATAAGAGTTATAATCTAATTGATTTGGTAAAAGATTTAATTGGAAATTGCAGAAGACTTTAATCATTTGACAGTCATTTGTATAAATTTTTAAAGTATTCGATTTTTCATAAAAGTCTTTTTGGGAATAAACAAGTTTTAAAACAATTAAGGGAATTTGGAGAAATAACGAAATAATTATTGTTTTCGAATAGCACGCCAAGTGGGCGTGATGACTTAAAATGTATTGAATGAAAGCGTCTTTCCACCACATTTAGTATGCAAAACGTAAGCGGGCGCTTCACACCATGTTTACGTTCAAAATGGTTCAAGTTTTGAAAATAGTTTATGAGAATATTGGCGAAGCGGGAAGTTTAAGCTCCACCACTACTTTTTCTAAAGTCGCCGGAGTTGAAAAGAAGTTGGCGACAGAGTATTTGCATAATGAAGCTAGTTACACTTCTTATTGAAATTATAGAGTTCGCGGTAATCTTTATCAAATAACTTAAGCCTTGTTTCAATTGTATATATTACAAGAAGATCTTTTGACTCTAGAAGAATCTCAAGGAAAACACATTATACCCTACAAGAATATTTTTCTTGCAATCAGTGGTTTTAGTTGCTATGCATATGGCGTTCCATTGCATTTCAAGAGAGGCAAGGAAGCTGTTAGAGCTCTCGAATCTGTCTTTGGACCAGATTCTTGTAAGAAAAAACTCAAAGAGATTGAGGTAGTGAATTTTTTAATCAACATATGAAAAAGGTTTTATTGAAATATAATTCAATACTCTATCATATTCATAGTCCAATAAAAATGGCATTTGCTGAACATTCGGTAAGAACAATTCGACTAAGACTCGACAAATCGCCTTAATTTCAAGGTATTGTATTTTGAAAAATACTGCAGTTTTTATGCAAGATTTAGATAAAATCATGTCGATTTATAATCAACGTCCTCATCGATCGCTGTCCAATCCTAGTCCTCTTGAAATTCATCAAAGTTACAATACACTTGATACATTTCTTAAACAATATTCCAGTGAAAAGGTTGTGAACAGTAAATTCAATGTTGGTGTTGCAGTTCAAATCAATCGAACAAGCTATGTTTTTGAAGAGGGGAATTATTTGTGGTCGAATGAACTTTTTAAAGTGTCAAAAGCCTTAGACACTAAACCTGTAACGTATCGTCTACGTAATATGAAAGATGACGAGATTCTTGACAGCTTTTTGTTATGAATTACAAAAAGCCAAAAATAATGGAATGTATCAAATTGAAAATATTTTAACGAGTCCAACTCGCTAGGGCAAGAAATAGTTACATGTTTGTTGGCTAGGATACAGCACTGATTTTGATTCTTGGATTGCTGCTGAAAACGCTAATAATGTCTATTTATTTCTACGTGATACTCATGTCCAAAGTCTCTGGCCCACTCTATGACGATTTGAATAATACAAGCAATTTTGGGACAAAGCTCTCCCAAGGTATCAAATTTGAGGGGAAGTATGAAGGTGCTCTTGTGTATTGTTTTCTTAAAAATACAGATGATGTCCCAAGAAAAGACTGTACACAAGATATAAAAGTTAGGCGTCATAATTGACCACTCATTAGTGAGGAATGAACAGAATCAAAGAACTCAGGTGAATATCCATTCATCACGAAACAAAACAAGGAATATGGTAGCATGACGGATTTGTGTCGTGCTATCAATCGAAGAATCTCTGCTCGTAAAAATGGCGCGTTCCACCTTAACTGTTAAATGGAACAGGGCAAGATTAACATTAGTTCTCCTCTTGACAATGAAAAGGTTATTTTCAATGATAAACTGATTCCTGTTTTAATAAGACATAATCATTGGTTGAACCATAGGATTCATCAGTGGGATGGAACGCGTTATTTTTGCAGACTATTCCCCTGGCTTCTTATTAAAAATTCTATATTCATTTATACATTTTTTGTCGAGACACCGAGAGTTAGTAATACCAATGTCCCACTTTTACGTATTCTTGAACAAAAAATCCCTCATGAACACCTACGAAAAATTTAGTAGCTATTTCTTAGAGGATGACTTAATCCCTCACAGTTTCCAGGGGAAAGGCTGCAAGTTATGAACTTTGCCCTTTGTTTACATATATTATTGGTTATTGGGAAGTATACAGACGTTTTCGGGGATTTTCTCGTTTGGAGGGGAGGGGAATCAAAGGGGGTACGTGTGAGGATCTCTTCATAGAAGAATTGTTCATGGGGGAAATTTTTCCATGAAGGGGATGCCGGATTTCCCAACATTACTTAAAAAACAATCAGCAATTTAATAAAAAAAAAACAAGTTTTTTTTTAACTAAAAGGTAAGGAGCTACATTAAAACCTAAAACAAAGAGCGATTATTACATATATGAAAGGTGCTGTCCCCTTCTCAACGCCTCGCTCTTTACGCTAATGTTTTTTATTGTTTTAAAAAGTAGAGTTGTGACAAAGAGTCAAACCTTAGTGTAAATCGCAAAGCGTTGAGAAGGAAACAGCCTCTTTCATTTACAGAATAATTTCTGTTTATTTTAAGTTTTAATGTTGCTCCTTATTTTCAGTTTAAAAACTTATTTTTGATTAATTTCTGAACTTTTTCGAATTAATGCAATTAAGGCTTTCACAACAGTTAAGGTTTTTTTCAGAAAATTGTAGGAAAAAAGGGGTGGAGGAAAAAATGAGCATTTTTCCTATGCTCATATGTTGTTATACTTCTAGAAAGCTACAAACTAAATTGACGGGATTCCTAGCCAAAGGTGTACCCGAAAGGAACAGTAGATTGGACTCCCTGACAACTTTATGAAAAAACCCCTCTTATATGAAGGAGACCACCTAACAAACACGACAAAAACATTGATATTTTGAATAAAAATAAGTTTTTGTTAAATCCCTTATTACCTTTCCTCGACAAAACTTACCATTACTCTCACAGAAAAGATACTAGACACATAATAGAAAGATACCAGGAAATGACCATTACCATTCAAGTAAATTTTAACAATAATATCATATTAAAATTCTAAAACAATATATTTTAAATTTCAATTTTATAAAGTCAAAAATGTTTTGGAAGCTAGTTATAATGTCTGGTAGTTTTAAATAGAATAATGTTTTCGATTCAAAAAATCGTGCAAACATCTCGTCCCGTTTTAGGGTTAGCCAGCAACCTCTTGGAATTTCTACTGCAACATTAGGCACTCTAGGTTTAATTTCGCCATTGATAGCGCCTTCAATATCTAATAGAGTAAAACCACCCATTACTAAAGAATAATATCCTTGATGTTGATACATTGAATTCTTTCAATACTGAAGAAAAGGCATGCAAGATTGCGAGACCATCAGCACTAATTACGTAACATACATCTCTTTTGAAATATTCCTTATGGCATAAAATGCACCTGCGTCTTGAAAAAACTTTTAAAAGTGTCCGGATCGGGATTCGAACGGAGAGGGCTATGCTCGGAAGCCGAGAGGGGATACTGTTCTTGAAATTTTTCCCCAGAGGCTGTTGGGAGAAGGAGAGGTCAAGATATACCCAAACACACATTTGTTGGGGCTTTCAAAAATGTTGAACAAACGATTATATCAAAATTTTGATCGAACGAGTTTGAGAAAAAAGGGGCGTGGTAGGTGGCCCAGTTGCCCTCCAATCTTTTTTGGTAACTGAAAAAGGACAATAGAACTTTCAGTTTCTGTTCGAAAAACTCCTCTCCTGATATTACAGAACCATTTGGTCGATACGATTACCCCTGGGGAAAAACAACGACAAATAAACACACATTTTAGATCTTTCTTCTGGCAAAAAATACAAAACTCCATATCGTTACAGATAAGAGCTTTAAACCTCCACAGCAGTGTTTTCTAATACGCTGAATTTAATGGTAAGATTTTTACTAAATTTTTTTGACTTTTGCTTGGTGTTTTTTTCCTTTATCAAAAATTAGACCAATTTTCTCAGGTTCATAGCCTGATTGGTAAAATTAAACATAATGAAAGTCACATATTTGCGATCAGCATGAAAATCCAATTCTTTTGATGTATATTTTGAGTGGTATCAAAATTCAGTTTTAAGAGTTTCGGTTACTTTTGACCCGGATTACACTTCGTTACCACGAGCTATTTGAAATGTATTTTTCACTTGCGTGAGTTTAAATTAGTATCGTTTTATTCATGATTGAATAAAATACCCGAAACATCGAATCATAAATTTGCATAAATGAATTTATCGGTGATGTCACCCAGAGTCATTCCTAGGGTTGGTGGCGTCCGGGGAAATAGTGCCCCTTCCCCGCTCAAAAATAAGCAAAAAAGTAGCTTTTTGGTAATGGTTGTAGTGCTAGCTGTGACCTACAATAGGTTACAATAGTAAACGTAGATTAATTATTTTGAAACCAAATCAGATTCAAATATTAGAACTTAAGGTGAGCAGAAATAAAAGCGTGTTAGTGTTCAAAATTATAATGAGCGGATGTTACTTTCAATAAGTAAATGAAGCCCAAAACAAACAGAAATCAAAATTCAAACCATTTCAAACCTAAAGATTACATACTGCGCTATAAAAGGATAAATGAAACCCAAAAAGAACAGAATTTGCAATGATTAATTAAGTCAGGCTAAAATGAACAGTAATTACAATAAACAGGAGAAGATGTGCCGCCCCATAAGCCTTATAAAGGCTCAAAACAACCGAACTTGAGAAGTGAGCCACTAACCAATGTCTATGACTTAAATGTTGTCGTCTAATATTAGACAAGTGAATGAAAAGATGAATATTCTCATAAACGACCACAATTATCCACCTGGGGAAAAACTACGTCATATTTACCTAATTTTGGTCAGCGCTTCTTTTTCATCATATTTTTTTTACCCGGGGGGTTGGGGGCACGGTTATTTTGTAAATGTAATAAATTTTTCTCAGGGATGCCTGCACAAAAAACGTTGGTTCAATGATTTTGACATTAACAAAACATGGATCCAATGTTTGATCCAACGGTTAAAACTTCATAGAGTCCCGTGTAACTGAACCCAGTGCAGCTAAACCCATTTATGTGAACCTTCATGTAGCCCATCTCCAGTTTAAATTCGCTTCGCACAACTCCACCCCCATTTAGACTCAACCCTGTTTGGCAAAACCCCGTTTAGCTCAGCCCTGTTTGACACCCCGCTCAATGTTACCCCCAAACCAACTCAATTCTAATTAGACTCAACCCCTGTGCAACGGATCTCTCGTTCAACTGAAACTCGTGAAACTAAACCTTTGTACACTTAGTTCCCCGTTTGACTAAACCCCTATGAAGCTCAACTCTCATTCAAATCAATATCTGAGCAACTCAATCAAATTCAACTCTGCCCACCCTCTTGCAACTCTACCACCGTTTAACTGAAGCCCCATTTAACTTAATCCCCGAGCAAATCAACCTCATTTAATTCAATCCACATGCAACTCAACCCCTGTTCAACCTAGTCTTGCTTGACTTAAATCAACTCCAGGTCCTACTTACCCCCCCCCCAAAAAAAAAGAAATCAGCAATGTAGGTGGAAGGGATAAATCAGCCCGTTTTTTTCGGTAGTTAAACAAGCTGCTCGACTATGCTGAACAAAATGGCTATCTCAAAATTTTGATCCAGTGACTGTGGGATAAAATGAGCGTGGGAGGGTCCAAGCTGCGCTCCAGTTTTTCGGTCATGTAAAAACGACACTAGAACTTTTAGTTTCCCTTCAACTGAGCCCTCTTGCGATATTTTAGGAAAAATGGGTCGATGCAATCACCAATGGAAAAAGAAAAAAAAACACGCATCAGTGATCTTCCTTCTGGCAAAAACCAAAATTCCACATTTTTGCAGATATAAGGTTGAAACTTCAACAGAAAGATTCTCTGATACGCTGAACCTGATTGTTTGATTTTCATTAAAATTCTATTACTTTTAGGGCTCTTGTCCCCTCTTTCCGAAAATAAGGCATATATTCAGAGGCTCGTAACTTTTGATTGGTAAGCCTAAAATTGATGAAACTTATACATTTGAAATCAGCATAAAGATCCATTTCTTTCGATGAATCTATTTTTATCAAAACTTCGTTCTTCAGAGATTCGGTTACAATTAAGCCGGGTCGCTCCATGCATCTTATATTTACACAAGTAGTTCTGTCAAACTTAATTGCATTTCAAGGCATAAACCCATCTTCATTCAAAATATCAATGTTTTTGTCATGTTTTTTAGGTGGTCTTCATCATAAAAGAGGAGTTTTTCACACAGTTATCAGGGAGTCCAAATCTACTTTTCCTTTTAGGTACAGCTTTGGCTAGGAATCCCGTCAATTTAGATTATAGCTTTCTAAACCTTTAACAAAATTTAAGCATAGGAACTGCTTTTTGCATTTATGTTAGTTATATAGCTTTTTAACGATTTCCCTACGCTTTTTAAGATTTGTATTTCTAATGTGCTGGCTAAGATTTCAGGAACGTACCTTTCTGGTCTTGCGGATGTTTCTTATCTTGCGTATGCTGACGACTTGCTTCTGATTAGCCGTTCCAAAAAGGGTCTTTCCAATATGGTCTCTATAGTTTCTGATGCTTTCTCTGATATTGGCCTTTCAATTAATATAGATAAATGTGAGTTTCTTCCCTATAACTGTATTACTGCTACTCCCCTTCACTGTAATAACTTCACTATCCCGCTTGTTGATTGTATTTGTTGGCTTGGTATCTCTATTACTAACAATCTTTCGAGCTTACGTCAGCGTACTGTTTGTGATATAAGCAAAAAGATTCAGATTGGTTATGCAAAAATTGTTGCAAATAGAGGGGAGTATAATAGACGTGCGCTGGCTAAACTTTATTCTACTTTCTGTGATCATTCTGTCCTTTATGCTTCAGGTCTTTTCCCCCTTCTTATTAATGGTAATTTAAAAAGAATTCGGATAAATTATTTCAAATTTTGCAAATTTATTCTGTATCTTCCAACTTGGACAAAAAAGCGGACTCTTGTTAAAAAATTCTCAGTTCCTGACATAACTTTAAAGTTGGAGATTCTTCACAGACAACTCTCCAGTACAGCTTCAGCGCACCTATCCCCTCACCCTCGTCTTATCCGTTTTTTTCGTTGACTTTGTGTATGTATTTGTTTTTCTCTTTGTGTTTTTTGAATTTCATTTTTTGTGCGTATCTAATGTTCATTTTTTTTTCATAGTTCGTTATTTTGTGTGTTTATTTAATTTTTTGTATTAACGTAAAAAATTTCTATTGTCATTACTTTTCATTTTTTGTATGTTTTGCTTTTTTTGTGCGTATTTAATTGTTTGTACTCCACATTTTAATACTTTTATAGTGTTGTTGTGGGTAAGAAATAAATTATTATTATTATTTATAGATAAACCCTGAATACAGACAAATTATTAAGTTTATTTTCTGGTTGTATTTCTAGCCAAACTTTGTCATGAAGCTTGTATTTTTTATTTTTTCATGACATTTTCGTTACCGCAAATTAGTGTGAGGGGAGGGGGAGACTATTACGGCGGTCCAATTCGATGGTTCAACTGATGTTTCAATCGATTTATCCATATTCAATTTGTTTAAACCCTCCTCGGTAGAACAGCCTCAGTTACGCGAATGATGATCCCCTTTCCCTCACTAGCTCACCCCAAGTATGTGCAAACAGTTTCGGTAAATTTGCATCAGTTTAACGTAGTTACATAGCTGTTTTTCGTTCCCTTTTTCTCCCTTTTCTTCCGATGTTGTTTTTCATAGGACAAAGTCACTTAGATGTTTTTCCAATCTAGAAATCCCACTTCAATTACTTTTAGATTTTGATTCCTGTTGTTACATAAAACGTACACAGAAGTAGAAGGAAGTAAACATTTACTACGTAGTATATTTCTATGCAGCAAATGTTACGTGTATAGCAAAACCTCTAACAACGTAAACAAGGTATGACACTATAGAAAATGTTAGGCGATAACCATTTTATGAAGATGTTAATCTAGGAAAGAGCTTACTGTCACTCGCTTTCCTATCTAGCTTTCAAGTCTCGAAAGTAATACTATTCACAGTACCATTCATGAATAGAAATACAGTCCGTAAAAATGTACTGTTGTTATATCGCCTCTTTAACCGATAAAACTATATAAAACCGATAAATCTATAGGGAGGGGTATCTGATCCCCAAAGAAATATTTCAGGCCCACGTCTTTAAACTTTCCTTTTTTACCTTCTATACTTCTTATGAGATGAAAAATGTTCAGGTGATTACGAATTTAGCCTATGAACCCCTTCATATACATTTGGATGAATATATGATGAAGTATGCAAGTATTTGCACGACTTGAAGTTTGCATATAAGAAGACTTGCTAGATATTTTCCGAAGAATTCGTCTACGGATTGTTTTGGGTACCCAGCTGACTGAGCGTATTTCAAACATTAGGCTGTACGAAAAATGTGGTTCAATCCTGTTTTCTAGGGCTATAATGAAAGAAAGGTTGAGATGCTTAGGTAACGTTGTGCGGAAGGAAGATGAAAAATTGCCGAAGATTGCCCTTTTCAGCCAACCGTCTAGGGCTAAATGGAAAGCAGGTCGTCCTCATCTCGGGTGGGAGGTCGTAATAAAGTAATAATTTGAAGGAAATGGGAACTTCATGGGAGGGTGTAAAAAGACAGGCTTTAAATAGATTGGGACGGAGAAGGAGCCTGCGTAGCTGTGTTGGTCTCGGGCGGCTTGGGTTTTGAGGGTGTGTTAGACCTCCTCAAATTTATGGTAACCTTTTGAATGATTAAAAACAATCAGAAATTAAGAAAAAAACATGTTTTAAATAACATAAAGAGTGAAAAAAAAACTTTAAAATGAAAGAAATTATTGCGAGCATGAATTTTTTTCCATTTTAAGTTTTGAAGTCACTATTTTACATTAATTCGAATCTTGTTTTATTATTTAATTTTAAACAGTAAGATATTACTTCAGGTATGGGAAGTGGCCTACCTACGGTCTGTAACTGCGAAAATATCTTTTTCATTATTTTAAAGTCAAAAAAATTAAATTTTCCATGTTTGCGAGCCACTCAAAACTTTCAAGTTTTCAAATCTTCATTATTTATATCATGCAATTAAATCCTCTTTGGAATTCACTGAGTAGGAAATACTAAGTAGTAGTTCCGAGATGAACTTTGATAGTAATTATTTCTTTCATTTACGAGAAAATGATATTTTGCTGTGTCACTAGACGCAGTAAAACTTCTGAAAGTATTTAAAGTTGGAAAATTTCTAGGGATTATTTCTAAAGATTGTCTCTGGAAGTCACATTTTACCTGTATTTCAAAAGAATGCAAATGACCAATACGAACCTGAAAAGTACCCAAAAAGCAAACTTTTATTCATATTCCTCTATTTGGGGTTTTGAAAAAATGGAACAAAAACTTTTAAATTGAGCCATTCAGGGGCCATTTTAACCAGGCTTATAAAATAAACATTAGGGGAGCTTCAAAAAGAAGAATGATAACCACTTTTGATCTTAATACACCTTTCACTTTAGGAATATAAGTTTCAAGCTTTGTTTTAATGTTTTTATGCGCTTTAGTATGAAGCGCAAAGACGCCACCAGGAATTTAAGACTAGAGAGGAGGGGAGGGATTTTCCAGTGAATGGATTTGATGGTAACAAAAAGATGCTTTTTAATTGTGCAAGTATACAATAATATCTTTATTAAAGAGAAAATCACATGGTTTGAATAATTATTAAAATGAATTAACGACTTAATTGAAAATGAGGTACAGTGACGCCGTCATAAGTTATGGCTGGAGAGGAGGGCCGGTGCAATTTCCAGAGTGGAAATTTTACGTGAATCGATGTGATTGTAAACAAAATAAAAGCATTGTAAATTTCTTAATCGTTAGCAATATCAAGCATTTCGTGGTAAGCAAGGAGCGACTTGGGCTAATAGTAACCGAAAATCTAAAAAAAAAATTTTAACAATTGATAAATAAGAAAATCGGCTGTTTCTGCTGATAAATAAAAAAAAATACTTTTTCACTTTCCCCTGAATATTCCCTCAAATATTCAGATTCATACCTTTAACCCTAATACTACTAGTTTCGTAAAGGTAATAGTAGTAGGAGTGGAAGTAGTAGTAGTAGTAGTAGTAACAGTGTTGTATAGTAGTCGTGGTAACAGTGTCAGCAGTAGTAATAGTTGCAGTAGCAGTAAACAATATACATGTATTGCATTTTGGTCAGTAGAATATCTCCCTTGTCATTTCCTGAAAGTTTCAGCTTGATAAGGCAAGGCGTTCCTAAGATATGGCTTATATGCACTTTTGACAGTCTCTAATCACGTATTGTCTTTTGATTTAGTTCAACACTTACCGTAACATTACCTGAAAGCTTCACCTGAATGCCCTTGGTCCTTGAGAATACTAAAGATCAAGCCTGCTTTCTTTATCATTAGCAAATACTACTATATATGTGAACAATGGGCAAATTATATAACTCACAGCCTTTCTCCCAAGGGCTGGGGGATGGGGTCAACATCTCAGAGACACATCAATGGGACCTTTCAATTATGCTGAACAAAATGGCTATTTCAAAATTTGATTGAATGTGTCGTGGGAATCAGTGGGCGTAGAAGGGGAACTGGTTACACTTCTATCATTATTGGCTCTTAAAAAAGGCGCTAGAAGGTAAATGAGCTCCTTCCAAAGTTTCTACGACAACTCGTACAACAAAAGTGCTTCGGAAAATATATATATATATATATATATATATATATATATATATATATATATATATATATATATATATATATATATATATCTCGAAGATTCGAAATATAATATCTGGAATGAAATTTATATGTAGATACAATATATATATATATGATTCGAAATATAATATCTGGAATGAAATTTATATGTAGATACAATTCCAAATATATATGATTCGCTAAGATTAATTTACCCATCAACAGCTACGGCATAAACGTGGGTGTTACGTAATAGGGGAGGGCACACGTGCTTGCTATGTAATGACAACGCACACCTGGGTCTGACGCAATACTGTAGCGTACGTATATAGTACACATACGCAATAGGGAAAGTTTTCCCTATTGAAGATGCAGTTGCATCTTTATTGTTACGTAAAGGGGTTCAGGGAGTTACGTAATAGGGTTTACGTAATAAGGGAGACCACTAGTCAATCAGGGAAGTTTTTTTAAGACATTTTCCTTCAAGACGTTTCAGCACATCCCAAGCCTTTTTTAAAGACATTTCTCTTCAAGACGTTTCAACACATCCTCAGACGTTTTTAAAGACATTTCTCTTCAAGACGTTTGTGACGTTTCAAGACATCCAAAGACTTTTTTTAAAGATTTATATTCAAGACGTTTCAAGACATCCCGAAACATTTTCTAAGAGATTTTTCTTCAAGATAGTTTTCTTCATGTCACACTATTACTGAATCTCTGGCACCCTCTAGCACACTTCATCACCACTAAAAACTTTCAAGATATATTTTTTTATTATAAGGTGTTAACCACTTCCGCTTCCCCGCTTCCAACCCCCGGTTACAACGGTTCCACTACCAATTCTGCTTGCTTCTACCCCGATTCAACTTATTTCAGCTCTCAATTGGCCTCCTACGAGCCCAACACCAAGTTCGGCTCCGGTTACGGCAGCTCCGGATTCCAAACTTTTGCCTCCCTCCAATTCTGCCATTCCTCGATTCCGATACAGCCAATTCCGACCCGAGTTCCGTCAATTCCAAGATTTTGTAGGCTGCTACTCCGTGGTAATCTATGGCTGGCAAATGGAGCCCTTCTTGCATTAGTGAAATATATTCAAGTTTTATCCTGGATCAATAAACCTAAAGGATAAAAACTTTTGTACCCACAAATTTTATTAATAAAAACACATTTACAAAGTATTTTAAAAACACAGAAAAAACAATTAAAATTCATCAACTGAAAAAGCAAAACGTGAAAAAACCCTGTTATTTTATAAAGTACTAACATAAAGATCGATGAATTAAAGAAAGGTGGGGGCCCTAGCAGCAAATTCCAGAGTGTTTGATGTTAGAGGTAAATTTTAGCCCTATTAAGGGCTATTTCTGATAGCTTTTAATGAAAACGCCAAGTTTCTACGGGCCAATAGTATGCACACCCAGTTGACAAGTGCATATTTTAATAATGTTTTCTCTTTAAATTTCTTTTAATCTCGTTAGAGGGGAATTTAAGACGCATTAAGACATTTTAGAGAGCTTTTAATGAAAATGCCGCGTTTCTTTGAGCCAAGGCAATGCACCCCCAAGCAATGCACCCTTGGTTGACAAGTGAACACTTGAATAATATTTTCTCCTCAACTTTCATTCGAGTAATACATTTGAATAATGTTTTCTCTTTAAATTTCACATAGTCTCGTTAGAGGGAATTTAAGACACATTAAGATATTTTAGAGAGATTTTAATGAAAATGCCTCGTTTCTTTGAGCCAAGGTAATGCACCCCCGGTTGACAAAAGAACACCTGAATAATATTTTCTCCTCAAATTTCACATAATCTCGTTTGAAGTAAACTCAAGCCATATTGAGATATTTTTGAGAGCTTTTAATGAAAACTCCTCGTTTCTTTTAGCCCAGACGATGCAACCCGGTTGACAAACGCACATTTAAGCATCTTGTAGCCTTTGCGCATAGGTATGCTCATTCAAGAATGCCCTTAGTATAAGTGTCAAATTGTTTGTATTAAAGAGAAAAAGGAAAACTATTGATCATGTATGAAGGTGTAGTATATTCTACCCATAATGGTTCCCTTGCTTTTATTTTATTTCTGATAGCAATATTATCTGATAACACTCTCTAAAGTTCAGGAGCATACTAAGTGTAAACAATTTCTAGCAATCGATTTTACCCTCTGCATTTCAATTATTGCAGTCATAGGAAACACGTAATCAATAGCTTACTCATTTTAGTAACCAGGACAGCGATTTCTCCATGGGTCTAATAGGCTATTTCGTAGAATCTATTTCCCAAATCAACATAACAGAAATAGATTGCTGGTCCAGCTGTCTAGGTCTCCATTCTATTTGATGGAAACGCCCCTTCGAATCCTAATGGGGACAAAAATTCTTAGAATATAAAGGTTCCCTGAGAAAAACACATTGAAAGAGAACAAAATCTCTTAAAGTATTATGTAGCATCCCATGTGTAAACCGTCATTATCTAACACTAGCGTGCGCTTCCTCCTCAGTTACAAGTGGGGCTTCCCCAGGGGCACGAAGGAACAAGTCACGTGTGATTTTGTCATCCTTAATATAAGTAAACAATCCCCTATTACGTAAGAACTAAAGAAATCACGAAGAAAAACACATTGAAAAAAAAAATGTCTTAGAAAACGTCTTCGGATGTCTTGAAACGTATTTGGATGCCTTCAAACGTCTTGAGGAAAACGTCTTGAAGAATACTCTCTTAAAAAAAACTTCTCTGCTTGACTATTGGACTCTAACAAACCCTCTTACGTAACACCCCAAACCCTACTGCTTGACAACCAAATTAAACCCTCCCTATTACGTGACAGACACTTGCATCTCCTAAAAACATTCTCTATTATGTAACATACAGTTGCATCTTTTAGAAAACATTCCCTATTACGTAGATGTACTATCCACGTGCTCTATAGTATTACGTAAGAAAGTACAACTTTTCAGACTGTATGGAACGAAGAAAAGTTTTGGCGTTCATCTCATCATCCCTCAATTACCTATTACCACTTATAATCAAAAGAATGAATAATAAATCATTTGTAATCTATCTTCTTTATTTTTCTATTGATTCCTTCGCTTCGAACATTTGTTGCCGCTGGGAGATAGCAAAAAAACCGCCTTGAACTCGAGGAAAACTTTTGAATAAGTTGGAAAGTCAATCTAACCTAACAGGAAGCATGTAGATATACGAGAAAGCCTGATCTATGGTAAAAAAAAAAGAGTTATAAGTCTCATGAAATAAATTTGCCGTATTGTTAAGGAAAATAAGTTCTCCCAAAAACTTAAGAAGAAAGCCAACTGCTTGGACCTTAGTAATCGGGATCCCTTGGCAATTTTTAAATGCTCCAAAGTTGACTTGAATTTATGAACAACTGAAACGGAGTCTCTATATATGAGTAAAAGAAAATATAAGTATCCAAAAGGTACTCAAGAAATACTTGGAAAACATAATGCAGTACAGTGCAGAACCTCAGAAATGATGCACATCCTGAATTGTGGGGAAACAAAATTGTTCAAAAGGGCCCTACATAGCTTCTTATCTCCAATTCTCCGCAAAACAAGGTTTTACACATTAAATTTCCCAGCCTCATGGTTACAGACACAAAACTTCCTCCAACGCAAAAAGACTCCCAATCAGTCAAGGTTTAATATTTTTGAATCTTCTGAGGATAAGTCTGAGGCTAGGTCAGAAAGATGTCTAAATACAATAGCTTTATTTTTAATAAGTACTGTTTGATTTCCATTGAAGTAGGTACTTGCATAACGCTGAAATTAGATTTGTATTTTGAAATTACTAAAAACTATAACTTATAAAATTAAAAAATTATGTGGAGGGTAGTTTTCAGTGGAAGCTTGTCTGATGGGGAGCATTAAAGTAAATATTCATGAACAAATAAAAACTTATTTATTTGAACGCAATTTAGTGCAAAGGGGAGTTTATTTTCAAGGTTTACTCTCTAAAATATTATGAAAAGCTTTCAATGTAACACAAGTCATTCATCAAGTGCAATTCAGTTCAACTTTCCCAGTAAAATGTGGGATTTTGTGGGAGAACAAGGTTATTGTAATCACTAGCCTTAGATGTGTATTCAAAAGGCCAATATTATATCATTACGTAGAGTTGTTCTTACGAACAACCTAAACTTGCTGTAAAATTAGGAAATTTTTCCTATTTTCGTTGTCTTTTTAATTTTTTTTTTACCTAAATAAAATGCAAAACCAACTTTTAGAATACAAATAAGTAAACACGCATGAACACCAATCCCTTTTTGGACAAACTTATTGTACCCCAATCCCTTTTGACTGTTAAGAAGGGCACTAGCCCTTTCAATTTCCAATCGAATGATCCTTTTTTGAAGTTTTTCCGACCACAAGTGATCATCTCAATTTCTATCAGATACATTTTGGGAAAATACGAGGTGTGGGTGATATTCAACCTCTGATTACTTTGAATCTTCAAAAAGTCACAAGAACTTCGGATTACCAGCCAAAAAAGGCTCCTTCAAAGTTTATATGACCACGCTTTCTATATAAAAAAAAACTATTTTCCCCTAGGGCACAACTTAACACCCTTGGCTTTAGGGGAGTAGGTTGGAGGTGGTTATGCTCAATAACATAATTTACAGACCTTTTAACTATGGTGGACAAAATGGCTATCTCAAAAATTCTGATTGGATGTGTTTGGGGCAATTGTTTGGCATAGGAAGGGGTTAGTTGCCCTCCTCTATTCCTTTCATTTTCCAATCAAATGACCCATTTTCGAAGTTTCTACGACAAGTCCTTTGGTAAGAAGTGCATAAGAAAACCAGGCCAAAAAAGCGATACATTTTGCACACATCGCTCTTTACTTAGCTAGCGCTACTGCGCTGGTAATCCAAATATACAATTTTCATCAGAATTCCAAATATATTTCTGAGGAATTCTAAGTGTTCCAATACATAATATTCATCAGAATTTACCCATTAAAATTTACAAGCATGAAAAAAATTGTCTGATTTTTGAAACGAGGGGAAACATCCCCTAAAATCCAAGTAATCTTAATGAAATTCACGCCATCAATATCAGCCTACTCGAGAACCCTACTGTAGGAGTTTAAAAATCCTACAGAGATTTTTTTATTTCAACCGGACCATCCGATTCACTGGTCTACACAAGGAGCCTTGTGACACCTGAAGGTGTGCAAGGTGAGGGAAAGCTATACCAATTCGAGAAAAAATAAGAAAATGTGACTTATCAAAATTCAACACCAAGTAATTCGCATTAGAACATGAAATAACTCTCTCGAAAAATGCCACAAGATTAGAATTGATATCACATTATGTCCTCCCAATGGTCCCAAGAGTGGTATCATCAGCAAAAGCAACAAGAAAATCTTCGTTAGCAGTAGTATTGGAACACGACCGAGCATCAGGATGACACAGCTTGCAGCATGCCAGAGGCCTGGTGTTTTTTACCGCCGAAATCAGATCATTCACATAAATCAGAAATAAAATGGGACCAAGAACAGATCCCTGAGGGACGCCATAATATACTTCAGAAGGTCTCCGGAAAAACGTATCAACTAAAATGAGCCTACGAGAAACATATGAATCAAATCAAGAAAAAGCATTTGATCTTATACCAATATGCGATAGTTTCCAGAGAACAATCCGATGAGTCAAGGAATCAAAAGCTTCACGAAGATCCAAAAATAAAGCTGCCGGGATATGACCAGATTCTGTTGCCGAACGATAGAAATTCGAGAAAGCTGCGCAACCATGCTCTGCAGAGTGACTCGCTCGGAATCCAAACTGAAAATCATGCAAAAATTCTTTTGCATCCAGAAAACTAAGGAACCTGGATAGCATAGCCTTCTCAAAAATTTTGCTGAAAACAGATAGGAGAGAAATTGGCCTATAATTAGCAGGATCACTCCAAGAACCACCTTGATACAGCACTATAACCTTAGCTTGCTTGAGAGATTCAGGGAAAATTCCTTTTTCGAAAGACAGTAATGGCGTAATGGCAGTGCAAACGCGGGATGATAAGTAATGACCGTACACATACAGGTGTTACATAATACTTTAAGAAATTTTTATTTTCTTCAGGATTTCATTTTTCTTAATGATTTAATTTCTTCTTTCAATTTGTTTTTTCTTCAGGATAAAATTTTTCTTAAGGTTTAATTTTTTCTTTCAAGGTGTATTTTTCTTCAAGATTGTATTATCTTTCGAGGCGTTTTTTCTCCGGGAACCTTTATATTTTAAGGATTTCCGTCTACATTATGATTAAAAGCTCCCCTCAATGGAATGAAGTGCTAGACAGGTGGACTAAGAAAGCCTTTCTAATATTTTGATTCAACGGATACTTTCTACATGATAGTCTACTCCACGCAAGGAGAACCCTTGTTCCCGCAAACTTGAAGGATTAAATGGTTTACATGTTTCCAACCCTTTCC
This sequence comes from Artemia franciscana, assembly GCF_032884065.1. Taxonomy (NCBI): domain Eukaryota; kingdom Metazoa; phylum Arthropoda; class Branchiopoda; order Anostraca; family Artemiidae; genus Artemia; species Artemia franciscana. The sequence goes on along the minus strand of NC_088876.1, from coordinate 26,029,678 downwards.
ACGTGAGAGCACAAGCATACCATTACTATTGATTTTGGCTCTGTTAAATATACCTAGATGTCATAGTATTATCAATAGTTTAACCTGACCTAGATAGATTAAGCCACATAGAAAATCTTACATAGCATTGGCGTTAGATATTTAATTACTTAAATAATTAAGTATTGATGTTTTATCTTGGAACAAGAAAATTGAAGAATGAACGCTTTTGTACATATATATTTTATTAATTTAAAAAAATTAAAAATATTATTACACACAGAGATAACAGTTGAAACATGCCCAAGAAAAAAATGATTCTAGAGGAAAGGGTTTATATAAAACATAAATAAAAGTTACTTTTTAGAAGTCTTAATGAAAATGTATCGTTTGTACTGCTCCATTTGACGCGCCTATATATTTTTGATATATTTTTGTATTCTATTATTTCTGAGAAGTTTTAATGAAAATTACATGTTTTCTTTAGTTAAGCCTATGAATATTTCACGCCAGCGAAACAGCATGTGTTTAGCCCATTCTAACAAGAAATTCTCAGGTGGGTGGGTTGTTATTAAAGGAAAAGTGTTATATACACTTTAGTTCACACTTTAAAAAGCGCCTATAAGCAAAATAGATAATTTTGCATTTGTTGCTAGAAGAAAGATCATAGATACGTGTTTGTTAGGGGACAGTTTTGTCGACTAAAATGGATGTCTATGTAACGATTATTTTGTAGAACTATGCATACCTTTAGAAACAAATGTGCAACCGTAAGCCATTACTGCTTCTAAGGCTCAAGGCTCAAAATTTGTGTAGTTTTTCAATACCTCTAAATGAATAAACTCTCTCAGAATTTTCAAACAATAGCATTTCGGCCTTCTTCTGGTTAGAAAAGTTGTGTTGCAGCACAAAATTTCTGAAACGCCTACTTTGCTGTGGGACAGTCTTTTTGGCTAAAATAAATGTCCTTGCTAACCGTTTATTTTCTAGGTCCACCTGCACCTTTAGAAACAAAGGTGCTACCGGACGGCATTGCTGCCTCTGAAAGTCAAGGATCAAGAAACGCATAGTTTTTCGAATCGATTGACTTTCTCAGAATTTACTCGCAATAGTATTTCTGCCTTCTTTTGGCCAGAATTATTGTTTTGCACCAGAAAATGGCAGAACGCACCAATTCGCTATGGGAGAGTCTTTTTGGCTAAAATAAATGTCTATGTTAACCGAACCTTTAGAAACGAATGGCCTACAGTACGGAATTTTCAAATAAGGCCGAAGTCTGTCGATTTTTTCCCTTCGTAAAATTTATTGTAGGTTAATCTTTCCTTCATAAAACTTGTTGTATTTTATTTTATTTTCATGAAAGTTGTTTTATGTTGGTTTTTTCTTCGTGAAAATGTTGGATATTGATTTATTTTTTCTTCGTATAACTTGTTCTCTGCTGTTTTTTGTTTTTCTTCGTCAAACTAGTTGCAAGTTGATTATTTTTGTTCATGAGTCATGTTGTATCTCGCTTATATCTTCATGAAACCTGTTGTATGTTAATTTTTGCATCGTTAGACTTGTTTTACTTTTAGTTTTTCTTCATGAAAACTGTTGTACGTTGATTTTTTTCTTTCACAGAACTTGTTTATCTTGATATTTTTATTCGGGAAACGTGCTGTAAGTTGTTTTTTGTTCATGAAAATTGTTGCCTGCTTATTTATTGCTTATGAAACGTAATGTTTTTGAAACGTAATTCAAATAAATCAGTATGAAGCAAGTTTCATGAAGAAAAAATCAACAGAAATCATGTTTCATGAACAATAAATCAGCATACAACAACTTTAAAAAAAACACAAAATGTTTCAAGAACAAAAATATCAAGATTAAATAAGTTTCATGAAAGATAAACCAACGTACAACAAGTTTCAAGAAGACAAACTAAAAGTACAACAAGTTTCACCATACAGAATTTAAAATGCAATAGGTTTCACAAAGAATAATCAACTAAAAACATGTTTGATGAACAAAAACATCAACGTGCAACGAGTTTCATGAAGAAAAAATAACATAAAACAAGTTTCACAAAGAAAAACAATCCATATGCAACACGTTTTATGAAAAAAATTAAGATAAAACCGCTTTCATGGAAATAAAATAAAAATACAACAATTTTCATCAAAAAAATTAACATACCATAACTTTCATGAAGACAAAATCGGCATACATTGCTCTTGTTTGAAAATTCTGATATAGTCAATTGATTCGGAGAACTATACGCATATTGAACCTCGAATTTCAGAGGGGGATAATGCTCTACGGTAGGGTATTCATTTTTAGACGCCTGGTTAACATAGACATTTATTTTAGCCAAAACGACTGTCCCACAGCAAAGTGGCAAATTCAGCCATTTTGCAGGGCGAAACAACAATTCTAGCAAAAAGAAATCCAAAAGCTAATGTACGAAAATTCATAGATAGCCAATTGATTTAGAATTATTGAAAATCTATACGCATATCTACCATTGATTTTCGGAGGCAGTAATACCGTACGGCAGCGCATTCCTTTTTAGAAGTGCAGGTAGTCTTAGAGAACAAACGGTTAACATAGAAATTTATTTTAGCCAAAAAGACTGTTCCATAGCAATGCGGCGTTTTCAACCGTTTTGCAGTGCAAAACAACAATTCTAAGAAAAAGAAGGCAAAAATTCTATTGCGTGAAAATTTTGAGATAGTTAACTGATTTGAAAAACTATACTTACATTGAGCCTTGAGTTTCAGAGGCGGCAATGTGCTACGGTGACGCAGTCATTTTTAAAAGTACAGGTAGCCCAACAAAATAAACGGTTAATATAGATATTTGGTTTAGCCAAAAAAGACTCCCCCGCAGCAAAGTGGCATTTTCAGCTATTTTGCGGGGCAAAACAGCAATTCTAGCCAAAAGAAGTCAAAAAAGCTATTGTGGGAAAATTCTATGATAGTGTATTGATTTGGAATTGTCAAAAACCTACAGGCAAACTGAGCTTCGAGCCAGTGAGGCCGTAAGGTAGCGCATTCGTTTTTAAATGGTGCAGGTTGTCCTAAAAAATAACGGTTAACACAGACACCTATTTTATCCAAAAAGTCTGTCCCACAGCAAAGGGGCGTTTTCAGCCATTTTGCAGTAAAAAAACATAATTTTAGCCAAAGGAAAACCAAAATGCTATTACGTAAAAATTCTCAGATAGTTAATTGATTTAGAATTATCGAAAATCAATCCTCATAATAAGCCTGAAGTTTCAGAGGAAGTGATGCCGTACGGTGGAGCATTTGTTTTAAAAACATGCAGGTGGGCTTGCAAAAAAAATGGCATAGAGCGGCATATAAATGGCATAACATAGATATTTATTTAGCCAAAGGGACAATTCCACAGTAAAGCTGCATTTTATTGTAAACTATACGGATTTTGAGCCTCGAGTTTCAGAAGAAGTAATACCGTACAGTAGCTGATTCGTTTCTAAAGGTACACACATTCCTACAAAATAACATTCAATATATACATTTATTGAAGCCAAAAAGACTGTCTCATAGCAAACACGAATTTGTGATCTTTCTTCAAGCAAAAAATCCAAATTTTTTTTTGCTAATAGGAGCTTTTTAAAACGTGCACTAAAGTTTAAATAAAACTTTACATCTAATAAAACCGTATACCATTTTGAAAATGCTTGCTAAGGTAAGCTAGCCACATATTGTCAAGCTGGTGTAAAAAACTGCATGGCCTCCGCTCAAAGAAACTTAGCATTTTGACTAAAACCACTAAGAAACAACCGAGTGCAAAAATATGTCTCTTTTTCTTTCAGGCACGTCTAATAGAGCGATAGAAACGATGTATTTTCATTATGACTTCTCAAAATTAATTTTTAATTATCTCAAATATCAATCATCCCCTCAGGAATTGATTGCTAAGGTTCCCATCTTTCTTTAATCTATTACTTTTTTTCGCTTATATATTATCTTTTATATGCTTTTTGTCACTTTTTGTTTTTCGTTTGTTGTGTTTTAATTGCTTTTTCTGTGTTTTAATAATGCCGGTAACTAGTTTAAAATTAATAAAAATTTTAACCACAAAAGCGTTCATTCTTTAGATTTCTGTCTCCATGATAAATCTTCAACACGTAATCATTTACGTAATGAAATATCCAACGTCAGTGCTATGTAGCTCCTGCTATAGAACTTAATCTGTCTAACAGAGCAAAAACCAATAGTGATGAAATGCTCGTGTTTTCATATCGACGGGTTTGGAAACATGTAAATTACTTAATTATTCTATTATGCGAGAACAAGGGATTCTCCTTGCATGCAGTAGGCTTTCATGTAGAAATTATTCGCCGTAATCAAAATATTAGAGAGGTTGGCGTTGTTCACCTGTCTAGCATTCTATTCTATTGAGGGGGAGTCCCTTTCGAATCCTAATGTGGACAGAAAACTTAGGAATATCTAGGTTCCCTGAAAAAAAAAACACCAAGAAAGAAAACAAACTACTGAAGAAAAAACGCCTTGAAAGAAAAAATCAAATACTGAAGAAAAATAAATCGTTAAGACAAAATCTCTTACATTATTATGTAGCACCCATGTGTGCACAGTCATTACGTATCATCCCACGTGTGTTCCTCTCACTTACAAGTGGGTATTCCCCACCAGCCCCTGAAGTCTAGAATGTCACGCGAGATTGTGTCAAACTTAGCAAAAGTAAATATTCTTCTATTGCATAACAACCAAAGAAATCCTGAAATTTCTTGAAGAAAAATGTCTTAAAAGGTTTTGAAACGCCTTGAAAAATGTCTTGAATTGTCTTGAAATGCCTTGAAAAACATTTTGAAGACAAATTTCTTCAATAAATCTTGAAATATCTTGAAACGTCTTGAGAACTGTATTGAAGAAAAATGTCTTACAAACGTCTTAAAATATCTTGAAAAGTCTTGAAAATATCTTGAAGAAAAAGTCTCTAAAAAGTTTCCCGCTTGACTAGTGGACACTAATTCCTGTTAAGTAACAACCAAAAGTTAAAAAAAAAAACAGTCTTAGCATGTAGAAACTAAAAGTAAGCAAACCTTATTACACAACAACCAAAGAAATCCTGATTTCGGGGGAGCCCTCATAGGTTATTTAAAGAATCAAAGAATTTATTGAGTAATTAACGCATGCATCGTCTAGAAAACCCTCCCTATTGCGTAACATACACCCGCATCTTTTAGAAAACATTCCCTTTTACGTAACATGCACCTGCATCTTGAAGAATTTTAAAAAAGTTCCCTGGAATCGAAGGGATAGGGACGAGCTTATAGTCATCATTATGTCACTACTGTAGGCTTACAGTCAAAAGGACAACGGGTCGCGGGGTACTAGTTATTACTGAAATCTACTGAGAATTTTAGGCTTGATTATGAAATTAGATTGATGGGACAGTGGAATTGTGTCTACAAGGTTTTCAATCAAAGTAGGCTGCTCCGCAGGAAATTCCCAAGGCTGCCAAATTGATCAAATGAAATTTCTTTTTAGCTATTTTAGGCGTTTTCCTAGCAGATATCCTAGAATATTTTCAAGGACTCTCCTTTATTTAATTTTAAAAATATTCTACTCCTTTTAATCGAAAAAGAAGAACATTTTCTAATAATATGAGGTTCATTTAAACCGGATATCTCTGTCTCCGGCACTAAAGTAAAGGAGCTAAATGGTGTTTCTATGATCTTTGTGGAAAGCAAGTTCTTAGTTTTCTATCTTTTATTCGGATCTCTTATCCACTGCACTTCCTGGCTGAAGGGCCAAGAAACGGAGATCAGCGCCGCCGGTACGGACTGTAAAGTCTAATGCCGTATCCTTTACCTTTATCTTATCCAAGCTCTCCAAGCTGTGGGAAAAGACCACCCGGTCAATTCTGAATAGTTTGGCCGCATATACTAAAAAAGTTTATAATAAACGAGATAGGGCGATTCTTTAAGATATCGTATTCCCTTAAGGATATTGAAAATTTCGCTTGCAAATTTTAGAGTTTATAACAAAGACTTTCTAAAGGTATTTATTGTGGATTCCGTTTAACTTCCTCTAAAATTTCTGCCTGACAAATTAACAATTGACTTGCTGATTAAGGAGCAAACACTCGACATCCAGGCTATGCTACAATTGCAGTCAAAACTAGGGTTGGACTTGACCGTTGTAGAAGGCCAAAAGGGCTCTATGAGATTAAAGTGCCCCATTCAAAAGCCCCATCCAAAAGAAAACCATTATTAGAATTCAGGAGCTTTTTGGATCACTAATGGTAACCAAAAGGCTTAAACTGCAAAATGACTGTCCTAAATTGAAGTATAGCAAGCACTTTTTTTGTAAGTGGTGTTTTATTTCCGATGTATTTAGTATTTAGTTGGAGTTCGTGAAGTGAGAATCCTTAAATGACACTAAGGGATTTAGTTTTAAGTTGCTAAAATAAAAACCGTAGTTACGAACGGGAAGCTGTCTATGTGGTAGCTGTTTAGAAAGATTTTTCCACAGCATAAAAACAGAAATTTAATTATACATTGTCTATTTTCTAGTAAATGTGGAAAAAATTAAATCGGGTGTGCTTAGAAGCTATTTTTGATTAAAATACAAAAGTAGGATGTTTAGGCTAGGATGAATAGAATATACAGATTGCTAAATTGTAGGGCTAATGTTGCTAGGCTGCGTAGCAACCGTGGTTGTAAACGTAATATTTAACAAATTCCTCTCAATGGCACTATTAATAGTTTTTACAATAGTGTCTTATAGTACCAAGTTGGGAGGGGGGATTCTAACCCTCCCCTTGCCCTCCCAAGACATCAAAATTTATATATATATATATATATATACCACCTCGTATTTCATTGCTATTATTATTTGAACGTTTTACCTTTTTTTATTAAGCCTCCAAGTAAATTTAGGCCCATCTATCATTTCCAGTCAGCCATTTACTAAGTTTTAAATTTAGTAGTGATATATCGAATTTTGTTGAAGAGCAAAAAAAGCTTCTGCCCAAGTCCAAAAAAACACACTGAGGAAGAAACGAAAAAAATCCCTCAAAATGAATACAACACTTCAGAAATCTTAAATTGCTGGAAAACTAATGATCGACAAGTATGCGCAAAATAGGCATTATACCCCCCCCCCCAGAAAAAAATAACAAAAAATTAAGAATATGATGGTTGATATCATAATCTATTCTATGTTGTTTCTTTTTCTTGTTTGCCCTTCAATGTTTATTTCCAAACTCCACTCTTTTAATAAATCCTTGTATAAGGATCATATTAGCATTGTAACAGAAAAGTGACATTCCAATTTAAGGGAAGTTGAGGGTAATTGGTAATAAGGCTCATTTTGGAATTGCTATTTAGTTTTGCTTATTTATTTAGCGGAGTTCAAATTGGGAAAGAACATGCATAAGATATTAAGGGATTTTAATTTTGAGTGCTCCAAAGTTCTGAGTAGTTTGCAAATTAGGAAGATGAAATTCGAATGTTAAATCTAAGAGAATAGAAAAAGGTTTATGAACATTTTGGGTACGGAAAGGATACGAGAGAAATTTTTTACACACATGGTCTACAAATGGAATTTTTTTTTTCTTCTGAATAAAGATTTGCAAATCATTATGATCTTATGCCTTCAAGATTTGAGGCTTTTTTTTTAGGAAAACACTCAACCATTTATTTGATTGAAAAGCTTCAGTTTGTGCCTGATGCCATATTTTAGGGATTTACTTATGGCGGTAAGGGGCCTCACTGCCAAGACGCTCTGAAATCCTTGATTTTCTTGGATTTATGGGCACTTCATATCAAAATACCAAGCTTCTTTTTAACTACCCCCCCCCTCAAAAAGAAATGCATAAGTGTCTGAAATCTCTGCCATGCTAAAATCTTAATGTCACCATGAATAGCACAGAAATAATAATAGAAACCCCCTGAAACACCCTTGCGGGATGACCGGCATAAGCTACGGTAATCGTCCAATAAACCTAAAAGCGAAAACTAAAAGTTAGAGGAGAATAATCAAGGGAAAATCCTTTTTATTCGTTGTCCTACTAAATATTTAAACTTAATAATGAGTGAATGGTTCCAGCCCCATGGCTCTTAACCGTAACAATACAATAGCAAAACTCCTCATTTTGTTACTCATCTCCTAAACCAAACCGTTCCACTTACTCGCATTTGCACTCACTCAATGTGACGCTACGCAACTCATAACCAGCACATCTTCGCATCAAAGGAAATACTATAAATAATTATGCTACTATAAATCGTACTTTTTGCTTTACAAAAACACGAAGAAACGGAAAACAAAACGCATTATATAAGTGCATTAAACAAAACCCCAAAAATGCGTTCGAAATCATTCCCATGATTGTAAAACAGGCATAAAACGAAGAAAAACCTAAAGCTAAGATCCATTTTTTTTTTTTTTTTTTTTTTTTTTTTTTTTTTTTTTTTTTTTTTTTTTTTTTACTCAACTCAAAACATTTGCATGGCTTATAATATCACTAATGTGATCTATTCTGGTATCCTAATCTGAAATGTTTGTTGTGGGTGAATTACAGCACTTGACTTTAAAGGTTTCTGCGTTATATCTGGAATATTTCATTAACACTTATGGCAAATTAAAACAAATTTTCATGTCTTCTTGTCTTGCCTTATTTTCTTTTTTCTCTTCAACGCAAAAAATGTAAAAATTAACAAATCGTTCATACTTTGTTTTGATGAGTTGGATTTTTTAGCATAAGTAGAGTCACACGAAAAACTTGAGAGGCAGATCAGATTTTTGAAGCAAACAAAGTTAATCGATCTTCCCTATACTTCCGTCCTAGACGTATGGTTTAATACATTTATCTTCAAACACATGTCAAAATGGGAAGCCGAATAGCCCAGCCTTTTTAATCACTTGCTGTAATACGCTATTGTTGCTACGTTACATTTTGAGGAAACTAACAACCTTCTCAAGCCTAATAATAATAATAATGATAGTGTTGGGATTAAGCCTTTAAAGCAGGCTTCAACATAAAAGATAAAGTTTTTTTTTTACTTTTAGCAGTAATGACCACCATCACGTAGTGTCTAGGACTTTAAAGCTGATATTTCTGAAGGGTAACTATCTCCCGGGAAGTTATGATGTTTGTCGACTCCAGGATGAGAATTCGAGAAAAACTTTCCAGAAATAGATGGATACTAAACTGGAGAGTTTAAAACTTGACAATGTGGAAGATAGGCAGAATAACTTTCGAAAAACAATTTGTGAAGTTGCTGATGGTTTATTGGGGAAGAAAGTTAGGTCTACAGCTAGGAATACTAGTGAAAAAACTTTCATTTAGAGGAGAAAGGGTTTGTACAAGAATTATCTGAGTGATAGATCATACGAAAACAAAAGGAATGTAAAGCAAGTAGAGAAAAATTTAAAACATGAATTATGAAGATGCAAAGTGGAGGCCAGGGATAAAATTGCCGAAGCTCTGGAAGATATTGTTCTGACATGTTAATAAGTTGAGAGGGAGTATTCAAGCTGGAGCCACAATTAGTGATGAGGAAAAAGTTAAAGAGACATGGGTGGAATATTTTGATAATTTGCTAAACTAAGATAGAGTTGCAGGATGAGATATAGAATAAAAATAAAAAGTGTGTGGTACCTCGGATGTGAAGGAAGATTTGCTTTGAAAGGAAGAATTAGTGACATTACTAAAAGGATTAAAAAATATTAAATTTCCAGATGCTGATAGTGTGGTAAATGAGTTTCTTAAATATGGCGGCTCTGAGGTTAGAAATGAGTTACTGAAGATTATAAATATGACTTTCGAAAAAGGGGAAGTACCCAGTGATTTTAGAAATGCCTTAATTAAACAAGTACAAGAAAGGTGATAAGACTGAGTGTGGTAATTATCGAAGCATTAGTCTGGTCTCTGTAGACAGCAAATTACTTAGTAATATGATAATTTTAGACTGAGGGACGCTGTAGACAAAGTTTTTTGGGAAGAACAGTGCAGTTTTAGAAAAGGTAGAGGATGTGTTGAGCAATATTTCATTCTTAGGTTATTAATTGAGAAGTTCCCGAGTTATCCAACACCATTGGTCCTCAGTTTGATAGATTATGAGCAAGCGTTTGATTCTGTTGATAGAACAGCTTTAACAAAGGTTTTATCCTTACATGGTATACCAGAAAAATACATTGAAGTGATTAGTGCTAGTACAAAAATAACATTGCTGCGGTTAATGTAGGAAGTGAGGCCAGCCGCTGGTTTCGTATTAAGTCAGGAGTTAAGTAGGGTTGTGTTTTATCACCCTTCATATTGATCATTTTGATGGAGTTTGTCTTAAGAAGCGCAGGAAAGGCAATGGGGAACCATGGAATCAAATGGAGAGGAAAAACTCTACTGAACTTAAATTTTTCTGACGATTTAAAATTTGTTACAACTCGCTCTTTACGCTAAAGTTTGACTCTGTCACAACTCTACTTTTTAAAACAGTAAAAAAAAACTTTAGTGTAAGGAGCGAGGTCGTGCGTAGGGGACAACCTCTTTCATATACGGAGTAATTTCTGTACGTTTTAAGTTTAAGTGTCGCTCCTTACTTGCAGTTAAAAAAATATATTTTCCTTATTTAATTTCTGAATGTTCTTGAATTAATATATTTTTTGATTTTGGCTCACCGCACATGAATAATTATAAAAAAAAATTACATATTAATTTTTTTGAGAAATGGTTTTCTCATAGTTTTGATCGGATGATTTTAATGAAAAGGGGTGGGAGACCTAGCTGCCCTCCAATTTTTGGTTACTTAAAATTGCAACTAGATTTTTTCATTTTTTGTACGAACGTTTTTGTTAGTAATAAGCATACGTACCTTACGAATTAACTTACGTGACGAACTTCTATATTTATGTATTTTATGAGGGAGTTTTCTCCCTCGTCAATACCTCACTCTTTACATTAAAGCTTGAATTCTATTCCAAATCTCTAAGAATGACTCCTGAGTCACGAAGGCCGTAGAATAAATAATTGAAATTACTAAAATACTTTAGCGTAAAGAGCAATGTTTTATGGAGGAGACGAACTCCCGTATATACGTAATATTTTATGTTCGTTTTACGTTTGATGCTACTCAGTACTTCCAGGTGAAACAATAATTATTTTCTTTCTCATTGTTTTTTTAAATAATGGTAGAAAATCCTTTGTCCTTGATGGAAATTCTCTTCCCTCATGATAAATTCCTCCATGGAAAGATCCTCCCACGTAACCCACTCCCCTGACCCACTGCTATCCTAATGCTAAAAGGTCCCCCTGAAAAGGTCTGTACACTTCATAATAACCATCACTATATGCAAACAATGGTCAAGGTTTGTAGTTTGCAGCCCCTACCCCGGCGACAGTGGGGGATTAAGTCGTCCCCAAAGACATATTTATTAGGTTTTCGATTAAGTTGAACAGAATGGCTATCTCAAAATTTTGACCCAGTGACTTTGGGGAAAAATGTGCGTGGAATTGGGCCTAGGTGCCCTCCAATTTTTTTGTCACTTAAAAAGGGCACTAGAATTTTTAATTTCTACTAGCTGTTGGGGTGGCACTTCGCGCCAACCCAACACCTAGTTGGAAGAATTCTTCGCGCCCCCCAAGCCCTCCCGCGCGCGTAAGTCGTTACGCGCCATATTAGTTACGCGCCATTGTAGTTGTGTCCCTGTGTCCCACCTGTGAATAGAGAGATATATATATATATATATATATATATATATGTGTGTGTGTGTGTTTTTAACTATGTAAAACAAGCGAATATACAACATTCTTCGCTGTCCCATTGTCTATGCATATAAATAGATTGTCAGGTTTACTGACTCTTGAACATGCAAGATATAATTGTCCATGGGAAAAACAATCCGTATTCAGATCTATACCTCATTATTCTAATGACGTGTCCCCGTGTCCCGGTCGTCATTTATATTCCCTGTGTCCCAGTCGTCATTTGTGTCCCGGTGTCCCAGTTTGTAAATTCTCTTTGAGTGTCCCGGTCGTTATTTATATTCCCTGTGTTCCGGTGTCCCAGTCGTCATTTGTGTCCCAGTTTCTCAGTCTGTAATTTCTATTCGAACAATCCCTCTGTCCCGGTCGTCATTTATACATCCCACCTGTGCCCCCGGCGTCCCCATTGTAGTTGTGTCCCTGTGTCCCGGTCGTCATTTATATTCCCTGTGTCCCGGTCGTGATTTGTGTCCGGGTGTCCCAGTCTAGGGCCCCCAACACCTAGTTGGTTGGGCGCTTCGCGCCCCCAAGCCCGCCCCCCCCACGCACGTAAGTCGTTACGCGCCATATTAGTTACGCACCATTGTAGTTGTGTCCCTGTGTCCCAACTGTGAATATATATATATATATATATATATATATATATATATATATATATATATATATATATATATATATATATATATATATATATATATATATATATACGTTTTTAACTACGTAAAACATGCGAATATACAACATTCTTCGCTGTCCCATTGTCTATGCATATAAATAGATTGTCAGGTTTACTGACTCTTAAACATGCAACATATAATTGTCCATGGGAAAAACAATCCGTATTCAGATTTATACCTCATTATTCTAATGATGTGTCCCTGTATCCCGGTCGTCATTTATATTCCCTGTGTCCCGGTCGTCATTTGTGTCCAGGTGTCCCAGTTTGTAATTTCTCTTTGTGTGTCCCGGTCGTCATTTATATTCCCTGTGTCCCGGTGTCCCGGTCGTCATTTGTGTCCCAGTGTCCCGGTCTGTAATTTCTATTCGAAGAATCCATGTGTCCCGGTCGTCATTTATATATCCCGCCTATGCCCCCAGCGTCCCCGTTGTAGTTGTGTCCCTGTGTCCCGGTCGTTATTTATATTCCCTGTGTCCCGGTCGTGATTTGTGTCCGGGTGTCCCAGTCTGTAATTTCTCTTTGAGGGTCCCGGTCGTCATTTATATTCCCTGTGTCCCGGTCGTCATTTGTTTCCCGGTGTCCCGGTATGTGTTTTCATCAGTTGACAAACATGACGTCAGTCGACAAACAACTTCATGACGCATAAAGCTCAATCCTTAAAATGACGTCAGTCGACAAACATGACGTCAGTCGACATACAAACATGACGTCACTCGACACACACACACACACACACACACAGACAACTTATTTTTATAGATATAGATAGATTAGAATGAGCAATCTTGCAACATTCTAGGAACACTTGGTCGATACGATCACCCCGTGGGAAAAAGGAAAAAATATAAAAAAAATAAACCCTCACTCGGGCAAAAAATACAAAATTTGACATTTTTGTAGATAGGAGCTTGAAACTTTTAATTTAGGGTTCTCTGATACGCTGAATGCGATGGTGTGATTTTTGTTAAGATTCTATGACTGTTTTAGGGTGCTTTCACCTGTTTTCTAAAATGAGGCAAATTTTCTCAGGCTCGTAGCTTTTGATGGGTAAGACTAACCTTGATGAAGCTTATATATTGAAAATCAGCGTTGAAATATGATTTTTTTTATCTAACTATTGGTATCAAAATTCTGTTTCTTAGAGTTTTGGTTACTATTGAGCTGGGTCGCTCCTTACTACTGTTTGTTCCCCCAAACTATTTGATTTACTTTTCTTACTTTTTTTTCCTTTCCTTTTTCTTATAAAATAGGCTCCAGGTTAAGAGACAGCATTTCCTCTCACGTGTTGTAGGAATATTCCTCCTTACTCCAACATTAAATATCTAATTATTTCGATAAACGTTATCATTGCAGTTTCACGCTTCTTGGGTGTTTTCAAGCTAATGTTCTTCAATTAGCTTTATCATAGCAACTTCATGTGTTTTGGATGTTTTTGCTTTTTCTTACTTTTTTCTCTTTTTATTTTTTTTTACAAAAACAGCTTCAGGTTAAAAAACAGCGCTTCCTCTCACGTATTGTAGTAATATCTCTCCTTCCTCCCACAGTAAAGTGTCTATAAGCTTCAGTTATCGTTATCAAAGCAACTTTACGTTTCTTGGGTGTTTTTGCCTTTTCTTGCTTTTATTTTCTCTTTTTATTTTTCTTAAAAAATGGGCTTCAGTTTAAGCTTTAGGTCTTCTCACCTGTTGTATTATCATTTATCCTTCCTCCCAGAATATAATGTCTGCATGCTTAAATTAGCGTTATCATAGCAACTTCATGTTTTTTGGGTGTTTTCACATTTTCTCACGTGTTTCTTTTTTATTTTTCTTGTAAAACAGGCTTCAGGTTAAGAAACATCGCTTCCTTTCACGTGTTGCAGTAATATTTATCCTTCCTCCTTCAATAAAATGTCTATACACTTCAATTAGCGTTATCACAGCAACTTCACGTTTCTTGGTTGTTTTCGCCTTTTCTTACTTTTTTTTCTCTTTTATTTTTCTTACATAATAGGTTTCAGGTAAAGAGACAATGCTTCCTCTCACGTGTTGCAGTACTATTCCTCCTTTTTCCCACATTAAATGTAAATATTTCGATAAGCGTTATCATTTCTTGGGTCTTCACGTTTCTTGGGTGTTTTCGCAAATTCTTGCTTTTTTCTCTTTTTATTTTCTTTATAAAACAGGGTCATATTAAGAGACAGCGCTTCCTCTTAGCAACTTCACATTTTTTGGGCGTCTTCGCCTTTTCTTACTTTTTTTTCTTTCTAATAAAATAGGCTTCAGGTTAAGAGAGAGTGCTTCCTCTGAAGTGTTAGAGCAACCTTCATCTTTCCTCCCAAAATAAATGTCTATATACTTCGATTAGTGTTGTCATAGCAGCTTCACTTTTTGAGAAATGCGATTTTGCATTTTCTTACTTTCTTTCTCTTTTCAGTTTTCTTGCAAAACCGGCTTCAGATTAAGATGTAGGGCTTCCTGTCAGCCCTATAGTGTACTATTGTCCTTCTTCTCACAGTAAAATTTATATATGCTTCAATTAGCGTTATCATAGCAACTTCACGTAGCTTGGGTGTTTTCACCTTTTCTTACTTATTTTTCCTTTTTATTTTTCTCATAAAACATGCTTCAGGTTAAGAAACAGCGCTTCCTCTCAAGCGTTGTAGTAATATTCCTCCTTCCTCCCACAATAAATGTCTATATACTTCAATTAGTGTTATCATAGCAACTTCATGTTTTTGGGTTTTTCGCCTTTTTCTACTTATTTTCCCTTTTTATTTTTCTTAAAAAACAACCTTCAAATTAAAAAACAGCGCTTCCTTTCACATGTTGCAGTAATATCCGTCCTTCCTCCCACAATAAAATGTCTATAAGCTTCAATTAGCGCTATCAACGCAACTTCATGTTTTTTGGGTGTTTTTGCCTTTTCTTCCTTTTCTTTCTTTTAGTTTACTTATAGAACAGGCTTCAGGCTAAGAAACAGCGCTTCCTCTCACGCGTTGCCGTAATATTTACCCTTCCTCCCCCAATAAATGTATATATGTTTTGGTTAGTGTTATCAAAGCAACTTCATGTTTCCTGGGTATTTTCGCCTTTTCTTGCTTATTTTCTTTTTTTTTCTTATAAAACAGGCTTCAGGTTAAGAGACAGCACTTCCTCTCACGTGATGTATCTAGTAATATTTATCCTTCCCCCCACAATAAATGCTTCAATTAGTACTAGTACTATATGCTTCAATTAGTGTTATAATTTGTTCTGTTTTTTCTTCTAGTCCTCTCATACCTCTTATTCTAGGTAATCACAGTACTTTACAGAGGGTTCTGTTTCCCTGGCTGCTATTTTTATTTTTATTTTTCTTTGTTTCTCCTTTTCATTTATAATACTTTTTCCTTTTTCTTTTCCTTCTAGACTAGGTTTCAAAAGAAAGACGGCCTTTTCTTGACGTATCACAGCAATATTTTTCTTCCTCCCACAACACAATATATATATATATACTCGAACTAGCGTTATAATTTACCCTGTTGTGTTTTTTCCTTCTCATGCTTCCCATCTTAGACAATTGCACTGTTTCATAGCAACTTCAACTTCCTTGACTTCTACAAAGGTACCCCATTACAAAAGGGATTCGAACCAAATACCGTTTCTCAGCAACCAAAATCCTCGAAAATTAGTGGAACAGACAGATTGTTTACAGAGTCATATCATGTGGAATCAAGGATAAGTTTCAATAAAAGGGATAGGTCGAATTGTGTTTATCAAGACTGATGCATATTAGAAAATTTATTATTATTATGAGTCTTTTTTTAGATTAAAGTTAAATAAAAACAGTCTCGATATGTGCTTGGATTCTTCATATTAGGCCATACACGTGGCGAAATTGAATGTGGTATTTTAAGAAGCATTGTGTGGTGATTTTCGTCAACTTATATTTTTAGCCTACCCCCTGAAACCTACCTATAAGTTTTACCGTATCTTTTTTTTGTTGTGAAGATTCACGAAAGTTTATTGTTTTAAGGGTTTTTTGTCAAAATGGATTGTATCTATTTACGGTATCAAGGAATAACCAAAGGATAAAGAGTGTATTTTTAAAACAATTTTTGCCGTATATGTAATGCTTGGAAAAATATCCATTGTATAAACAACAAATTGTTAAAACAATATGAAAAGAAATCGAAAATGCTTTCTACTTTTTATTGTTTTTTTTTTTTACTTTTCAAAAGATTTGAGTTTTTCTAATGCGAACCAAAAAGAAATAATACTCTTTTTAGGCTAATAAATAAGATAAAATTAAATCGGCAAATAATTGTTTGATATTTCTAAATTAAAGTTTTGAATTATTTATATTTCACTTTGAATGAAATATTCTTCCACTTACAAGTTACCAAATGTACTCAAACCTAATATAAGCGTTCTAACATTTCCAAATACGGTTGATAAGTCTTGAAAATATTCATATTATTTGAGAAGACTATCCATTTTCAGGTTATCAACACCTCGCTCTTTACGTTAAGGTTTGACTAAGGTTGAAAAGGGTCGGGGAGGAAGCCTAGTTTCCCTCCAATTTTTGGTTGCTTAAAAATTCAACTAGATTTTTTTTTCTCGAACGTTTTTTTAGTTATAAACATACGTACCTTACGACTTAGTTTACGTAACAAGCTTCTAAATCTTTGTATTTTTATTACGCATATGAGGGGGTTCGTACCCTCGTCAATAACTCGCTCTTTACATTAAAGCTAGAATTTTGTCCAAAATCTTTAAGAAATACCCCTGAATCACAGAGGCCGTGGAATAAATAGTTGACATTGCTAAAAATACTTTAGCGTAAAGAGCAAGGTATTTTGGAGGAGACAAACCCCCTTATATACGTAATATTTTATGTTTGTTTTGAGTTTTAATGCTAATCATTACTTCCAGCTGAAAAAAATATTTATTTTCTCATTTTTTTTAAATAATGCTAGAAAATCCTGCTTCCCTCTTCCCTCTCTTCCCTTATAAAAAATTCTCTTCCTTCAAGAAAAATTCCTCCATGGAAAAATCCTCTCATGTGAGGATTACGTGAGTTTCACGTAATCCCCCCGACCTGCCTCTACCAAACACGAAAAATTCCCCCTGAAAACGTTTCTACACTTCGTAATAACCATGACTGTATGTAAACAATGGTCAAAGTTCATAACTTGCAGCCCCTCCCCGGGGACTGTGGGGGATTAAGTCGTCCCTTTAGACATATTTATTAGGTTTTTGACTAAGCTGAACAGAATGGATATCTCAAAATTTTGATCCAGTGACTTTGGGGGGAAATGTGCGTGGGAACGGGCCTAGATGCCCTCCAATTTTTGGTCACTTCAAAAGGGCACTAGAACTTTTCATTCCCGTCAGAATGAGCCCTATCGCGACATTCTAGGACCACTGGATCGATATGATCATGCCTGAGAAAAAACAAACAAACAATCAAACAAATAAACACATATCCGTGATCTGTCTTCTAACAAAAAAATACAAAGTTCCACGTTTTTGTAGATAGGAGCTTGAAACGTCTACAGTAGGGTTCTCTGATACGCTGAATCTCTTGGTGAGATTTTCGTTAAGAGTCTATGACTCTTAGAGGGTGTTTCTATTAGTGTTTCCTATTTTCCAAAATAAGGCAAATTTTTCACGCTCATGATTTTTGATGGGTTAGACTAAACTTGATAAAGTTATCAAACAGTTCGTGGTAAGGAGCGACCCGGCTCAATAGAAACCAAAACTCTAAAAAATGGAATTTTGATACCAATAGCTACATCAAAAGAATCGCATTTTAATGCCGATTTTAAATATATAAGTTTTATCAAGTTTAGTCTTACGCACCAAAAGTTACGAGCCTGAGAAAATGTGTGTTATTTTAGAAAAGAGGGGGAAACACCCCCTAAAAGTCATAGAATCTTAACGAAAATTACACCATCAGATTCAACGTATTAGAGAACCCTACTGTAGAAGTTTCAAGCTCCTATCTACAAAAATGTGGAATTTTGTATTTTTTGCCAGAAGGCAGATTACGGATGCGTGTTTATTTGTTTGTTTGTTTTTTTTTTTTTTTTCTTTTTCCCAGGGGTGATCGTATCGACCCAGGTGTCCTAGAATGTTGCAAGAGGGCTCATTCTAACGGAAATGAAAAGCTCTAGTGCCCTTTTTAAGTGACCAAAAAAATTAGAGGGCACCTAGCTCCCCTCCCACGCTAATTATTTTCCCAAAGTCAACGGATCAAAATTCCGAGATAGCCATTTTATTCAGCGTAGTCGAGAAACCTTATAACTATGTCTTTGGGGACGACTCACTCCTCCACAGTCCCCGTGGGATGGGCTACAAGTTACAAACTTTTACCAGTGCTTAATGTAATAATGGTTATTGGGAAGTGTACAGGTGTTTTCAGGAGGATTTTTTGGTTGGGTGAGGGGTTGAAAAGAGGGGGATATACTGGGGGAACTTTCCATCGAGGAATTTGTCATGGGAGAAGAAAATTTCCATGAAGGGAGCGCAGGATTTACTAGCATTATTTAAAAAAAACAATGAAAAAGTAAATATGAAAAAGTTTTTTTCAGCTGGAAGTAAGGAGCAGCATTAAAACTTAAAACGAACTTAAATTATTACCCATATGAGGGGCTTACCTCCTCCTAATACCTTGCTCTTTACGCTAAAGTATTTTTAGTAATGTCAACTCTTTATTCTACGGCTTTTGTGATTCAGGTGTCATTCTTAATGAATTGGGCCAAAATTTAAGATTAAGTGTAAAGAGAGAGGTACTGACGAGGGAGCGAACCCTTTCATATGTGTAATAAAAACGTGAGAAGAAAAAATTCTTTACGTAAGCTAGTTTATAAGTTACGTATATCTTTTATTAATAAAAAGATTCGTAAAAAATTAAAAGTTCTAGTTGCCTTTTTATTAACCAAAAAATTGGAGGGAAACTAGGCTTCCTCCCCCGCTCTTTTTTCTCAAAATCATTCGATCAAAATTATGAGAAAGTCATTTAGCCAAAAAAAAAAAGATGCAAATTTTGTATTAATTATTTTTCTTCGGAGAGCCAAAATCAAAACATGCATTGATTCAAAAACGTTCAGAAATTAAATATAAAAAAAACAAGTTTTTTCAACTGAAAGTAAGGAGCGACATTAAAACTTAAAACGAACAGAAGTTACTTCGTATATAAAAGGGGCTGCTTCCTCATCAACGCCCCGCTCTTTACGCTAAAGTTTTTTACTGTTTTAAAAAGAAGAGTTGAGAGAAAGAGTCAAACTTTAGCGTAAGGAGCGGGGCGTTGATGAGGAAGCAGCCCCTTTTACATACGAAGTAATTTCTGTTCGTTTTAAGTTTTAATGTCGCTCCTTACTTTCAGCTGAAAAAAACTTGTTTTTTTTATTTAATAAATTTAAAATCAGCCTTAAAATGCAATTTCTTTTGATGTAAGTATTGGTTTCAAATTTCAATTTTCTGGAATTTCGGTTACTATTGAGCCGGGTCGCTCCTTACTACAGTTCGTTACCACGAACTGTTTGATAAGCTATATAATTCTTTTTACTATAACACGGCTATTCGGATGGCTAGTTCAATATTAAAGCCACTCAGCCAGGTACAAAAGTCCAGGTCCTTGCAAAGCAAGTTAGTGACGATCGTCATAGTTCAAACCTGCCCATCGCAAATTTAACTCCTTTTTTTTATTCCAGATTTTCATATTCAGCTTAAATCAGTTTTTCCACTCTGCACTTTCTCCCTCAGCCATTAAATGAATTGCTTGGGCTCAATTTTGTATCAAGGGGAGGGAAGCTATGAGGTTTCAACCCCCACTTGCCCCAAAATGTTTTCCGACTCGTATAAACGCAAAAAGTAGATAAACAAATTTGTTCGTACGTTTTTTAATGTTATTTTTGTGACCACGCTAACCCTCCCCCAAACAAAAGTCCTGGATAGATCCTTTTTCTACCTTGAAAAATAACACCTTTGACAATTTTTCAAACAGAAAAACACAAGCCAACCGTGCTTAAGTTCCGTTTTTGCATTCGGACATTGATAGTGATCAAATAATGTTATTCAAGACTGACTTCTTTTAATACCTTGATGATTAAAATATAAAATCTGAATTAAACATGAATTATGCTGTGATATTTTGTATAATCTGTTCAGTGCCCAACACGACTAAGTCCATCAAAATAAACAGCAATAAAAATGCATTAATTACGAACAAACAGTAAAATAATTCGATTGCGAGGCATAATAAGTAAAACAGGAATTTAAGGAATTACATATTCTTAAATAGATAAACACTAAACAATGTTATGCTGTTTGAAATAAAGACAAAATGAGTAAAAAAAGATATTAAACTTGCATCTTGAAACTGTACCACGTTAACTTTAAAATTAGACAGTATTTCAAAAGAAAGTTTGAATAAAGATCATTTTCATTAATGCTTTTTCATTTAAGGTTCTTTCAATTTGGGCTTTTTATTTAGTTTGATTTTTGTTGGGGGGTGAATATTTACAAGTTATGTTAATGGATTCTATTTAATTTTCTCTATTCGGTTAGTTGAAAATGTGGTATTGAGCTTTACAGTCCCTACCGTTGATATCCATGTTATGGCCCTTCAGGTAAGAAGTACAAGGGAGTTAAGAGGGATAGGAGTTAGACCTATCCTACCATTCGGATAGGTAGGTAGCCGGTCACTATTGGCTATGTAACCGCTACGTTCGTACATATTCGTCACGTTTGTGCATCAATATCACGCAAATATCTTTTCTGGTACAAATTCGCCGTGTTAAACCAGTTAAAGCATTGAGTTCACACGGCCCGCGACCCAAACAAATGATAAAATGATATATGGTACAGTAAAATTTTTCAACGATCTTGCTATTTTATTTCAGGCTTGTATATCCCAGCAGCGTATTCCTGATGCGCTCTGTGCATTTTTAAGAAAAATAAAGACCCGAAATCCTGTGACGCATATAGACTGATTACTGTATGTTTGACGATTAGCAAGCTTCTTGAGAAGCTTATCTGTAATGAAATTAGTAAGAAATGTGATCATGCCGATAACCAATTTGGTTTTCGGGAAGATCTTGGTGTGCAAAACCCCCATGCAACTCTTCTAGCGACTCTGGGAAGGCATAAAAAGGCAAAAAGTAACCTCTATGGTTCTGCCATTGATATTTTCAAAAGGCTTTTGACTCCATTCTTAACTCCCAACCAATTCTGTCCCTCTTTAGAAGTGGAGTTAATCCCTTTGTCTGTATATGTCTGTGGCAGTGGTATCAGAACTCCTCAATCCGGATATGTTTGCAAGGTACTGTTAGTGTTCGTATTCGTGTGCGCCATGGTGTTTAGCAAGGTTCTGTTCTTAGTCCAGCAATATTTACCTCCATTAGAGTAGTCACTCGACAGATTTCACCATACTTAATTGAGTCATATATCGACGCAAGTCACTTGTCTTATACAGATGATATTTTCTCTTGACTGATAATCTTGGGGCACTCCAGATTACTGTTGATGTCGTTTGTTTCGGGCTGAAAGAAATCGGCCTTTCAGTTGCTACTTCCAAGACAGGGTTTCTTGTATTTGGACAGGAGTTGTATTGACAATCTTGTGGCACTCCAAAACGCTGTTGATATTGTTTGTTTCGGGCTGAAAGAAATCGGTCTTTCAGCTGCTACTTCTAAAACAGAATTTCTTGTCTTTGGACTAGTGATCGCCTCCAATGATACAACCTAAGTTGGTCCCGCCACAATCTGATCTTCCATTTTAGGCAGCTTATAATTGTTTCTTTGAAAGAAAAGCTAAGAAAATCTTATGGTTTTCTCGCAAGGGTAAAGGCTAGTTTGATAAAAAAGAACCCTTGGTCGGCTATATAATGCGGTTTTGCACCGTATGTGGTGTTTTTGACACCTCTTGAAAAAATTTTCTGTATCTGATAAAAAGCAAATCCGATCGCTATTCTTTAGGTACTGCTATTATTTTCTTAGTATCTCCATTTGGACTTGTAATAGTTATATTTCACGACGGTACGGGTGTTTTTGAGATTTTTCAAAAAAATGGACGAACTGTCACGTAGATTTGCTGACCGCTACAATAGAGCTATCGATTTTCCACTGACTTGCTGCCTTCCTTCAAGTGCCAAGCGTCGCTAATTGTAAAATCTAATAATAACTGATCCATGTACAAAAGCGTGAAGAAGACAATGGAAAAGCTTTGATTCATACTATTTATAGAATATGCAGAAGAGAGTGGGAGTGAGTGGGAAGAGCCGTATAGGATGGCCGGTCTATAGGCCTTAAATTGCTGGGGACAGGTAGGTAGAGTAACGGCACTTCCCACAACACATCGTTAGATGTAAGTAATTTCATATGGAGAACCCATTGTTAGCTGATTGGAGGATATTTTAATTTTTATCTGAAGATTTTTTTGTGGAGTCAAAGAGGTGAATGGGCTAATTAAGTAGTCCATATACTTTTACACAAATATTAGAACTGGAACTGGATGCTGAATGAGTGTTTGAAAGTTAAAGTTGTCAAAAATTTCGCGTGATTTTTGTTTTTGCCCTTTTTCCTTTCTTTTCATTTTCTTATACTCCTCTTTAGCGCATTTTTGATGTGTACAGAAGCTAACAATAAATTATTATTATTACTACATTGGTTTACTTGTTGCTGTCTGTAAAAATTCGAATCGTTTTGTGTGGATGTGTGATGTGGTCAAGCAACTTTTATTCAAACTTTAAACGAGTACAAATTCTTCAAAACACAGTGATATGACTTATTGGTAGATGCTTGAAAAAGATAATGACACTGAGGCATGTTATAATAAAATTAAAGTACTTAATATTGGGCAACTTCGAGACTACCAAGCAGGAATATTCTCGCATGTAATTGTATCAGCCCTGAGATGTTTATCGTTTTTATAGAGAAAATAAATTACTTCATAGTTATAGTACCCGCAATACTGATAATTTAGTCACTGAATACAGAAGTGGAACTAGAGCAGGTTTTTCTGTCACATCAAATAAAAATCAAGTTTATCAAATGAAAATAAGAAGCAAAATTAAATTTTAAAACGATCAGAAATTATCACGTATATGAGGAGGTTTGCCCCTTCTTCAACACCTCACTATTTACACTTAATTTTCGAATTTTGTTCTAATTCCTTAATAACGACCCCTGAACCACAATTGTCGTTTTATTAAAATGACTATCTCTTTTGAAAGGTCTAAAAACTTTAGCGTAAATAGCAAGGTATTGACGAGGGGGTGAACCCCTCATATACGTAATAATTTCTGTTCGGTTTACGTTTTAATGTGGCTCCTTACTTTCAGTTAAAAAACTTGTTTTTCTATTTAATTTCTGATCGTTTTTTAAGAAATAGTGGGAGATCTGGCACTCTCTTCATGGAAAATTCCCTTTTTCCATGAAAGATTCCTCCACGAAAAGATCATCCCAGGTCCTTCTATATTTATTTGTTCTTTTGTTAAAAGTTTTGTTTGTTAAGCGTTTGTTATATATGATTCTAGGCGTTACCTGCCCCCCACCCTCCTCCGAAAAATACACTACAGGAAAA
Organism: Artemia franciscana; assembly: GCF_032884065.1. Classification (NCBI taxonomy): domain Eukaryota; kingdom Metazoa; phylum Arthropoda; class Branchiopoda; order Anostraca; family Artemiidae; genus Artemia; species Artemia franciscana. Next base: position 26,005,738 of record NC_088876.1, on the reverse strand, counting down.
TACTCCCCGGAGCCCCCCCCCTCCCCCCGTAAAATAACCCCTGGAAAATACCCCTCAGAAAATATATTCTCGCGAAAGAAATAAAAAATTACTCTCCACTGAAAACTACCCTGGACAATCCCCCCCCGTAGATAACTCCACCCAAAAAAAAATCCCTATTGTTTTCCAATAACAAATAATATCTGTAAGCAATGGACAAATTACATATCTTGCTAAGGCACTTACACTTATATAATAGAGTTTTCGGATTGTTTGTATTTTTTGAGGGAGGAAGTTATGTCAAAGGGTGCATTTTAATGTCAAAACATCCCATTTCTCATTGAGCCATCAGATACATACAGTTCTAAGGGAGATCAGATATAGTCTAACGGAGAGACAAGAAGGAGGATGGAGGAAAATATTTATATATATAATCTCCATGGCTGTAAATAGGGTTTTATTTGGTGTTGGCAAGGTTTCAGGTGTACAGAAGAAATTTTAGAAAACGCATCAAAAATGTAAAATTGATTCCCTTATGATTTCTTGGAATATTTCTGGTCTACAACGTTATTATGAAAGTAAAGGGTAACATTAAACCCCAAAACGAGCAGAAGTTATTCTAAATAGGAGAAGAACTGCTCCTTTCTCAGCCACACCTCAAATTCATTGTCGCAGAAACTTCGGAGGGGGCTCATTAGATCAGAAATTGAGACTTCAGTTCCTTTTTTGATCAGTCGAAAGTGATTGGAGAACAACCAGCCGTAGGGGGGGGGGTAGTTTCCAGGGAAGTATTTTCCGGGGGGAAGGTTTTCCACTGAGGGTATTTTTCGTGGTCAGTATTTTCCGGGGCAAGGCATTATCCTGGGGATGGGGTATTTTCTGTGTCTTTTCACGTAGAGGGTATTTTAAGAGGGAGCATTTTCCTAGGGCTATTTTCTGCGTAAGGTATTTTCCATTGGGATATACTCTGGGGAGAGGGGGTAAATGCCGGCCACCTTTATATATGTAGTCGTCCAGTATCCATTGCTTTGATGTCTTTCTTTGAGCAGCCGCTTGGATTAATGCTATGTATTATATCATTTTGTAATTATATGAATTGAACTGAACTTAAAATAAACTGAATCGAACTGTGATGCGCCATTCAGAGAAAGAGAATATGAAATCGTCATATGGAAATCATTATCGCTATCATTTTCAATTTTGACACGTTTTGATTCTCACTATCGATGATCTTCTAACCCTGTTTTTCTTTTTACGTTATTTTGGATTTTTGTTACTCCAGACAATTTGCCAATTCCCTTTGATTTAGCTGCCCTTATTGGTTTGCGCCATGGTGTTTAGCAAGGTTCTGTTCTTAGTCCAGCAATATTTAGTACCTCCATTAGAATAGTCACTCGACAGATTTCACCATACTTATTTGAGTCATATATCGACGCAAGTCACTTGTCTTATACAGATGATATTTTCTCTTGACTGATAATCTTGGGGCACTCCAGATTACTGATGATGTCGTTTGTTTCGGGCTGAAAGAAATCGGCCTTTCAGTTGCTACTTCCAAGACAGGGTTTCTTGTCTTTGGACAGGAGTTGTATTGACAATCTTGTGGCACTCCAAAACGCTGTTGATATTGTTTGTTTTGGGCTGAAAGAAATCGGTCTTTCAGCTGCTACTTCTAAAACAGAATTTCTTGTCTTTGGACTAGAGATCGTCTCCAATGATAAAACCTAAGTTGGTCCCGCCACAATCTGATCTTCCAGTTTAGGCAGCTTATAATTGTTTCTTTGAAAGAAAAACTAAGAAAATCTTATGGTATTCTCGCCAGGGTAAAGGCTAGTTTGATAAAAAAAGAACCCTTGGTCGGCTATATAATGCGGTTTTGCACTGTATGTGGTGTTTTTGACACCTCTTGAAAAAATTTTCTGTATCTGATAAAAAGCAAATCCGATCGCTATTCTTTAGGTACTGCTATTATTTTCTTAGTATATCCATTTGGACTCGTAATAGTTATATTTCACGACGGTACGGTGTTTTTGAGATTTTTCAAAAAAATGGACGAACTGTCACGTAGATTTGCTGACTGCTACAATAGAACTATCGATTTTCCACTGACTTGCTGCCTTCCTTCAAGTGCCAAGCGTCGCTAATTGTAAATCTAATAATAACTGATCCCATGTACAAAAGCGTGAAGAAGACAATAGAAAAGCTTTGATTCATACTATTTATAGAATATGCAGAAGAGAGTGGGAGTGAGTGGGAAGAGCCGTATAGGATGGCCGGATAGGCCTTAAACTGCTGGGGACAGGTAGATAGAGTAACGGCACTTCCCACAACACATCGTTAGATGTAAGTAATTTCATATGGAGAACCCATTGTTAGCTAATTGGAGGATATTTTAATTTTTATCTGAAGATTTTTTTGTGGAGTCAAAGAGGTGAATGGGCTAATTAAGTAGTCCATATACCCTTACACAAATATTAGAACTTGAACTGGATGCTGAATGAGTGTTTGAAAGTTAAAGTTGTCAAAAATTGTGCGTGATTTTTGTTTTTGCCCTTTTTCCTTTCTTTTCATTTTCTTATACTCCTCTTTAGCGCATTTTTGATGTGTACAGAAGCTAACAATAAATTATTATTATTACTACATTGGTTTACTTGTTGCTGTCTGTAAAAATTCGAATGGTTTTGTGTGGATGTGTGTTGTGGTCAAGCAACTTTTATTCAAACTTTAAACGACTACAAATTCTTCAAAACACAGTGATATGACTTATTGGTAGATGCTTGAAAAAGATAATGACACTGAGGCATGTTATAATGAAATTAAAGTACTTAATATTGGGCAACTTCGAGACTACCAAGCAGGAATATTCTCGCATCCGTGTTGTAATTGTATCAGCCCTGAGATGTTTATCGTTTTTATAGAGAAAATAAATTACTTCATAGTTATAGTACCCGCAATACTGATAATTTAGTCACTGAATACAGAAGTGGAACTAGAGCAGGTTTTTCTGTCACATCAAATAAAAATCAAGTTTATCAAATGAAAATAAGAAGCAAAATTAAATTTTAAAACGATCAGAAATTATCACGTATATGATAATTATTGATATGATAATTATCAATACTGATAATTTAGTCACTGAATACAGAAGTGGAACTAGAGCAGGTTTTTCTGTCACATCAAATAAAAATCAAGTTTATCAAATGAAAATAAGAAGCAAAATTAAATTTTAAAACGATCAGAAATTATCACGTATATGAGGAGGTTTGCCCCCTCTTCAACACCTCACTATTTACACTTAAATTTCGAATTTTGTTCTAATTCCTTAATAACGACCCCTGAACCACATTTGTCGTTTTATTAAAATGACTATCTCTTTTGAAAGGTCTAAAAACTTTAGCTTAAATAGCAAGGTATTGACGAGGGGGTGAACCCCTCATATACGTAATAATTTCTGTTCGGTTTACGTTTTAATGTGGCTCCTTACTTTCAGTTAAAAAACTTGTTTTTCTATTTAATTTCTGATCGTTTTTTAAGAAATAGTGGGAGATCTGGCACTCTCTTCATGGAAAATTCCCTTTTTCCATGAAAGATTCCTCCACGAAAAGATCATCCTAGGTCCTTCTATATTTGTTTGTTCTTTTGTTAAAAGTTTTGTTTGTTAAGCGTTTGTTATATATATAATTCTAGGCGTTACCCTCCCCCCACCCTCCTCCGAAAATACACTACAGGAAAATACTCCCCGGAGCCCCCACCCCTCTCCCCGTAAAATACCCCCTGGAAAATACCCCTCAGAAAATATATTCTCGCTGAAAGAAATAAAAAATTACTCTCCACTGAAAAATACCCTGGACAATCCCCCCCCCGTAGATAACTCCACCCAAAAAAAAATCCCTATTGTTTTCCAATAACAAATAATATCTGTAAGCAATGGACAAATTACATATCTTACTAAGGCACTTAAACTTATATAATAGAGTTTTCGGATTGTTTGTATTTTTTGAGGGAGGGAGGTATGTCAAAGGGTGCATTTTAATGTCAAAACATCCCATTTCTCATTGAGCCATCAGGTACATACAGTTCTAAGGGAGGTCAGATATAGTCTAACGGAGAGACAAGAAGGAGGATTGAGGAAAATATTTATATATATAATCTCCATGGCTGTAAATAGGGTTTTATTTGGTGTTGGCAAGGTTTCAGGTGTACAGAAGAAATTTTAGAAAACGCATCAAAAATGTAAAATTGATTCCCTTATGATTTCTTGGAATCTTTCTGGTCTACAACGTTATTATGAAAGTAAAGGGTAACATTAAACCCCAAAACGAGCAGAAGTTTTTCTAAATAGGAGAAGAACTGCTCCTTTCTCAACCACACCTCAAATTCATTGTCGCAGAAACTTCGGAGGGGGCTCATTAGATCAGAAATTGAGACTTCAGTTCCTTTTTTGATCAGTCGAAAGTGATTGGAGAACAACCAACCGTAGGGGGGGGGGTAGTTTCCAGGGAAGTATTCTCCGGGGGAAAGGTTTTCCACTGAGGGTATTTTTCGTGGTCAGTATTTTCCGGGGCAAGGCATTATCCTGGGGATGGGGTATTTTCTGTGTCTTTTCACGTAGAGGGTATTTTAAGAGGGAGCGTTTTCCTAGGGCTATTTTCTGCGTAAGGTATTTTCCATTGGGATATACTCTGGGGAGAGGGGGTAAATGCCGGCCACCTTTATATATGTAGTCGTCCAGTATCCATTGCTTTGATGTCTTTCTTTGAGCAGCCGCTTGGATTAATACTATGTGTTATATCATTTTGTAATTATATGAATTGAACTGAACTGAAAATAAATTGAATAGAACTGTGATGCACCATTCAGAGAAAGAGAATATGAAATCGTCATATGGAAATCATTATCGCTATCATTTTCAATTTTGACACGTTTTGATTCTCACTATCGATGATCTTCTAACCCTGTTTTTCTTTTTACGTTATTTTGGATTTTTATTACTCCAGACAATTTGCCAATTCCCTTTGATTTAGCTGCCCTTATTGGTTTAGCCTCATATCATGGTCAAGGAACACTTGTAACCTTTGGTTTTCGGGTCTTATCTCATTTGTGTTTTTGCTCTTCATTTTCATTTTTACTCGCTCAGATTCTAAGTGTTGCTTGTCTTCTAACCGCGTGTGTCTTTGATCTGTCTCTGATTTTCATTTTTGACACGCTCTAATTCTCGTTCGCGCATATCTTCTAACAAACCATGTCTTTGCTCTTCATTTTAATTTTTGATTTGCACTGACACTCGGTGTCGCTTCTTTTTGTATTCTAACCGCATTTGTGTTTGCTCTTCATTTTCTATTTGAATCGCTCAGATTCTCGAATTCACATATCTTCTAACCGCCCGTATCTTTGATCTTCATTTTCATTTTTTATACGCTCTAATTTTTGTTTTCGCATATCTTCTAACCGCCTGGGTCTTTGCTCTTCATTTTCATTTTTGATACGTTATAGATACTCACTGTTGCATCTCTTCTAACTGCATTTGTCTTTCATCTTGGTTTCGGATTTTCATTGCTTCAGACAATTTAGCAATTCCCTTTGCTTTAGCTGCCAGTACTTGCCTTGTCTCATTCGATAATCCAGATTGTTAATTTTCACTTATTGTACATTTAATAAGTTAGGGCCGTTCTCTCGGTCTTATCACGTTTGATAGTTCATGTGGTTCCAAAAATCATCATTTGTAATATTTGCAAATTGTCTCTTTTTAGACCTTCCTATTGATATTGTACAACTCGTTGTGTTCACTAGTTGTGATAGCTGGTTGCGTTCCACGTAGCGAGTTGATTTTATCTAACCAATTGAAATTTTCATATATTTTTCATGTTTTAATTAAAAAATTAAAATTATTGCTGAGACATCATAAATATTTTTGCAGTTTACATAATAACTTTAGTGCTTCTGAACTGAGCTTTATTACTAATACTGAATCAAATCCAAGTTCTAACGACGATTTCTACTAGGCTTCAAACTTCTGGTTTTCTTTTTTTAAGGTTTTTGGTGTGTCCTAATCCCTTGTCAAAATATATACAAATATTTTTCCAATTACCAGTTTTTTCTGCTCTTTAATCTATTTTTCAGTTTTTTGCTCTTTAAGTAATTTAATGTATACTTTTTTATGCATGAAAATCTTCGATTTTTTCAGGTAAGTGTGACAAGTGTGGCGACGTTAATGCAGTACTGGTATATATTAAATCAAAAACTAGTTTTTTAAACTGAAAGTAAGGAGCGACACTAAAACTTAAAACGAACAGAAATTACTCCGTGTATGAAAGGGGCTGTTCCCTTCTCAACGCCCCACTCTTTGCGCTAAGGTTTGACCTTTCTCTCAATTCTACATTGTAAAACAGTAAAAAACTTTACCACAAACTTTAACTTACAAACCTAAACTTAAACTTTACAAACTTACAGACTTACAAACTTTGTACAAACTTACAAACATAAACTTTACTTACAGTAAAGAGCAGGGCGTTGAGAAGGGAGCAGCCCCTTTCATAAATAGGATTTTTTATTGATACAAACCTTTCATGGAAGCATCTCAGTGACGTTATTTCTTCAAAAATTGCCCGAGGAGTTGAAATACTTTGTAGATTGAAGCAAGTCTTGCCAAAGCGGAGTCTACTAAATATTTATCACTCAATTGTTTATCCATATGGCTGTCTGATTTGGAGCAGCAATTTTTGCAGTAATTTCAAAAGAGATTTATTCCAGATTCATTAATTTCCAGCAATTCACATAATTTCAAGACTCATCAGATAAATGCCGTGAGTATCAAAGGCAAGTATCTCAAGGATGTGAATGAAGCAAGTGCTTGTCTTAAGTCTTTAAATTTGTCTAATGTGGGCCAACTGCGGGATTATCAAGCAGCAGTTTTCGTTTTCCGCTGCGTGCATAATTTAGTCCCAAGTGTTTTTCCAGACAATTACCGAGCTAACAGTGATATTCATGAATATGATAAGAGGAATAGTGATAAATTGGTGATTGAGCTTAAGAGTAGAACCAGATCAGGATTTCGATTGCGATTTCTTGGAATTGCAGTCTGGAATACTCTACCAGTGAGTATCAGGGCGGCTGAGCATATTCTAAAGTTTAAGAGAAAATTAAAAGAATATTTAACTAAGAATGGTTGAATTTGTATTTATTTTTGAGGAGATAGGAGGTGGTAGGAATTTCTTGTCGGCTGGGGATGGTAGGAACGAGTGAGTGTATGGGTAGTAGGGAGAGGTGGGTGAATGGGTGGTAGTGAGGGACTAGGGTTGTTGGGAGGTATATATTTATTTAAGAGGGATAATGTGAAGGAGATTGATCTTTTTTGTTTTGTGTTTTTTTGTGGTATATTTTTCTTTTTTTGTTAGTTATTTATTATGATATCTTTTGCTGTATTTAGAAAATGGTTAAACTTTACTACTGCACGCCAACAAAAATGTATGTCATTCCATCAGTGCAGTAGATGTAAAAAGCAAAGAGTTATAATTGTGTTTATTAATAAAGTAAATATTAAAAAAATATTAAATATCAAAAATTTCTAAGTATTTAGTGGTTTTTCTACTTAGGAGAAGGTCAAATAACTCCCTAAATCTATGGTTGACCTAGCAAAAATTTGCCACAAATATGTCTGGATATGCAAAGCTGTCCGCTTAGTTAACCTTTTTTGCCGAAGCTACTCGCCTGGAGCAACTTTCTTAATTGCTACTAAATTTAATTTTCAAAACAAAGGAAATCTATTTCGATATTAAAAGAAATAATTAAAGATCTATATCTTGTTTTTTTTTTAATTTCATGGTTGCAGCATGGTTTATCCATGAAAAATTTTGAAATAGCCATTTTGTTCAAAATAGTTCAAAGGTACACTCTCCATAGTTTGGTGACGATATGACCCTCCACAGTCCCTGGGGAAACGCTGTACGCTGCATCGGTATCGGGCGTATCGACATCACGAGTATCGGTATGGGCGTATTGTTATTAAGTGTATTGGTATTGCAGGTATCTTAGACATATTTTTAATAGCTCATATAAAAGATATTGCTCATATCTACGTCCTTCCCATAAATTCCATCATCAGCAAGTTCCGAATGGCATTAAACACTACACTTTCGTTGCCATGTCTCAAGTAGAAAAGCTGGGGCTAGTGGCCTACCAGAAATTTCCAAGAGAAGATGACAGAGAAAAGCCATATAGTAATGAAAAAGGTAAAAATGTGCTAAAGAAAACTTACCTCTGTCAGTGGCTGCTTGAATTATGTAGGCTTGTCTTAGTTTTAACAATATCTTTGGAGAAAATAAACTTCAGCAGGGGGGACAAACTGGGGTCTTGTAAAAAACTGAGGTCTGGGAAGGGTAGCTGCCCCCTCTGCTCCATGGTAAATTACACCCTTGACCCAAACCCCTTGTCACTTAGTGGTAGGAGAAGTGCAGGCATGCGGTTCTGGAACTACTCAAAGTTGTATATTAATAGAAGGATTACTTAATATTATACTTACTTGTTCAAATTATTTACTTGACAATTCCACTGTAATATTCTCTCCATACGTAACATTTTGCATCCAAAGAGGAAGAAAGACAAATGAAAATAGTTCTGCAGGAGAATTCAGATAATTCTTCCAAAAATTTTTGAAATGAAAACAAACTTAGTTTATAATACCATTTATCGGGCCTACACAAGAAATTATTTTTTAAATATCGATTCATTTCTAAGTAATGAGTGGCTTTTCTGTATAGGGACTGGTCAAATAACTCCCTAAGCCTAAAGGCACATTTCTGTTGAGCTTGCAAAATTTTCCACAAGTATGTCGATATGCAAACCTGTCCCCATAATTAAACTTTTTGTCGAAGCTGCTCACCTAGAGCTACTTTCTTAAGCGCTACTAAATTTGATTTTTTTTTTTTTTTTTTTAACAAATAATTTACGGTCTATTTCCTCTTATTAAAAAAAAAAAAATAGAAAAAGAAAGGACACTGTATTTTGGTTTTTCTTTCAACTCTTAAACATATTTTTTCCTTCAATCTTGTACGACCTCTTTGTCCAGCTTCTTAATAAGCGACGAGGTGTCTTATCTCTGCTAGATTGGAGGTCATTAGAAATTACATATAACGATAATTTTTCAACTGATATTTAAGAGGGTTACAAATTCTAGCTGCAAAAATGGAGAGTTTTATTTTATTTTTTCAACTGAAGAAAGATCCCAGATATGTGTTTTTTTTTCCAGGGGTGATCGTATCCAGCCAATGGTCCTAGAATACCGGGAGAGGGCCATTCGAATGGAAATTGGAATTTCTAGTATCCTTTGTAAGTGACCAAAAAGATCGTAAGACAACTATCCCCTATTTTTCCCCAAATTCATCCGACTGTCATTTTGTTCAAAATATCGACAGGTCCAATAAACATGGCTTTGGGGATAACAAGACCCCTCAAGCCCCTGGGGAAAGGACTTTAAGATAGTAAATTTGCCTACATTTATTATACATACAGTATTTGTTGTTAGGTGTATACAGTATTTATTATTTTGCATTTTTCAGAGGGGATTTTTCGGTGGGGAGATTTTTCATGGGGAGAACTTTCTGTAGGGTGGGAAGTTTTAGGGGGTGAGCTTTCAAAGGGATATATTAGACTAGGAGAACCTGAAAAAAAATCCTAAAAGAAACCATTTTTATTTGTGTAACTTTCTCTTTACCGAATCAATTTTAATTTTGGCATATTCCGGCGGAAATTTTCTGCGGGGTTAGAACTGCCTAGTCGCGGGAGAAATTCTCTATGGGGGAATATTCATTTGAAAAATTCTTTTTTCTTGGGAAAATCCAATTTCCACTGGGGGCAGGATTTCCAGATAAAATTTTCAACGGAAGGGATATTTCAGGCAGAGTTTGAAAAATAACGATAAGAAATTAAACAGAAAAAAACAAGTTTTTCAACTGAAAGTAAGGAACAAAGTTAAAACTTAAAACAAACCAGACATATTCTGTATACGAGGAGGTTTATCCCTTCTTCAATACCCCAATCTTATGCTAAAGTTAGACTTTTTGTGCCAATTTCTTAAGAACGACTCCTAAAACACAAGGACCGTTTAGTCGGAATAGGAGGCTTTTGGAAAAGCACTAAAAAATTTAGTGTGAAGAGTGGCAGATTGAGGAGGGGACGACCACCATCATATACAGAATAATTTCTGTTCATATAGGTTTTGATATTATTGTTTACTTTCAGTTAAAAAAAAAATATTTAATATCAAATAAAAAAAAATTGACTGAAAGTAAGAAGCGACAGTAAAACCTAAGATGAACAGAAATTTTTCCGTATATGAAAGGGGCTGTCCCCTCCTCAACGCCCTGCTCTTTATGCTAAAGTTTTTATTGCTTTAAAAAGTAAAACTGTGATAAAGAGTCAAACTTTAGTGTAAATAGCAGGGCGTTAAGGAGGGGACAGTTCCTTTCAAATACGGAAACATTTCTGTTCGTTTTAAGTTTTAACGTCATTTCTTGCCTTCATTTAAAACAAATTTTTTTTTATTAATTTCTGAACGTTTTTGGATTAGTGCAGGTTTTGATTCTGGCTCATCGCACATGAATAATCAAAACGAAATTTATGTAGTAGTTTTATCCTTTTTGGCGAAATGGCTTTCTCAAAGTTTTGTGCGGGCAATTTTGAGAAAAAATGGATCGGGGAGGGGGACTAGTTGCCCTCCAGTTTTTCGCCTACTTAAAAAGGCCACTAGAACTTTTAATTTTACTTAAAAACGTTTTTACTAGTAATAAATATAAGTAACTTACGAATTAGCTTACGTAACTAACTTCTATATTCGTATGTTTTTGTACGTATATGGCGGGGGTTCAACCCTCGCTTTATGATTCTCTTTTAGGCCCTCTTCAATGCCTCGCTTTTTACTTGAAAGTTTGAATTGTGTTCCAATTCTTTATGAATGACCACTGAATCACAAAGACCGTTCGATTAGAGTAAATAGCTCTTTTGAAATTACTATAAATACTTTAGAGTAAAGAGCAAAAGAGGAGGGGACAATCCCCCTAATATATGTAATAATTTTTCTGTTCGTGTTAATTTTTAATGCCGCTCCTTACTTTCAGTCGAATAAACTTGTTTTTTTTATTTAATTTCTCATTGTTTTTATTTAAATAACTGGAAAATCCAGCGACCCATTCATGAAAATTCTCTTCCCCCATGATAAATTCCTCCATGGAAAGATTTTCCCACGTAACCACAAACCTTGAATCCTCCCCACCACCACCACCACCAGAAAAATCCCCATAAAAACGTCTGTATACTTTCCAACAGCCAGTACTATGTGTAAACAATGGGCAAAGTTCATAAATTGCAGCCTTTCCCCGAGGACTGTAGGGGATTATGCCGATCTCAAAGTCATAGTTATTAGATTTTTTGACTATTTTGAAAAAGATGGCTATCTCAAAATTTTGGTCCCGTGACTTTGGGAAAAATGCGTGGAAGAGGGCCTAGTTGCCCTCCAATTTTATTGGTCACTTAAAAAGAGCACTAGAACTTTAAATTTCCGTTAGAGTGAGCCCTCTCGCTACATTCTAGGACCACTGGGTGGATACGATCCCCCCTGAGGAAAAAAAAAAAAAATAAACACGCATCCGTGATCTTTCTTCAAGCAAAAGTACAAAATTCCACATTTTTGTATACAGGAGCTTGAAACCTCTGTAGCAGGGTTTCCTGATAAGCCGAATATGATGGCGCTATTTTCATTAAGATTCTATGACTTTTAGGGAATTTTTCCTCTATTTCGAAAATAAGATAAATTTTCTCATGCTCGTAACTTTTGATGGGTAAGACTAAAATTGATGAAACTTATATATTTAAAATAAGCATTGAAATCCAATTCTTTTGAAGTATTAATTGGTATCGAAGTTCTGTTTTTTAATGTTTTGGTTGCTATTGAGCCGGGTCGCTCCTTACTTACAGTTCGTTACAACGAACTGCTTGATAGTAGAAGAGACACAAGGCAGAAATTATTTGGCTTTCTGTATTATGAATCTTGTAACAAATATAAAGATTAAAAAAGAATCAAACAGTTCGTGGTAACGAACTGTAGTAAGGAGCGACCCGGCTCAATAGTAACCAAAACTCTAAAAAATTGAATTTTGATATCAATAGCTACACCAAAAGAATCGCATTTTCATGCTGATTTTAAATATATAAGTTTCATCAAGATTAGTATTACCCATCAAAAGTTACGAGCCTGAGAAAATTTGCCTTATTTAGGAAAATAGGGGGAAACACCCCCTAAAAGTCGTAGGATCTTAACGAAAATGACACCATCAGATTCAGGGTATCAGAGAACCATACTGTAGAAGTTTCAAGCTCCTATCTACAAAAATGTGGAATTTTGTATTTTTTGCCAGAAGACAAATCACGGGTGCGTGTTTATTTGTTTTTTTTTTTTTTTTTTTTTTTTTTTTTTTTTTTTTTTTTTTTTTTTTTTTTCCCAGGGGTCATCGTATCGACCAAGTGGTCCTATAATGTCGCAAGAGGGCTCATTCTAACGGAAGTGAAAAGTTCTAGTGCCCTTTTTAAGTGACCAAAAAAATTGGAGGGCATCTAGGCCCCCTCCCACGCTCATTTTTTCCCAAAGTCAACGGATCAAAATTTTGAGATAGCCATTTTGTTCAGCATAGTCGAAAACCTAATAACTATGTCTTTGGGGATGACTTACTCCCCCAAAGTCCTCGGGGGAGGGGCTGCAAGTTACAAACTTTGTCCATTGTTTGTATATAGTAATGGTTATTGGGAAGTGTACAGACGTTTTCAGGGGGATTTTATTTTGTTTGGGGGTGGGGCTGAGGAGAGGGGGCTATGTTGGAGGATCTTTCCTTGGAGGAATCTGTCATAGGGAAAGAAAAATTCAATGACAAGGGCCCAGGATTCTCTAGCATTACTATAAGAAAACAATGAAAAATAAACATGAAAACGTTTTTTCAAATGAAAGGAAGAAGTAGCATTGAAACTTAAAACGAACAGAGATTATTACGCATATGAGGGGTTCTAAAAATACTTTAGCATAAAGAGCGAGGTATTTAGGAGGAGATAAATACCTTGCTCTTTATGCTAAAGTATTTTTAGTAATTTCAACTATTTATTCTAGGCCTTTCTGATTCAGGGGTCATTCTTAAAGAATTGGGACAAAACTTACGATTTAGTGTAAAGAGCAAGGTATTAACGAGGGTACAAACCCCCTCGTATACATAATAAAAATATAAGGTTATGAAAGTTTGTTACGTAAGTTAATTCTTAAGTTACGTATATTTTTTACTAATAAAAACGTTCGTTAAAAATTAAAAGTTCTAGTTGCCTTTTTAAGTAACCGAAAAATTGGAGGGCAACTAGGCCTCCTTCTCCACCCCTTATTTCTCAAAATCGTCTGATCAAAACTAAGAGAAAGCCATTTAGCCAAAAAAAGAATTAATATACAAATTTCATTTTAATAGTTTATGTGCGGAGAGCCAAAACCAAACATGCATTAATTCAAAAACGTTCAGAAATTAAATAAAAAAAAACTAATTTTTTTAGCTGAAAGTAAGGAGCGACATTAAAACTTAAAACGAACAGAAATTACTCCGTATATGAAATGAGTTGTCCCCTCCGCAATCCCTCGCTCTTTACGCTAAAGTTTGCCTCTGCCACAATTCTACTTTTCAAAACAATTTAAAGCTTTAGCGTAAAGAGCGAGGGATTGCGGAGGGGACAACTCATTTCATATACGGAGTAATTTCTGTTCGTTTTAAGTTTTAATGTCGCTCCTTACTTTCAGCTAAAAAAATTAGTTTTTTTTTTATTTAATAGCTCAAATAAAGCCAGAGACACATTTTAGTCATGCTTATGGGTAAATACAAAATTCCGCATGGGTATATCGCCAATATCATGTGCGATTAATAAGTTATAGCTGTTTTATCCAGAAGCAGAGGTAGGGTTCTAGCGCAAGGGAACAATATAGGATCCCCCATCATCACAATCGTAATATAAGTAGATTACAATATTGACAGAAAAAAAATAATAAGCCTCAGTTTGGTACCCCTTCAAAGGCTACGACCGGGGAGGACCCCCCCCCCCTTTGTCCTCTAGCTATGCTAATGGTTTTATTAACGGGTGTAATTATGATGTGGCTCAGGCACTATTTATTATGAAAAGGCTTTTGATTCAATAGATTCACAGGGGATTCTCAAAGTGGAGAACGTAAGATAAGCACATTAAAGCAATAAGCACGCTTTATTGCACTATTGAAACATTAGCAATAGTAAATATAAAGATTAGTGGACAATAGTGAATATTATTACGTTGTGTCGTACTTTCTTCTCTGAAATATTGGAATCATAATAATGGATCGGATTTCTATTAAATTTTAGAAGAGGTTAGCGACGTAGAACTGTCGATGGTAGGTAAGATTGTCTTCGGTTTGGATTGTGCAGTTGGTCTCGGGTTTTATATACATTTGGAAGCCTTTCAGACAGAAAAGTAGTCAAAACAAGATAAATATAGAACAAACGAAAATGTTAAGTTATGGAAAAATGAGAAATAAACAAAATTGCAGAAAAAATGGACCAAGCGCTTCGGTCACAGATAAATTAACATACCCTTAGATTCTTTTGACCTTCCAGATTCTGAAAATATCTTGTTTCTGTATTTTCATTGAAATACCTTTCTTTGACACTTTCGTTGAAGCAATTGAAAACAATGAAAAAATTATCCACAAGATTTTTGATAAAATACAGTCTTTACGAAACCATATTTTCGCTATATAAAAAAAAAAAAATACAGCGAAAAATAGAACTATAATACAAGAACCTTTAAGAAATAAAGCAAAGAGCAAAAAATGGTTTTAAAAAAAGGGAATGATAGCTTATGATCTGCTACAGTTGTTAGACATAATTTAGGCATTTTAAATTAGTCTAATTGTCTAAACATTCTAAAAAAGTCAGAAAACCTAAATGTCACTACAAGCTCTAAAGATAGGACGACATAACAGCAGTTCTTATATTAGAGAGGACGGAATATTGTTTATTTTCCTTACGAGAAATATTGCATATTCCCTTTTGAGTTATCACGGCCACGTCTCAACACTCTTTGTTGAATCATAAACGTAAAATAAAGTACTTCAAGAAAAACTATTGAACCAGAAAAAGGAATAAATAAAGCGAAGAGCAACCACTAAAAATTCAGTGTGAACTTACGGTCTGCTACAGTTGTCAAGGGTTTTGGTCTGGTCTGATGTTGATTGGGTGATCCAGGGCGAAAATCCAAATCCAAAACAGCTGTTTTCATGACAGATTCGAGAGCCTTTCGGATAGATTTTGCGTGCTCCGTTGGAGACACATTAAATGAATCGGGCGCCGAGTTTGTATGTTTCAAGGCAAAAAACTTTTTTCTTCGTTCTGCTAATGATGGTCGCTTGCTAAAAAAGGGAAACTAATTCAGTACGTCATTTTTATAAAATGACGTAATAAAAGTACATTTTTGACGTAATAAAAGTACATTTAAAATGTACTATAAAAGTACACTTTTTGCGTCCAATTCTACTGCACGGTGTTTAAATTTTCAACACTTGTTGGTAGAAAATTTTCCAGTTGTTACTGTTCTTTTACCCCCTCCATTTCTGGTGGGGACAAAAGAACCCGCTCTCCATTATATGTTAAATATTCGATGTCGATATATAGAGAGAAGAATGTTTATAGGGAAGGACTCCTAGAGGTAAGCTTTCCAAATGTAAGTTTGCCCAGAGACAAGTTTTTTGGAGCCAGGTATTCCGAAGGGAAGTTATCCTTAGGGAAAAGTCTTTGTGAGTGAAGTTTCAGGGACAAGGATTTTTGGAGCAAATTTTCTTAGAATATATTTTCTGGGAGCATGTATTCTGGTGAGTCTCCGGGAGCAGTTTTCCAGTTATGCTCGGAATGAAGGCTGGAGTAGAATTAGGTCAATTTCTGACTGTAGGTTTTCTTTCACGCATGAAAATCATCTACAAGATATCGAGGGATCAGATAATTTAAGACACATCTGCGAAACATCAAAAAGCTGATACAAAAATTCATTTATATTGAAAAAGTGGTAGTAGATCATAAACGCCAGAAGCCAATTCAGGAACTTATCCGGAACGACTCAAGTTCTATCAGTTTGCTCAAAAACAAGGTGAAATATGCAATATATCTTGGTGGATTGAAAAAGTTGACCGATACTTGCGATTTGAATTAAATGCTGCAACAAGCCCTTGGATTTCTTTTTGTTTTATTTTTTCAGATGTCTTCCTCAATTTTATAAAATCATGGCTTCTAAAATGATCACAGCGAAAAGATTACTTGTGGAAGAAATATTAGAATTATCCTTCAACTGCTAACCTTAAACAATTTAAAAAATATAAAAAACGTTTACAAGTCACTGATTAAAAAGTCAAGAACCGCCTATTATGTTTCGAAGTTTAGCGAAATCAGGAAAGATATGAGGGAAACTTGGGAAATTATTAATTCGGTGATTATGACCAGCTTTCCAAATTCCCATTCTTCCTACTAAACTTGTTTGGAATGAAAATACAGTGGAAGATCTGACCTTAGTAAAAAATTTCTCTCGCTTCTTTTTGCATCAATTGGTGGGAATGCAGTAGAGAGAATAGCTTTACGATTTCCTTCTGTAAGCTAAGATGAGTATCTAATATATATGGACCTTCTTGCCAAAAGGTCCATCGTCCTTGAACCTGTAAAGGAGATTGAAGTTGCCAGAATTATTTATGGATTTCATGGTTCTTCTTCGTCTGGACCTGATTATACCCAAACAAAAGTTATTAAGCACGTACTTTCGGCAACAATTGATGCTTTAACTAAACTTGTAAATATGTCATTTGAACAAGATGCTTTTCTTAAATCCCTTAGAACAGCCAGGGTGATAGCCCTGTTCAAGGAAAAGTGATCCATCTAATTATCGACCGATTTCACTACTATCTGTTTTCTCAAAGGTCTTTGAGAAATCTATGCAAAAACGACTTCTTAGCTTTCTGAAAGCTAAGAAATTTCTGCATAAGCACCAATTTGGTTTCAGCTCTAAGCATTCAACGGAACGAGCTTGTGGAGTTTTATTAAATTTCGTTAATAGTGCTCTTGGACCTGGTAAAATACCTGCTGCTATTTTTCTTGATGGAAAAAAGGTATTCGAAAGTTTAGCTCATCGTATTCTTCTGGGTAAGCTTTCGCATATAGGTAGAAGAGGTTCAGCTTTAACATGGCTTGAATCTTACCTTCATAAAGGAAAATTTCATTTGGGATGGATATTCTACCGTCTTTTATTGTTGATTTTGGCGTGCCACAAGGTTCCGTCCTTTGGCTGACACTGTTCGTTATATATATATATATATATATATATATATTAATGGTCTATATAATGTTGTTTCTAATAAAGTTTCTAGCGTTTGCCACAATCTCTGTTGCAGTAACATATTCCATCCTTCGATTGCTGATGACTCATAATAATGAAATTCTAGTGGTTTTTATTGATGATAGTAACGTCGCCTGTGCGGAGCTGACAGAGTTGGCATTGAGAGCCAAACTTGGAATTCTTTAAAAAAACATACTTGTGCTTTGACTCCAACTTTCTTGCTCTGAATGTACTGAAATCACACGTTCTGATATTTTCGAGGACGAAATAGATGTATCCATGGTTTACTGCACTTCAGACATCTAATGGACCATTATGTCGACCCCAGGAACGATACGTGAAATTTCTTGGTGCATTATTGGATGAAAATCTGTCTTTCAAGAAGCACATTGAGATGATCAGAGCAAAACTTTCACGAAGTCTTGGCATCATTCGTACATTAAAACACATTTCCGGGATCAAATTTACGTACACTGTATTTTTCTCTGATTCAATAATATCTGACATACTGTAACACTATTTGGATGTTAACATTTCCTTCTCTGCAGCACCCGGTTAATTCAGTCCAACAGAAAGCTACTAAAATTATGAAAATAACAAATTTGCATTCTCAACATGACCTCTTAACTACAACCGCTTTATATACTATATCCTGTGCAACTCTTATTTGTAAGTTCCTCCATGGTGAGTTGCTTAGGTGCTTTGAATCTTTTTTCCATTACTTTGTGCAAGATAAAAATTAGTTTACGCGTTGATGTAGAAATCACGTACAAATTCCGCAAACAAAAACAGTCGGGTCTGATTTTAAACCTTCTGTCGCGTGTCCTAAAGCATAGAACATACTCCCGGATGAAATCCGAGGCAGTCAAACTTTTGGAACTTTCAAAACTCAGCTCAAGAAATTTTTTACATTAAAAAATAAAATGGATGTTTAAAGCATGAATTAAGACATTTATTAGTTTAAATTTAAATTATTTTTGCATTGCCCTAGGCACTGGATGGGGATTAAAGGATCGATAAATTATAAATGTTGGGATCGATCAAGGATTGGTGTTTTCTCTTGTGGCTTGAGGTTTTTGTATTATTGTATTAATTTAATGAAGTTTAATTCTTTTGTTTATTTGTTTTAAACTTACAGTGTTATTTAGTCTACATATTACGGGCCATGGAGCCTTATGAAGGCCAAACAAATTGTATAGTGTTCTATTAAATATTTGTTGTAATAATAAAAAGAACTGGACTGAACTGAACTGAAAGTTTGAAACTCACTCTAAGGCTAAATCTTAAAATCCAAAAAAGAAACGGTGTCCCTGAATCCCTGTCTTCACAGAGCCTACTAAAAAGGAGGTATCCTTTTCTTAAAGAAAGGGAAAAAATTGCGGGAAATAAGAATTACAACTTTGGTTCAATCTTTTGGGGATCCAGTCATGATATAATCCAATCTCAATGCATGTTTTGTCGTTTGTATTACTATTGTATTTGCACTTTGCTCTTGCTTGGTTTTCGGCGGAAAACCACTGGCGGGGGGCTGCTTGTCAAAAACATTGTTAGAGTGCATTGGTCCATGTTCTTTTTTGTCATTTCTATCATAAAATAAACAAAAACAAGTTTTTTCAACTGAAAGTAATGAGCGACATTAAAACTTTAAGTAAACAGAAAATATTATGTATATGAGAGGAATTGCCCTCATTTTTTTCTTTTTTTCATTTCTACCGGCCACGGTGGATTGTATCACAGTTTATATCATGATGTATTTCTATTTATTTTGTAAATTTAGTAGGGACTTCTTTAATTTTTACATCAGTAAACATACGAAAAATATTTCCAGATCTCCTGGTGTTATTTAAAAGTGATCAGCAATTAAATAAAAAAACAAGTTTTTCAACTGAAAGTAAGGAGAAACATTGAAACTTCCTCCTCCTCAACACGTTGCTCTTTACGCTGAAGTTTGAATTTTGTCCTTATTCCTTAAGAATGACTCCTTAAACACAAAGGTCGTTTAATTAAAACAATAAGAAGTTTTTATATGTACTAAAAAACTTTAGCGTAGAGAACAGGGTACTGAGGAGTGGGCAATTCCCTTCATATACCTATTAATATCTATTCTTTTTAAGTTTTAATGTTGCTCCCTACTTTCAGTGGAAAAACTTTCGTTTATTTAATTTTTCAGACGATGTCTTTTGAGCTTAATTAAAATCAGGAGAAGTGAGGGAAGAATCAGGGAAGTGAGTGCTCCACCAAAATCTCCATCAAACTTACTGAGAGGTAACTGCTAACGTCTTAGTATGGCCTTCCAGGATTCTAAGATCCATCTGACGTCCCTGAAGGAGCGGGGGGGGGGGGTAAGAACACCTGATTTCAATCATTTTTTGCCATTAAAATTATTATTAAGCGTATTGTCAAAATTCTACCAGAACTACAGGTGGTCTCACTTGTGATGGATCAGTACTCAGTCGGAGCTTTAAGACACAAGGTGAACATTATTGTCATATGAATTTCTTAAAAGCACGATGTCAATAGTATTCAATCCAGCTCGAGTTTCATCCTGCAAGAGGCAAGTATTATACGAACCTCGAAGTCTTTTGCGTCTTAAGAGCTATCTTCACATCCGAAACCAAATAGTGTATGCTGAGTCCATAGCCACAATAAATCCTCCAAGGCTGTCACATAGGGCTTTGTCAACTTATAGAGTCGTAAAAAGCATTATCCCATTTTATCAATTTTACTTTTGACTTGTATCTGTAAAGCTTATTTCTGAGGATGTGTGATAGCACGAAACCATATTCGAATCCGTTGCTTTGTAACTAAGCTGTAACTTATACGTCCCATCTGCTGCAAATCCTTCACAGAACCTTAGCACCGAGGATGTATCGCTGCATTTTGTTTTTTTAATCTCTATGGGACGAAGTTTACTTATTCCCATATCCAAACAAAAGAGTATAATATACATTTTCAGGATTTACTAGAAAGAGAACACAGGGTATGAAGCTTTCGATGAATCAGTTTTAAACTCAATCATTTAAACAAACGTAAACTAAGTTATAATTGCAATTTGCACCAGAATGATTTTGGATCGGTTTGGAATGAGTACATGGAGGCACTATAAGAGGTGAAGTACTTGTGTCCCAATCAAGGGTGGGCTCCATTGTAACTTTACTGCTACTTAGGTATAGATTTATAATTGCAAACACCTACCAAAGAGCCACTAGCTTACTTTTTTAACCCGTTTTTACTTAATTTCTGTCCATTAACTCACTTTTAACTAAAGTTTATTTAAAGTACAAGACACACCTTTGGAATTTTGAGAGACAAACATAATAAGTGATTTCTCGCTGTAATTTCTTGCTGTAAGCCTCTTATTTCTTTGGCAAAGTAATACCAAGACTAACTTATTACCAGTTATCTAAGGGCGTAATTCAATTTTTGAATGGGCTCGGTTCTTTTAGCCTTTTCTGGAAGGGGGATTTAAATTTGGAGAGTGTTTATTTAGGGCATATGCAAAATTAAAATGTCAAATTTATATATATATATATATATATATATATATATATATATATATATATATATATATATATATATATATATATATATATATATATATATATATATATATATATATGTATATGTATATATGTATATATATATATATATATATATATATATATATATATATATATATATATATATATATATATATGTATATATATATATATGTATATGTATATGTATATATGTATATATATATATATATATGTGTATATATATATATATATATATATATATATATATATATATATATATATAGTATATATATATATATATATATATATATATATATATATATATATATATATATATATATATATATATATATATATATATATATATATATATATATATATATATATATATGTATAAGCTTTTGCTTATTTTAGAGCAGGGAAATCACACATATGATTGGCTAAACCACTGCGCCTTATTAGTAAATTTTATCTTCA
This sequence comes from Artemia franciscana, assembly GCF_032884065.1. Taxonomy (NCBI): domain Eukaryota; kingdom Metazoa; phylum Arthropoda; class Branchiopoda; order Anostraca; family Artemiidae; genus Artemia; species Artemia franciscana. Next base: position 25,984,346 of record NC_088876.1, on the reverse strand, counting down.
TTTAAATTCCTTCTTTTTATTATGTATCTACTATGGAAAGAGTGATTAAGGTGGTATGATATATAATGCCTTATGTGGCATAAATTAATAATACCTCTTGGCAAACTTAAATTCAGTCCAACCATTTTATATTCTAAAGTTATTTTTGAAACTGCGAAATTTGTTTTATGGTTTAAAATATATCCATTTATTATTAATCTAATAAGAATCTCTCCTGAGTTCGAGTTGTGAAAACCATAATGTGGAGTCCCTCCCCCCACCTACACCTATTGATTAAAAAAACTATTGTTTTTATCAGCACACATATAGAGGAAAAATACGAGAAAGCCAAAACATTTTTCTTTTCACTATTTACCTGGGACAATAAAATCAATGTCTAATTTTGAATATTTTCACTACCATAGCCTATTTATTATTATGATAATGCAAAGAATATGTTTCTCTCACCTTGCTTGGCTTAATGTAGCTCTAAGTTCATTTTCCTGGAAATGTGTCCTATTATCAAATATATTTCTATCAGGCAAAAGCTTTCGGAGATAACGTAGGCTGGAAACACTCGCAGAAGAAGGACTATTTAAATTTATAGCTCCATCGTCTAAAGAAGCGCCCAATCTTGTTAGTGATACTTTGCTTCGCTTATTCTCCTTCTTCGATAACATTTCAAGCTCTGAAATATTAGGATAAAATTTTAGTCAATGAATATATAATTGGTAAGTGTCCTTAACGCTCAGTCAATCACTGATCTGAAAACAATACTGGAAATATTCCGAAGCCTAAAGGCAAGCGAGTAATGCAGAAAAATTAAAAAATTATTTCATTTCGTTAATTTTATCAAAATGTAACGAATCTTATAAATATTTTTGTAAGTATAACCTGGTTATCGCACTGTTGAGAGATTGAGTCGAAGCTTTAAAGGGAAAGTTTTCTGATCTTCACAAACTGCTGTTCTTTTTTAATTTTTTATGTCTGTCTTCCGACGAAGCTAAGTGTTAACCCCCCCCCCCCCCAATAAAAAGCCCCCATGGAAAATACCCACCCGCCGGAAAGCACCCTCACGGAAAATACCCCCAGTGGAAAACAGCCCCCGTGGATAATCTCCCCGAAAAAATAACCCCTGGAAATATCCCCACGGAAAATCCCCCCAAAAAAGTATAGTTTTCCAATTTGAGATTTAGATTTGAGATGTTTTTTTAGAAGCGCTAAGAAACGGGAAAAATATGAATCTACACGCAATGAGTATCTTAAAAAACAAGAGCTAAGAGCTCATATGGCACTTGTGACGAGGCGAGAAGAGCTAAGAGCCAAGAGATCATATGGTATGAGCTCTAACAAAATTCTATGAATCAATAGATTGATTTAAAAAGGAAAATAAGAGGCTTAATGCCGGTCAAGATTTAAAATAAGAGCTCTGAATCACAAAGTCCTTCTAAATATCAAAATTCATTAAGATCCGATCACCCACTCGTAAGTTATAAATCCCTAATTTTTTCTAATTTTTCCTCTCCCTTTTGCCCCCCAGTTGGTCGAATCTGGGAAAACGACTTTATCAAGTCAAATTGTGCAGCCCCCTGACACGCCTACCAATTTTCATCGCCCTAGCACGTCCAGAAGCACCAAACTCGCCAAATCACTGAACCCCTCCCCCCAACTCCCCCAAAGAGAGTGAATCCAGTACGATTCTGTCAATCACGTATCAAGGACATTTGTTTATTCTATCCACCAAGCTTCATCCCGATTCTTCCACTCCAAGTGTTTTTCCAAGATTTCCCCCTCTAACTCCCCCCCCCCCAATGTCAAAAGATCTGGTCGGGATATGAAATAAGAGCTCTGAGACATGAATTCCTTCTAAAAATCAAATTTCATTACGATCCGATCATCTATTAGTAAGATAAAAATACCCCAATTTTCATGTTTTCCAAGAATTCCGGTTTCCCCCTCCAACTCCCCCGAATGTCACAGGATCTGGTCGGAATTTGAAATTAAAACTTTAAAGTACAAGATCCTTCTAAATATCAAATTTCATTAAGATCTGGTCACCCTTTCGTAAGTTACAAATACCTCAATTTTCAAAACTACCCCCCCCCATCCCCCAATTCCACAAAAGAGAGCAGATCCGGTCTGGTTATGTCAGCCACGTATCTTAGACAGGTTTCTATTCTTCCCATCCAGTTTCATCCTGATCTCACCGCTTTAAGTATTTTCTAAGATTTCCGGTCCCCCCAACTGCCCCCCTCCAATTACGCTTGATCCAATTGAGATTTAAAAAAAGATATCTTAATTACGAGGTCCTTCTAAATATGAAGTTTCATGAAAATCCGATCACTCCTTCGTAAGTTAAAAATACGTCATTTTTTCTTATTTTTCAGAATTACCCCCCCCCCCCAATTGAGCGGATCCATTCCAATTATGTAAATCACGTATGCAAGACTTCTGCTTATTTTTCCAACCAAGTTTCATCCCAATCCCTCCGATCTAAGCGTTTTCCATCATTTTAGGTTTCCCCACCTCAAACTTCCCCCAATGTTACCAGATCCGGTCAGGGTTTAAAATAAGAGCTTTGAGACACGATATCATTCTAAATATCAAATTTTATGGAGATCCAATCACCCGTTCGTAAGTTAAAAATGCCTCATTTTTTCTAACTTTTCAGAATTAACCCCCCCCCCCAACTACCCCAAATAGTGCGGATCCGTTCTGGTTATGTCAATCATGTATCTAGGACTCGTGATTTTCCCCACCAAGTTTCATCCCGATCCCTCCACTCTAAGTGTTTTCCAAGTTTTAGGTTTCCCCCTCCCAACTCCCCCCCAATGTCACCAGATCCGGCCGGGTTTAAAATAAGAGCTCTGAGCCACGATATCCTTCTAAATATTAAATTTCATTGAGATCTGATCACCCGTTCGTAAGTTAAAAATAAATCATTTTTTTAATTTTTCAGAAATACCCCCCCAACTACCCAAAAGAGAACGGATCCGTTCCGTTTATGTCAATCATCCATCTAAGACTTGTGTTTATTTTTCCCACCGTGTTTCATCCCGATTCCTCCACTCTAAGTGTTTGCCAAGTTTTAGGTTTCCCCCTCCCAATTCCCCGCCCCCGTCACCAGATCCGGTCGGGATTTAAAATAAGAGCTCTAAGACAAGATATCCTTCTAAACATCAAATTTCATTGAGATCAGATCACCCGTTCGTAAGTTGAAAATACCTCATTTTTTCTAATTTTTAAGAATTACTCTCCGCCCCCCAACTACCCCAAAGAGAGCGAATCAGTTCCGATTATGTCAATCATGTATCTGGGACTTGCGCTTATTTTTCCCATCAAGTTTCATCCCGATCCCTCCACTCTAAGTGTTTTCCAAGATTTTAGGTTCCCCCCTCCAACTCCCCCCAATGTCATCAGATCCGGTCGGGATTTAAAATAAGAGCTCTTAGACACAATATCATTCCAAACATCAAATTTCATTAAGATCCAATCTCCCGCTCATAAGTTAAAAATACTCTATTTTTTCTATTTTCTCCGAATTAACCGGCCCCCCACTCCCCCCCCCAGATGGTCAAATCAGGAAAACGATTATTCCTAATTTAATCTGGGCCGGTCCCTGATACGCTTGCCAAATTTCATCGTCCTAGCTTACCTGGAAGTGTCTAAAGTAGCAAAACCGGGACCGACAGACCGACAGACAGGCCGACAGAGAGACAGGCCGACAGAGAGACAGACCGACAGAATTGGCGATTGCTATATGTCACTTGGTTAATACCAAGTGCCATAAAAACGCAATTCCATTTTTGTTGAAAAGTCTTGCATATGAACTTCTGCAATTTTTGACAGTAGCGGGTGCCCAATTAGAAAAAAAGGAAGAAAAAAAATGTAGGCTAAAAATCATCAAATGAAGCTAAAAACATATGGCACCAAACGGTTCAAGGAAATTTTGCTTTCCTTTGAAAGCATAGATGGCTTTGGGAACCAACAAATTCTTATTGTTGGAGTTTTTACAGACGAAAGCGTGGTCAAATTCAAAGAGTTAGTTTTTCTTATCTTCCAAGGGTAAAATTACCATAAATTACCATTAATAAACAAATGAAACTCAAAACGAAAAAAAAAATATAATAGATAACCTAGTCAAACTCAAAACGACAAAAATTAAAAGGAGTAGGGCTGGCAACCCCCATGGACAAACTACAAAACTTAAAAAGACAATTAAAGTTCCACAATGGAGTTTTCTGACTGTTCTGTAGTTGGGGAGGGAGGGAGATACCTCAAACGGTACTTTTTAGTGCCAAAACATCCCAGCTCTCACTGAACCATTACATAAGCCCAGACTTAGTTCTAAGGCAGAGACGAAGAGAGGGTGAGGTAAAAATTGATGCATAATCCCCCCGACCCGAAGCCACAATTTTTGTTGGGGGACGAGGGGTATGTTTTTCTGGAATGGGTATTTTTGGGGGTGGGGGTACATTCTGGGAATATGTTTGGCCACGCTGTTATTATGAAACCCCAGAATGAGCAGTTTTTATTCCGTATAGGAGGGAAACTACCTCTTCCTCATCCACAACTCCACTTCATGGTCGTAGGAACTTTGGAGTGTGCTCATTAGATCAGAAGCTGCGAGTTCTTGTCCATTTTTTAAGTCCAGAGGGATTCGACACCAACCAGCCTACTGGGGATGGTATTTTCGGGGGAAGGGGGTTTCCGAGGAGGATTTTCATGCAGCAGGAGGGGGGTGTATTTTTATGGTAAGTATTTTCCCGAGGGGAGCATATTTTACTTTCCTGAAAATCATACAAAAATTACCAAAGTTGGAAAGCATTATTTTCCTTAGAGTGGTATTTTCCTCGGGGTGGTATTTTCCAGGGGAGGTATTTTGCGTGGGGTGTATTTTATGAGGGTTATTTTACGTGGATTCCGTGGAGGGGGGCTATTTTCCGCGGTGGGTATTTCCCTTGAGGCATTATTTTCTGCCGGGGTATTTTCGGGGGGGGGGGATTTCTGAGGGAGAGTTAGGCACCTACATCTGTTTGAGATGCGGTCAGTCAGGCGGGGCCTAAAACAATCCGTAGGTGATTTCTCTTGGAAACACCTACACATCTGCTAAATAGTAGTGTTATCAAATTTCGTCCCCAGAAATTTGTTCTAGCAACAGGGCTAGAATTTTTTTCAGATTTTCAAATTAAGATAGGATGCAATGATTTTAGGGAAAAGACTTAAACTACATCCCCAATGATACTCTTGTTGACACCCTCTGTGACAATCGAGTATTCACCTCCACTATCTGATAATCTTCTAAAGTTTATTTTATAATTTTTTCTGTATAAAAATGCCAATGAATCAAGTTGTTGCTCCTTATTTTTGCTCAGTTCTCCTTAAGTATTTGGCCAGTTAAAAACAAGTTGAATTTAAGCCGATTTACCGTGTAGTTTTGGAATATATTATAAGTAAAAAAAAATCTCTTTTCTTCTGGATATTAAGAAGTTGTTCCGCAAATTTCTGATGAATTATTTTACCTAGTTAAAGGAATAGTCTTTTAGCTTGGTTATTATTCTGATTTTGACAGTGATTTGACTTGAGTGAAAGGACTGCTTTTAGTTGTTTAAAGTAACCCAACTAGGCAAGGAGAAGAGGGGAAGTTCCCCGTCGCAAGCGCAGTTGTATCTTCGGGGAGAGTCTCCCTTAAACTGCGGGGATTAGGTGAACAGGGACTGACGCTTCCCTTGTTTATTGGGGTACATCCTATCTAGTTTGTATAAGCTAACGATTCCTGAACTTTTATTTGCTGTGTTAATGTTGTTGCATATTTGCGATGGCCGGTAAGCTCATTTGGAATCCCGTATTAAACTTTTTGTCACGGGATGTAAAAATTGTAAAATTCTATGATGAAGTCGCAAAGAGAGCAGCCCAGTTTTTCCCAAAAAAAGACATTATGAAAGCAAAAAATATGTTATGGACAGAAGCGAATTGTCTTGCTCAACTATCCACAAATAATGCTATGAGCGACAATGTTTTGGAAATGATCAAATTGTTTCAGACTTGTGATCACGATAAGGTTAATCTGCCTACTTTCCTTTCTTTTGAGCAAGAAGAAGTCCCCTCGATCCGAGGTGAAAGTACAGTGATTGTTACACGCAAGATTACGGAAAGTTGTAATAAATTAGTCATTCTGATGGAAAAAAATTCTCGAAAAGTAAACCTATAACTGCTGAAGACCCTGCTGAACATATTTCTAAACCATCCTATGCCGTGATTGTCAAAAATCTACCAAGTAACCCAGCCAAACTGGAATCAAGAAAGGACTTCCTAGAACAAGCATATAGTGACGTTAGCTCAAAAATCGTTGAGATAAAGTGCACCCGAGGTGACTGGAAAGTTATCAGTGCATCCAAATGTGATGCTCACGCAATAGAGAATGCGCTTCATGGCTCTAGCAGTACCATTAGTGGTAAGGTTAAAGTCCTTCTCATTTTGGAATAGTTTGACATGTCCCAAACGATCTGTCATCTGATGATGTTAAGTCTCTTGTGCCAAATTGCAGTGAAGCAAAGCCAAGTGGCTCTACCGGATCCTTTATACTGAAATTTGAAACAAAAGAGGATTTACTACGAGCAATGAAGTTCTCATTAGTGATAGGTTTCAAATGATTCCCCATTCAATATTTTTCGTTTTTACCCCTTCAATGTTATAAATGCCAATCATACGGACATATCTCGAGTACATGTATGAACGAAATCTGTTGCTCCGTCTGTGGAAAAAAAAAGTTCACGGGAGCTCTAAAACAACTCTCTGCCAGAAATCGAAAAAATGTTCTCTTTCAAATCAGACAGTCACCCATGTTACAGTTACAAATGCCCTGTTGCACAGGCTCTGTTGAAAGGTAAATCTAGTCCAAAATGAGATTCAGATGCCGAATTTTGTCGTGGAATATTGACGGAAAAGTTACCGATTGAATCATAACTCTTTCACACTTCTTGCAGTCCCATGACCTAGTTCTGATTCAGGAGTATTTCCTGTTTGAAGACTGTCAAAGCCTGTTACCACTATTTTTTAAATTTTATCTTCTCTTTCGTAGTGCAGTTGTGAGACTGCGAGGCAAACCGTCTGGCGGTCTCGCTATCCCGGTTTCCTTGCACGCTATTTGCAGAGACTGATTACTTTATTGTTGTTAAGCTTAAAAACCTCGTCGTAATTAACGTTTATCTGCCTGCAAATTATAAAAACGAAGAATCTGATTCACGATTTGCGTCTGCCTGCAAGGTTTTAGGCAAGTTTTATGAAAAAGTTGCCTCTAAATCTGTTAAAATCAGCAGATATTTTAATGTAGATATAACAAATACAATGTCTCACCGATCACAGACCTTTTGGGGCTGTGGTCCTCCCGACTATTGTGCTTGGCCTAAGAATGACAATTTTTCATATATTGGGCCGCTTTTCTTGACTTCCAACTTAGAACATGTTGTTCCTTCGTTCGGCAGTCACGAGGTCAAAGCTTTAAAAGAAGGATTCTACTCTGAACCCCTTCCTATCTCAACTTGCTTTTACTCATCCCCACCTATGGCCCAAAATACAGAATCAAATTGGTTTTCATACCGAGATTGGAAATATGTGTCAAGCGAGTCCTTTAGTAAAGTCTGTGACGAGATTCTGAGCAAAATCAAAGTGCCTTTCAATCTTTTATGTGATAATGCTGTGCTGCCAGTGAAAAGATCATTTCAACTGAGCTCACTTCCTACTTGGCACAAACAAATCACGCACTGAAATTTGCTGAAAGAAGCAAAGTTCCTCTTTGACGTGTTCATAAGAAGTCTCAGCTGGAAGATTGATTAAAAATAGAAATCTATTGAATGCGTGTAATTCAGCCAAGCTATGGCTTTCTATTTGGAACAACTGTGGTTGCCCCAGAGATGGCTTAGTAAATGAATTGAGGCTTTGCACGAAACGGAAATTTAACAAGGAAATGAAAATCCATAAGTTAATGCTGACCCAGAAAAATGTAATCCGTATTACTGAAGACCCCTCCAAACTCTTGAAGTACAGCAAGCCTACCAAACCCCAGCGTGCTAGTGTGCCTCAAAAAAGTGGGTTGAGTATTTTGCAAGGGAGTTCAGTGCTCCCAACAAAAACATAGAGGAGTTTTTTGAAGAACAGCTTGACCTCATTCTTTCAAATAAGACAAAATCTTTCCTGATAGTATCGCCAAGTGCTGTTCGCTCTTTGATTCCGAAATTAAAGAAAAGATCTTTCTCTGGTGTTGATTCTATTTCAGCAACCCACCTGCAACTTTCATGTTCTTTAATCGAGCAACACTTAGCACTACTGTTTCATATGATCCTTGTTTGTGGTGTCGACCCTTTGCAATTTTGTATCGGACAAATAACTCCCAACCTTAAAAAAGGGCAAAAAAGACGCTTCTCTGTGCAGTTCTTATCATCTCATTACCATCGCATGCACTAGTTTCAAGCTCTTTGAGTCTTTCTTGATGAGAGTCATTGAAGCAAATTGTTCCACTACTCCTCATCAGTTTGGGTACCAGCGAGGCTTAGGTAGAGAGCATGCTCTCTTTCTACTTATAAATTTGCTGAAGAATATTGAAGAAAGAAGTGATTTCCTGGTCATATGTATGCTCGATGTTGCAGGAGCTTTTGATTCGTGTTTATCTTCGCAGGTTTTGCTTGAGGTCCTTTTGAAAGGTACTGATGCTGCAGTAATCACTTGTTTAAGATGCTTGTATAGAAATCTGAAGGCTGGAATGAAAGATTGTAGTCAACTATTTCTGAATCTGAAAGGTGTACGCCAAGGAGCTCTGACTTCTTCAGTTTTGTTTAATAATTGTGTTACTGGTAATCAGGATAAGCTAAACTGTACTTTTATCTTCAAAGGAGTTGACTTTTCATTGGTTACGTTTGCAGATGACCTACTAAACCTTTCCTGTGCTTTTCAAGGATGCTCTTTAATCTTTGAGTCTCTCCAAGAAGAGTACGAACACATTGGTTTGAGCTTTAATACTGATAAAACAGTTGTTCTACCACTCAAATATAAAGCGAATAGAAATTCGATAAGTCTATTCGGCTCTGAGGTTTCTTTTGCTTGCAGCCTTACTTATCTGGGCATGCCTATTGGAGCAAACCTGAAAGAAACTGTAAACCCGGTAATTAAAAGTTTTGCCAGTAAGATCCGGGCTGCGTGTGCCTCCCTGGCTTCAAACGTCTCGTATCTAAGTAGAGTTCACCGTTCTCACTTATAAAATAGCCTAACAGTTTCTCACTTGCTTGCTCTTGCTCCTGTTTGGGTTTCCTTAATTGTGGCAAAAGAAAGCAAGTTCTTCTCCTTTACTTTAAATTTGCGGAATATTTAATTGAACTTTCAACTTGGACAAGTAACTCTTTTTCCTAATACTTTTTTCTAAGAAAAAAGTATCATTTGGTAAACCCAGCTGGAGTTATTGAGAAGTGTATTTGTGATTTCACTACCGAATGGACAGACCCATCTTCGATCATTTCTGTTTGTCCCTTGTTTGTAGTTGTCAAATTGTGTTTTGATTTCTGTTGTCACTTTTTTGTTTTTTTTCTTTTCTTGACTTTTACTCCGTCTTTTTCTGGGCCTTCTGCCCAGTTTTTTGTGATGGGCTATAAACAAAATAAAGATGAAGATTGGGAAATATTTGAAAGGCCTGTTATTAATGATTCTACAACCAAATATGAATATACCAAGTTTAGAGAAAACAACGTGAATGTATCTCAATAATTAAATTATACTTTCATTTTAAAAGATGTAGAATCTTGGACTCTTCCAAGTAATAGTTACCTTTATACAAAACTGAAAATAAAACGAATAGATGGAACCAATATGCGAAATTATGATGAAGCTGCTTTAACAAATAAAGATGAAGCTGCTTTAACAAATAATGGATTTAATTTTTTCAGAAATGTTGATTTAATTTGCTCAGGAATTCTGAATAAATTATCAATGGAAAATGTATTGAAAGTATTGATTATTTATGTATAACGACTATATTCAGATGACTATAGTCGAAGTGCAGCTACTAATTTTTTTGGTATGAAGATGAAATCCAGTCCATTGATTTCTTTAAAGCAGAAAATGAGTTTGAAAGCACTTTTACACTTATTGCAGCAGGTGGTGGAACCACTACAAACAAACGAAATAACACTTTTAATGGTAATTAATTTAAAAGATCTAATAAAACCCAAGAAAGTCACGTGGCAAGTGTTTATTTACCATTATCACAATCATTTTGATTTTGTCAAGATATTAATCGTGTTTTATAGGCGTTACACATCAAATTATATTAAAAAGAAACGATCTTGTCAATGTGATTAAAAAATCTGGAGCTCATAATTTTAAAGTAGATGTAATGCATTTGTCATAGATGTAACCAGTATTACATCTCCCAGTTTTCCAATAGCGACTCAATTAGAAGCTGGATTAACGAAGAAGGCGGAACAATTAAAAGCTGGACTTGGAAAGGGCAGCTCATTTGAATTAAGATTGGAAGCGTGTAATATTTATAAAAGTGATAATAAAACGGGTAAAGAATTAACATGGAGAGTAATCAGTGAACGCTTTGGTACAACTAAAATTGTTGTTATATTACAGAAATCTGGAAAAGATAACAGTTATATGCAAAACAATATTTTATTTGACCATATGAACACTGATAGAATTGAAGTGAGAGTAAATAGATATAAATATCCACAAGAAGATTTGAAATGTGATTTCAGTAATGCTAATGAAGATTATTCTTCATCGTTGATAACGATTCGAAGATCGTTGATAACACTTATCAACGATTTTTACACTTAGGATATAAACATGAAAATGTTGATAGTGGAACAATTTTAAGTTACAATGATTTTAAAACAGTATATCCTTGATTTTGTTTCGATGTTTCTAAGGATGAATCGAATACTTATCGAAGTGGATCAACTGCTGTTACAGAAATTAAACAAGCACCTCCTAATCCATGTAATATTTACTGCGTTATATTTTTAGAAAGAAAAGCAATCATGGTGGTCACTGATAGTATGTTATATGTTAATATATAAATTATTTTCGATTTAGAAATTTGTTTGTTAAAATTAGCAATTAATAAATGGAGAAGCTCTTAAACGAAATAAAAATGGATAAAAAATATAATCGAACTATTAGCAAAGAATATTTGGACATTGCAATGGGGTACACAATTACAGGAATGAAATGTGTTACAACTAAAAATGGAAATAAACTCGTTGTTACTATTGATTTTAAAGACGAGATGGTTTATCTATTTGCACCTTAGCGTTTTGATTCTAAAGCAGCTGATCTTGAAAAAGAAATTTAAAGAATTCGATAAAGGTATGACTTTAAAGGTTATTGAAAGAAAAAATTGAAAAAATAAAAAATAAAAAAAATAGAAAAATAGAAAAAAATTAAGATAGTAAAAATCATTTAGATATTGAAATTATTTCAATTATTATATTTTATCAGGAGTATAGGAAGAATGGAATATAATTAAACTGTTTTTTTAATTACATCTAAAATTCTTATTTCACAAGACCTGTTTCGATCTCAAAGCTCAGGATGCAAAATTGTAAAAATGAATGTTTAATCTAAAATGGTATGAATTCAATTGAAAAGGGGGTAAACTGATCGGGTGATCTAGATGGGGTCTAAAACTTGGGTTTACATTGTGAAAAAGTATAAAAATGAGACCAAATTTGATTTCCAAGGACCCATTTTCATTTTGAATATAGGGCTATAAAATGTTCAAATCTAATGTTAGAATGGTGCAAATGGACTGAAAAGGATGTAATTTGAATAGATGAATTAGGTGGGGCAGAAACCCCATATTCTATACTGCTCGCATTTTTGACGACCTGCAGTTTCACGTCACCCTAAAAATTTCCTAGAAGTAGCACCTGTGTGCCTGCAGGATCAGTTGTAATAGTAGTAGTACTATGTACGTATTGTCTTTTGGTCAGTTCAACATCCCCTTAACATGCCCAAAAAGTTTCAACTTTATACCCCAAGCCGTTCCTGGACTATTGATGATGTGTCCTTTTCACAGCCTATTTGCACATGGAGTGTTTTGAGTTCCACACTCTACTCAAAATTCCATGAAAGCTTCGCTTAATACTCTTAACTGTTTTGGACACCAAGGGTCAAACATGCTCTACTTTCCCAATACTTTCTCAATATTAAGTATTTGGTGAATTACATAACTTACAGTCCTTACCCCAAGTACCCTGGGGGGGGTTGTCATTGCTAGAGGCAAAGTTACTGGACCTTTCAAGTATGCTGAACAGAATGGTTTTATCAAATTTTTTATCGGAAGTCTTTGGGGAAATAAAAGGCGTAGGAAGGTGGCTGCCTGCCCTCCAATTACTTTTGACGCTTAGAAATGGCGCTGGAACTTTAATTTCCAATCACGTGAACCCCTCCAAAGTTCTTACGACATCCCTTGACACATGAGATGCCTTTGCGAAGAAAAAATAATACATAAGACCTGCCTTGCTCTTTACTTAGGTAACGCTATTGTGTTGCCTAAGATATTCAACTGGACGATTACTTGAAACTGAATGAACTGTACAAAATATTTTAAAGGTCGTCATTTAAAATATAATATCGATTCATTCCCAATATCAAGGGGTTAACTACTTTTCCCCACATGGTGTACATCTCGGAGTTCCCATAACAATCAGCGCAATCAGAAAACACTTGACACTCTTTCACCACGCTTGCCCCACACCACCTGGTATATGTGGTTTCTTAAAGTTGGCACCTCTTTCGCCATTATCAGAATGTATTAATTTCTTCATTACAAGCTCTTCGCTATAAAAAGGACGATAAGCATTACCTAGAAACCCAACTTCCTCAAATGTCAAACACCAGAAAAGCAATCATCCAGTACAATAGTTTCCATTACTGATCTCTAAAAATTTTCTCTTGCAAGGAGCCGAATAAATGGTTTATCTATCTTTACCTAGGGCAATTTTTATCGGAATGGGTAATCATGAAGAACTATTAATTCCCAACATGTCTACTTTGGCTCTTCAATATCCAAACACATTAACATGATTTTTTTTTTCTTGTGTGTAAATATCAGTTATAAGTTTAAAGCCTTTACAGTTTAAAGTTTGTACATGATGTAAACTATGAGGCAGATCGTGATTTGAATTAGATAGACTAAAATAGAGGTGCGATATGAATTTTTATATATTAGTAACAGACACAGCAAAGCCAAGAAACTATTTACCGTACATCATTCTCCGAAGTTTGGATTTCAAATTCAGCTTCCCCCCTGGTAGGTTCGATTATCAGTGGCCTCACGGGGATAATTATTTTTTTCTTTGTTTTTTACTTCCTTACCATCGAATTTCTTTATTTTTTAATTTGCCTCCCAGAACTTCATATGCCAATTTACCTCGCCGTTGTTGTAAGCTTATTTCCCCTCATAATATATGATTATTGCCCTTATAATATAGTCCCTCACAATTTGCCCTCATAATTTGCCCTTTATTGCCCTCGTAATATAGAGCCAACATGCTTTTGTTTTACTTTCTCAAAAATATGCAGTACTGATTCAACCTATTGTATTGTATCGGATGAATGACGCCTCTTGACTGCTAATATTGATGCGTCATATAGCTGGGCTAAGGTTATGGGTCCCGTATCATCAAGCAAAGGTTAAAACCACCGATCCACCACAGGACTTCCGATTCACCCTAGCCCAGCAGCCTTTCAGGTTTCACAAGTTGGGCATTCCTAGATGTATACAATTTTAGAGCCTGCTAGCCCCATAATTCTAAAGTTAAAAGTGGTCTTGCATTATCTAGTTAAAGTTCCTTTGATTATGGGTACCCAGTGTTGGTTCTAGGCTTTTTCTTAAGGGGGGGAAGCATGTTTCGCCGCCACCTGCCATACCGTTAATACTGTAGGCATTACAATTCTCGTTTAAAGTTAAAGTTTAATGTATTTCTCGGGCAAAATAATGATTTTTTTATTATATATATGGTATTTATTAAAAATACTGCTTTTATCAGCTCACAGTTTATTTTTACTATTTTTTAAAGATGCATAATATTAATTATGTAAAGAGAACTTGAGTCTCTCAATTAGGCTAAGTCCTAGGCCTAAGTAAATGGTAGTGGGTTAGGTTAATAGAATGTCAAGCAGAATATTTATAAATATATAGGCTACTTACAAATTACAGTTATAATATAAAACATTACAAAGTACTTAGATGTAATCAGAAATATCAACATCAGAATTTTTTTTTCTTTTTTAAAAATCAAATGGTCCTTTCGGGGATAAATAGGAATACTTTGACTTTATTTCAAATGTTGTTTTTCTTTAGATTACTACTTTTCTAGCTTTTCTTTCAGAAAATATTATCTCTTTTTTTTTATCTCCGAAGTGCAAGAAAAAAATTAGTACGCACGAAAACCCCCGATGACTGTCCAAACGGATACAGCTTTGTATTTCTACTAGCGTTGTATTTTACCAATTCATCAATTTGTTTTAATTTTTTATATCTTAATTTCAATGCACAAACTTAAGAGTCAGGTTGAGTCTCACCATAAATATGAGTCATGGTTACAGATATAGCTGCAGCCTAGTAAAAAACTAACCACAGCCGATAGTAAAAAAAAAAAAATAATAAAGAAAAATCAGAAACACGTTCATAATTCTTTAAAAACAACTGGTGAAACACAAGGGCCGTTAAACTGGAATAAGAAACTTTTTTAAAACACTGTAGTCGGTAACAACTCATTCGGTAGCAACTGCTAGAAAAGCAGGTTAGATCTTCAAAAGCAAACCGGAACTTCCGATCTCCAGTTGAATGACACCCCTCCAAGGTTTGTTCGACCGCCCTTCCCTTAAAAACCCTATATCTTAACAATGTACAACTTGCATAGCTTATTGTTCTTGCCTCGGGGTCTGAAAGGGGGGTTGTCAAACCTGGAGGTATTGTACGTAACCTTTGAGCTATTTTGAACAAAATGGCTTTATCAAAGTTCTGATCGGATATGTTTGGGGAAAAAGGCCGTGGAGCCGCTTGCTGCCCTCCAATCACTTTTGACTCAGAAAGGGCATTGGAAATTTAATTTTATAAAGTCCAACTTTATCGTAGAGAGTGAGGTTTTGAGGAAGGGATGGCCCCCTCATATACGGATTAATTTCTGTTTGTTTTAACTTTCAATGCTACTCTTTACTTTCAGTTGAATTCTTTTTTTGAAATATAATTTCTGATTGTATTTCAGATCATGCCCAGGCTTAACCAAGATATGATGTGGTCTAACAACCCAATAAACACACGATTTATTGCTGTTAAAGTGCATGTACCAATAATCAAACAATTCGTGGTAATGAAGTGTAAGCAAAAAGCATCTCGGCTCAATAGATACCAAAACTCTGAAAAACAGAATTTTAACATCAATAGATCACTTCAAAAGAGGCAGCTTATTATGCTGATTCCAAATATACGATATTCATCAAAGTTTAATACTACCTGTCAAAAGTTGCGAGTTTGAGAAAATCTGCCTGATTTTTGACATAGGGGGAGAAAGCCCTATAAAATCAAAGGAACCTTGAAAATCATGCCATCAGATTCAGCGTACCAGAGAACTGTATTGTAGAAATTTCATGCATAAATGTTGAATTTTTGCTATAAGACAGATCACGGATGCGTGTTTATTTGTTGTTGTTTTTTCCCAGGGTGATTGCATCGAAATAATGGTCCTGGTAGATCAGGAGAGGGTGTTTTCAAACGGAAAATAAAAGTTCTAGTGCCCTTTTTAAGTGACCAAAAGGATTAGAGGGCAACTTGGCCGCTTCCCATGCTCATTTTTCCGCAAAATTATCTGATAAAAATTTTGAGATAGCCGTTTTGTTCAGTACTGTTGAAAGATCAAATAATTATGTCTTCAAGTGTAATGACCCCCGCAGTCAGTTAGGAGAGACCTGTAAGTTATGAATTTCGCCCTTCGTTTACGCATAGTATTTTTTATTGGGAAGTATACAATTTTTTTTTTTGGGGGGGGGGGGTGGAATGAATTTCTATAAGGAGACTCTTCTTTGGGGGGGAGAATTTCTGGGGGTGGTGAATATTCCAGTGGAAATGTTACACTGGGGGGATTTGACAGAATTACTATACGAAATTCTTTTTAATTGGCTTACCTTCTCTTTGCCAAATTTTTCATGTGGACATGTTCCGGGGAAATTTTCCAGGGGCTTTTTCCGCGTGTTTTGGTTTCTCGGAAATAATTTCAACGTAAGGAGGTATTTTGGGAGTCATCAAGAAAACAATTACAGATTAAAGTCTTATTCAAATGAAAGAATGCTAAGGAGAATTTTTCAGGCTGAATCCTCCGCAAGCAATTTTACAGAAAGGGGATTCTCAGTGAGGATGGAAAAGCCTGGAGGGGATTTGACAGGGGGGTCGCAGTTTATGTTGGATGAATTTTTCCAAGGAAAAGCTTTCCATAGGGGGGATGGGTATATTTCATAGAGGGTAAGACAGGTTTACCGGCATTATTTTAAAAAGAACAGAAATTATTAATGTATGAAAGGAGGTCCCCTCCACAATACCTTGCTCTTTACGCTAAAGTTTGACTGTTTGTCCCAATTTTTTAAGAACGTCTACTGAAACACGGGGGAATTTTTTAGGAAGCTTTTTTAAAGTGCTAAAAGCTTTAGCGGGAAGAGCAAGGTAAAAGCTTAAGCGGGAAGAACAAGGCACTAGAGGAGGGGGAACCTTTCATATAGGGAATAATAACCTGGAGGCTCAATGAGAGTTAAAATGTTTAAAATTAAGATGCGTCCTTTGAGGTATTTCCCTCCCTCCCTAATATTAATAGTTTTAAACACTTATTCCACAAAAAAAAAGTTTTTCAAAGAAAAGCAAAGAGTACAATTAAACCAAAAAAGAGCAAAAATAAAGTCAAACAATCTTCAAGAGTAAAACTACCACAAATAATCATCAATAAATAAGAGAAACTAAATACTAACAAAATTACAACAAATAACCATCTCAGATTCAGAACGAGCATAAATTAACATGAGCAGGGCTAACAACCCCCATGTATTCCCAAGACCAGAAAATAATTTGCACTTTACTGAAAACAATATACATTTTAAATAATTTAACTTTTTTGACTTTAATATTTAAGAAGTTATTAGGACTTTAAGGAATAACAATCAATAAATGTATATTAAACTGACATCCACGATTATATATATATATATATATATATATATTTAGTAAAGTGCAAATTATGTTCTGCTGTTGATAAAGCATCGGGATTGTCAGTCCTACCCGCGTTAATTTTTGCTCGTTTTGAGTTTAAATAGTTTATTTGTTCGTTTCGTGTTTCACTTATTAATTATTGGTGATTTGCGGTAGAGTTATTCCTGGAACATAAGAAAAACAAACTCGTAGATTTCGATAACGCTTTCGTCCGTGAAAACTTAAACAATAAGAATTTTTTGGTTACCAAAGCCGACTATCTTTTCAAAGGAAAGCTAAACGTTCTTAAACTTTTTGGCGTCTTGTTTAACTTAATTTTGATTATTTTTAGCCTACATTTTTTTTCTTCTTTTCTTTTAATTTGGCGCCCGCTACTGCCAAAAATTGCAGAACTTTATATGGAAGTCTTTTCAACAAAATAGAATTCCATGATTTTTTCTAAGTTTTTAAGATACTTATGTTGTGTAAATTCCTTTTTCCACTTTCCTTTGCACTTCTCAACTGAACTAAAAAGAAACATAACTCAAATAAAACTCTCAAACTTCAAAAACCATATTTTTCCCGATGCGAGGGGGTGTTTTCCCTAGGGGTTGTTTTCCGGGGTGGACCCCTAAATCTGCGGAAAATAACCCTCCCCCTGAAAAATATTCCCCTGGAAATCATCCCCTTCCCCAGAAAATTCCCTTGTTGGAAAATGACCCTGGAAAATACCCCCCACCCCCCGCGGCTGGTTGGTCTCCAATCGCAATCCACTCATAAAAGAAGGATTTCTGACAAAGTGAGCATCCTCCAAAGTTTCTACTCCTCTCCTATATAACAAGAAATTCTGCTTATTTTAGGGTCTAATGTTACTCTTTATTTTTATGATACCAGTGTAGACCAGAAATAGTCTCAGAAATCTAGAGGGATTAAATAACAATTCCACATTTTCGATACATTTTTTTAGTTACCATGTACCCCCCTCCCACCCCCCACCCCCAAAAAAAATCGCGGGTACGGCCTCCCTCACTCCCTAACTTGCCGAAACATTTTTAAGGTCTAAACAGATTTAACTGGGCTATAAGGGCTTTAAATCTCTGCAATAGGTTTCTCTGATTGTTTTGTAATTAGGGAAGGATGGATATGCCTTAAAGGGTGTACTTAACCCCCTAGACCCATTGTAATGGAGAAAGAACATGTGTAGCTGCTTTGCGCATAAGCAGCTTCGCGCTGCAAAAAGTTGTTTGTGGTAGTGGTAGTATTGCATTGAGTATCATTTGTCTTCACCAGCTGGGCTTCAGTTGCAACTAATTTGTTGTAAATTGGGGCGACACTTGAAGAAACTGAGTTAGACCCTAATTTATCACTTGCTTTCAGGGCTAAAAAAGTCTTAGAAAGAGTTTCATAAATCTCAGGGGTATTATCAAGTTCAAAAATTGCTTTTTTAACACCAGGTTGTGATGAATCTATCGTTTTGGGGTTGTATTCTTGAAGATTTGCATCTATTAACCTAAACTCATCGTGACTACCGTAACAAAAGAGCAGATAAGTGGGCTTTCCGTGCGAATCCATTCCTATTTGCATAATTCTCACAGGCCATAGGGGTTAGTTCTTGAATTTAGCTAGCGAAACATCAAACTGCTTGAAACGCTGCATCATTAACAGTATCTTATTTTTAGAAGTCAATAAACAGAGCAAAAAGACTTATCTTAAAGTGAGGGCCGAGCCTCCCTATAGCATCCAAGTGGATTCCAATCCCACCTGTGTAAAGTCGGCCTAAAAGACTTTCCTGCGTATCACTGAGCAGTGCACTTTCCCAAAGAGGGCCTACAATTTGCCAATTCCACAAATAAATAATCCTCCAAAAAATTTCAATTCCAATTTGCAAAACTTATTTCAGTAATTGCAAGTTACTCCGTAACAGTACATTTAATTCAAGGCAGTAGCTAGCTCAGATGATGAACAATGTAAAAAGATAATCCGATTAGTTTATATGTTGTAACCTTGAAAACTAGTACAGTACTGAACTAGATCATCCAGATGATATGATCATCTGAATTGAATAATTCGTAAAATAATGAATATGATAAATATGGTGAAGGGATCACTCCAGTCTAGCTTCTTACATAGCTTAAACCTTACAAAAATATTTCTTGCATAAGGAAGCCTTTCACCTCTTAAGACATCCTTCCTTAAGCCAAATTTTAACATAAAATCTAATGCAAGTTTTATTGCCGCTGAATGAATGAACGTTACTTAGTGTCGACTGAACGAAGAGTGTCGTGAGTACCATGGAGTATTCTGTTTGTTCTTTCTTCGTTCTCGTGATATCAAACAGTTCGTGGTAACGAACTGTAGTAAGGAGCGATCCGGCTCAATAGTAACCAAAACTCTAAACAATTGAATTATGATATCAATAGCTACATCAAAAGAATCGCATTTTAATGCTGATTTTAAATATATAAGTTTCATCAAGTTTAGTCTTACCCATCAAAAGTTACGAGCCTGAGAAAGTTTACCTTATTTAGGAAAATAGGGGGAAACGCCCCCTAAAAGTCGTTGGACCTTAACGAAAATGACACCATCAAATTCAGCGTCTCAGAGAACCCTACTGTAGAAGTTTCAAGCTCCTATCTACAAAAATGTGGAATTTTGTATTTTTTGCCAGAAGACAAGTCACGGGTGTGAGTTTATTTGTTTGTTTGTTTGTTTTTTTTTTGTTTTTTTTCCCAGGGGTCATCGTATCGACCAAGTGGTCCTAGAATGTCGCAAGAGGGAATCATTCTAACGGAAATGAAAAGTTCTAGTGCCCTTTTTAAGTGACCAAAAAATTGGAGGGCATCTAGGCCCCCTCCCACGCTCAGTTTTTCCTAAAGTCAACGGATCAAAATTTTGAGATAGCCATTTTGTTCAGCATAGTCAAAAACCATAAAAACTATGTCTTTGGGATGACATACTCCCCCACAGTCCCTGGGGGAGGGGCTACAAGTTACAAAATTTGACCAGTGCTTACATATAGTAATGGTTATTGGGAAGTGTGTAGGCGTTTTCAGTAGGATTTTTTGGTTGGGGGGAGGGGTTGAGAATAGGGGGATAGGCTGGGGGAGCTTTCCATCGAGGAATTTGTCATGGTAGAAGAAAATTTCCATGAAGGGAGCGCAGGATTTACTAGCATTATTAAAAAAAAACAATGAAAAAAGAAATATGAAAAAGTTTTTTTCAGCTGGAAGTAAAGAGCAGCATTAAAACTTAAAACGAATGGAAATTATTACCCATATGAGGAGCTCACCTCCTCCTAATACCCCGATCTTTACGCTAAAGCATTTTTAGTAATTTCAACTATTTATTTTACGGCTTTGGTGATTCAGGGGTCATTCTTAATGAATTGGGACAAAATCTAAGCTTTAGTGTAAAGAGCGAGGTACTGACGAGGGGGCGAACCCCCTCATATATGTAATAAAAACATGAGAATACAAAACTTCTTTACGTAAGCTAATTTATAAGTTATGTATATCTTTTACTAAAAAAAAGATTCGTAAAAAATTAAAAGTTCTAGTTGCCTTTATCTTAATTAACCAAAAAATCAGAGGGCAACTAGGCTTCCTCCCCCGCTCTTTTTCTCAAAATCATTCAATCAAAATTATGAGAAAGTCATTTAGCAAAAAAAAAATAATAAATATGCAAATTTCGTTTTAATTATTCCTCTGCGGAGAGCCAAAATCAAAACATGCATTGATTGAAAAACGTTCAGAAATTAAATAAAAAAAAACAAGTTTTTTTAACTGAAAGTAAGGAGCAAAATTAAATCTTAAAACGAACAGAAATTACTTCGTATATGAAAGGGACTGCTTCCTCACCAACATCCCGCTCTTTACGCTAAAGTTTTTTA
This sequence comes from Artemia franciscana, assembly GCF_032884065.1. Classification (NCBI taxonomy): domain Eukaryota; kingdom Metazoa; phylum Arthropoda; class Branchiopoda; order Anostraca; family Artemiidae; genus Artemia; species Artemia franciscana. Next base: position 25,963,245 of record NC_088876.1, on the reverse strand, counting down.
TTGTTTTAAAAAGAAGAGTTGAGAGAAAGAGTCAAACTTTAGCGTCAAGAGCGGGATGTTGGTGAGGAAGCAGCCCCTTTCATATACGAAGTAATTTCTGTTCGTTTTAAGTTTTAATTTTGCTCCTTACTTTCAGTTGAAAAAACTTGTTTTTTTTTATTTAATATAGAGAAAGGATCATATGCAATACGGAGGAAGCCTATTCAATTTCAAATTTTGATTTTTGCCTTTTGAAGATCCGAGAGAACTCAGCATACGACTTTGCCCATTTGTTCCTGACCCCAAATGCTATCGGATAAAAAATTCAAGACAACCTATTTAAATTGGAAGAGTCGAGAGAATTGGAAAATCTTTTTCTACTAACTTATCTTTTCTATGTGACACAATAAAGCCAATACTTCGAAGCAACTTTCCATAGAAATTCTATTCTAATTTCTGGTAATTTTCCCTCTTATAAAAACTCTCATCAAGAAACTCAAGAGGAAAAAAAAAATTTTTCAATAAGTTTTTCACATACTCCAGACTTTAGTTCTAGTGCCCACCCGCTTTTATGTTATATGCTATTAAGCTGTATTTGTAGCTTGTCACGTAAGGACTTAGACCCATTGTTTTTAATATCCAGTGGGAAAGCTCTTTTAAACAATTAAAAAAAGATAGAACAAGAATTAAACCGGCAAGAAAACTTGAAAAGCACAAATAAGCACCAATAAATAAAAAAGTGGAAAGCAAAATCAAACAGAAATTAACAAAAAAAAATACCAAACTGAAAATTATTAAGAAAATTAGTGTGACTCCTTGCTTAGGAAGTCTCAAATGAGGGTCCTACCCGGCTAAGCCCCTCTCCTCCCTCATCAAATCTTCCTTAATACTTGCAAAATAGACTGTGCCCTTTCAAAATAATGTATTTTCTTATAACTCCTTGATACCTTAAACAAATGACTATTTCATAACTTTAGCCTACAATATTTTGATCCAACTTAGGCTGGATTTACGCCCCTTGGCATAAACTAGTATGAATAGTATTTTACTGAAGTGAAACATTGTTTCATATTTTCAAATGAATAAAAAGCGTTTCAATGCGTAACTTCTATTTTGTGCAAAAGTTGGTTCAATACAATCACCCTAAAATGAGTCTAGGCGTTTAAACCCCCCCCCCATCGTGAAAAATATTCCTCTCGGAAAATTCCCCCAGGGAAAATCTCTTTCCCCGATAATTCTCCCCACAGAAAATTTCCCCACACGCAAAATTGAGCAGCCAAAGAGGTAGTACGAAATAGGTACCTCAAAATGTTGATCAGATGTCCTAAGGGGTATACCAAAGGGCCAGATATTAAAAATAGTATTAGAACAGGACCTTGTTGATCTCCAATCACTTTCAACTTACAAAAAAAAAAGGACTAGAGCTTTCAATATCTGATCAAATGAGCATCCTTCGAAGTTTCTACGACCATGAGTGGAGGTGTGGATGAGGGAGGAACAGTTCCCCCCCCTATACGGAATAAATTTTGCTCCTTTTGGGGTTTAATGTTACTCTTTTATTTCATAATAATAGTGTATACCAGAAATATGCTTAGAAATCATGAGAAATTAAATATCAATTTCGTATCAAAACACATTGTTGATACGTTTTTAAAGTTTTTTGCAACCACACTCCGAACAAAGGTACTAGATGAGGCGCTGAGGATTAAGCGTCAATTTTGACCTCCAACCACCTCTTGTCTCTCCCTTGGAACTAATTCTGTAACTATCTGAAGGATCAATGAGAATTGGGATGTTTTGGCATTAAAGCGCACCCTTTGAGACATCTCCCTCCCTCCCTAACTTCAAAACAATCAGAAGCCCCATTGCAGAGGTTTAAAGCCCTTAAGAAAAACAAGTAAAACAACAGGAAATTCACCTAAGGCAGTGAAATTTGTTGAGGCCTTAAATATATTTTGCTTTATATCCAAAAGTCGTCCGCAGCAAACTACGTATATGAATATACGTAGACATACTCTTAATAAGATGAGATCTTAAAAACTGAAATTGAAAAATTGAAACAATCCCAGCTTTGTTGTTTTTATGATGGAAAAGCAATGTGGTCTTCGTTGTTATTTAAAGATCATAGATGTGTACTGTTTTTTTTTTGTCCCCCAGGAATGATCGTACCAAACCAAGGGTCCAAGACAGTGGGAGAGGGCTTAATTGAAATAAAATTAAAAGTTTAAGTACCTTTAACTGACCAAACATAATGGAGAGCAACTAGTCCCTTTCTCCTGTCCCTTTCCCCCAAAGACATCCGAATGAAATTCTGAAATGTCCATTTGGTTCATCAGGATTAAAAGGTACAATAAAGATGCCCTTGGGGATGACAAGACCCTCCACAACCCTAAGAGAAAGGGCTGTAAGTTTTGCAATTAGTCCATTGCCTACAAATAGTACTTGTTATTGGGAAACTACCATTATTTTACTGTGTGTGTTTTTCTTGGGGGGTATTTTTAGAGGGTATTTTCTGGGGAAGGGATTTTATGGGGTTTATTTTACAGGAGCGGGAGTGGGGTACTTTCTGCAGGGGGAACATTTTGCGTAGGAGGGGGGGGGGGGTTAACACCGGCTCCTCTAAAAATATGAAGGCACCCATAAAGGGTGGTAGATGCAAAATTTTAAAAACAAATGCCCGAACAAAATCGTATCCTTGGAAAATTACACAAGGTTTCTTGGAGTACAGGAAAGCATGTGAGTATCTTCTTTAATCTTATACTTGAATCTCCCTGTACTATGAATAAAACTGCTGCCCCCTCAGAACCCATATAACACAATTAGTCTAAGGGCACGCCTTTTAATGAAAGGAAGTCAGAACTCCGAACAAAGGTACTGGATGAGGCGTTGAGGATTAAATGTCAATTAAATGTCAATTTTAACAAAAAAGATCTCCGCATGCAATAATAGTTTCTGGTAGTAGCAGGAATCAAGTTAAAAAAAAAATATGTTGCAAAAATCGGCCAAACATAAGCTATCAACATATAGCACCCATTAGCTTAAAAACGTGTAGCTTACCCCTGAATGTGTAGTTATCTTTGGGAATCAAAGAACGTTTATGCTTGAATTTTTACGGACAAGCAACGTTACTAAACTTAAGTAAGTTTTTAAAAAAGTTTAAGTACCTTTAAGTGACCAAACATAATGGAGAGCAACTAGTCCCTTTCCCCTGTCCCTTTTCCCCCAAAGACATCCGAATGAAATTTTGAAATGGCCATTTGGCTCATCGGGATTAAAAGGTACAATAAAGATGCCTTTGGGGATGACAAGACCCTCCACAACCCTAAGAGAAAGGGCTGTACTTTTGCAACCATTATTCTACTGTGTGTATTTTTCTTGGGGGGGGGTATTTTTCGAGGGTATTTTCTGGGGGAAGGAATTTTCTGGGGTTTATTTTCCAGGGGCGGGAGTGGGGTACTTTCTGAAGGGGGCACATTTTGCGTAGGAGGGGGGGGGGGGGTAACACCGGCTCTCCTAAAAATATGAAGGCACCCATAAAGGGTGGTAGATGCAAATTTTTAAAAACAAATGCCCGAACAAAACCGTATCCTTGGAAAATTACGCAAGGTTTCTTGGAGTACAGGAAAGCACGTGAGTATCTTCTTTAATCCTTTCAAGCCTTTCGAGGGGAATTATGTGTATTGTAATTCGATTTTGAACTGTATTTTGTATTGTCTTCTATTTAATATTAATAAACTTCTCTCTCTCTCTCTCTCTCTCTCTCTCTCTCTCTCTCTCTCTCTCTCTCTCTCTCTCTCTCTCTCTCCTCTCTCTCTCTCTCTCTCTCTCTCTCTCTCTCTCCTCTCTCTCTCTCTCTCTCTCTCTCTCTCTCTCTCTCTCTCTCTCTCTCTCTCCTCTCTCTCTCTCTCTCTCTCTCTCTCTCTCTCTCTCTAATCTTATGCTTGAATATCCCTGTAGGCTACTATGAATAAAACCGCTGCCCCCTCAGAACCCATATAACACAATTAGTCTGTGGGCACGCCTTTTAATGAAAGGAAGTCAGAAGATAAATCCGTCCTCTCAAGTACAACTCCTCTCATACTGATTGACCATCCTCTCATGGGAAGCTATCGAACTTGAACAAAAAAAAATTGAGGCCTCAGGAATCCAGCTTCCTCACTCACTGGAATAGTAACTGAATCACTATGTAATAGGGCAAATATATAAAAATATTCATAAGGAGAGCAATTCAGTCAAATAAATTTCTCAGGAAAAATATGATATTTCGTATTATCTGATTTTTGTAAGAATACCATTTTGATCATTTTCTGATCAAAATTTAGGACTCCTAATGCCAGAAAAAAAAAATATTTCGGTTTTGTGCCATCGTTATGAACTGTTCGCATTTTTCTTTGTGGGGTTCTCCGACATATCAAATTTGAAGGTGTAAGTTCTATCAAATTGAAATCCTTGTAGGCAGTTACTGATATCGAAAGTTACCAATACGGAAAGAGTGCCCTTTCTTTCTAAGCAAAAACAAGAGCTAAGAGCTCATATGGCACTTGTGACGAGGCGAGAAGAGCTAAGAGCCAGGAGATCATATGGTATGAGCTCTAACAAAATTATTTGAATCAAAAGATTGATTTAAAAATGAAAACAAGAGGCTTAATGCCGGTCAGGATTTAAAATAAGAGCTCTGAGTAATGATGTCATTCTAAATATCAAAATTCATTAAGATCCGATCACCCACTCGTAAGTTGTAAATACCAAATTTTTTCTAATTTTTCCTCTTCCTTTAGCCCCCCAGATGGTCGAATCTGGGAAAACGACTTTATCAAGTCAAATTGTGCAACTCCCTGACAAGCCTACCAATTTTCATCGTCCTAGCACGTCCAGAAGCACCAAACTCACCAAATCACTGAACTCCTCCCCCCAACTCCTCCAAAGAGAAAGAATCCAGTACGATTCTGTCAATCACGTATCAAGGACATTTGTTTATTCTATCCACCAAGCTTCATCCCGATTCCTCCACTCCAAGTGTTTTCCAAGATTTCCCCCTCCAACTCCCCCAATGTCAAAAGATCTGGTCGGGATTTGAAATAAGAGCTCTGAGACGTGAATTCCTTCTAAATATCAAATTTCATTAAGATCCGATCATCAACTCGTAAGATAAAAATACCCCAATTTTCACGTTTTCCAAGAATTCCGATTTCCCCCTCCAAATCCCCCCAATGTCACAGGATCTGGTAGGAATTTAAAATTAGATATTTAAAGCACAAGATCCTTCTAAATATCAAATTTCACTAAGATCTGGTCACCCTTTCGTAAGCTACAAATACCTCAATTTTCAAAATTACCCCCCCAATTCCACCAAAGAGAGCAGATCTGGTCCAATTATGTCAGTCACGTATCTTAGACAGGTTTCTATTCTTCCCATCCAGTTTCATCCTGATCTCGCCGCTTTAAGTATTTTCTAAGATTTCGGGTCCCCCCAACTGCCCCCCCCCACAATTACGCTTGATCCGGTTGAGATTTAAAATGAGAGATCTGAGTTACGAGGTCCTTCTAAATATGAAGTTTTATGAAGATCCTATCACTCCTTCGTAAGTTAAAAATACGTAATTTTTTCTTATTTTTCAGAATTACCCCCCCCCCCCCCCCTCAATAGAGCGGATCCGTTTCAATTATGTAAATCACGTATGTAAGACTTCTGCTTATTTTTCCCACCAAGTTTCATCCCGATCCCTCCAATCTAAGCGTTTTCCATGATTTTAGGTTCCCCCACCCCAACCTTCCCTGAATGTCACCAGATCCGGTCAGGATTTAAAATAAGAGCTTTGAGACACGATATCCTTCTAAATATCAAATTTCATTGAGATCCAATCACCCGTTCGTAAGTTAAAAATACCTCATTTTTTCTAATTTTTCAGAATTAATCCCTCCCCCAATTACCCCAAATAGAGCGGATCCGTTCCGGTTATGTCAATCATGTATCTATGATTTGTGCTAATTTTTTCCCACCAAGTTTCATCCCAATCCTCCACTCTAATTATTTTCCAAGTTTTAGGTTTCCCCCTCCCAACTCCCCCCAATGTCACCAGATCCGGTCGGGATTTAAAATAAGAGCTCTGAGACACGATATTCTTCTAAATATCAAATTTCATTGAGATCTGATCACCCGTTCGTAAGTTAAAAATACCTCATATTTTTCTAATTTTTCAGAAATACGCCCCCTCCCCGACTACCCCAAAGAGAGCGGATCCGTTCCGGTTATGTCAATCATGTATCTATGACTTGTGCTAATTTTTCCCACCAAGTTTCATCCCAATCCCTCCACTCTAAGTGTTTTCCAAGTTTTAGGTTTCCCCCTCCCAACTCCCCCCAATGTCACCAGATCCGGTCGGGATTTAAAATAAGAGCTCTGAGACACGATATTCTTCTAAATATCAAATTTCATTGAGATCCGATCACCCGTTCGTAAGTTAAATAATACCTCATATTTTTCTAATTTTTCAGAAATACGCCCCCTCCCCCGACTACCCCAAAGAGAGCGGATCCGTTCCGTTTATGTTAATCATGTATCTAGGACTTGTGTTTATTTTTCCCAACAAGTTTCATCCCGATCCCTCCACTCTAAGTGTTTCCAAGTTTTAGATTTCCCCCTCCGAAATCCCCCCAATATCACCAGATCCGGTCGGGATTTAATATAAGAGCTCTAAGACATGATATCCTTCTAAACATCAAATTTCATTGAGATCCGATCACCCGTTCGTAAGTTAAAAATAACCTAATTTTCTCTATTTTTTCAGAATTACCCCCCCCCCCCCCCAACTACCCCAAAGAGAGCGGATCTGTTCCAATTATGTCAATCGTGTATCTGGGACTTGTGCTTATTTTTCCATCAAGTTTAACCCGATCCCTCCACTCTAAGTGTTTTCCAAGATTTTATGTTTCCCCCCCTCCAACTCCCCCCCCCCCCAATGTCATCAGATCCGGTCGGAGTTAAAGTAAGAGCTCTAATACACAATATCATTCCAAACATCAAATTTCATTAAGATCCCATCACCGCTCATAAGTTAAAAAATGCTTCATTTTTTCTATTGTTTCCGAATTAACCGGCCCCCAACTCCTCCAGATGGTCTAATCTTGCGATTGCAAGATTTGCGATTGCTATATGTCACTTGGTTAATACCAAGTGCCATAATAATGCATTTCTATTGCATATTTCCGAGAGAGGCGAAAACTTTAAGACTCGTAGTGGCAGAAAAAACAATTTTTGATTTTGTGCAATCGTCTGCATTATTCTTTCTGGTGTCATCCGACATATCAAATTTGAAGGTGTAGGTTCTATCAATTGAAGTCTCTGTAGGCAGTTACTGATAGTGAAAGTTACCAATACCGAAAAAATTACCCTTTTTTCTAAGAAAAAAAATGCATTTCTATTTCACAGTTCAGAGATAGGCAAAGAACTTAAGACTGCTAATGCCAGAATATTTTTTTTTCTGCGATCGTTATGGAGTGTCCGCATTATTCTTTCTGTGGTCCTCCGACAATCGATTTTGAAGGTGCAACTTTCGTCAAATTGAAATCTCTGTAGGCAGTTTCTCCTCTTTTTGTTCTGCAATTTTTTATCGGTAACTTTCAAACGAAAAAAATTTACATGTTTCGAAAGTAACTTTTTGATGTTTATGCTATTTTCAAACTTCTTCTCTTTGAATTTCTTATTTGTAATTAATTTTAATTAGTCTTTATATATTGTTTATTACAACAATTTTCTGATATCTTGCAAATAGTTTCTAAGACTATACTACCTTTCCTTTTGTAAACAAATTGAATATATACAATAAAATAATGATGCGTAAAGCCTGAGTAAACCGAGGTAGAACCGAGTAAAGCTGGACTAATATACAACTTCTATAATCTGTTTTTTGATGTTTAATAGTAAAAACTTTTTATCTATGCCTGTCACAAAGTAATTGTCACATAAATAATTTACTAATAATTGCAAAACAACGTCATTGTGACCTATTTTGTTTTTTATCGTTGAGTTGCATACATTTTTTTACACTAACTCTTAGATTACACTATCTTTCTATTTGCAAATCCAATGAGAATATAGAAGAATATAACATTGGATAGGAGTTTTAATTAATTACTTTTAATCACTGTCTCACTTAAAAAACAAATCTATTGTTCTTACAGATTATTCAGTCTAAATCATGGTTTCAAATCAAAATAGGTATGCTAAATAAAACGTGTATTCATTAAGAAAGAAAATAAGTAAAGATTTGATTTATTGATGTGCGAGCGAAGATAAACATTCTTTCTTTCCTTTCTTTTTTGAATTCTCTTATTTGGCTTTTAATCAAAATTATAAAAGACATATCTAGTTTCTGATTTCTGAAAGAGGGTACAGAAGTAGCAATTATAGTGACTTGTCAACTAGACGATTTAATGAGATTAGTTTTCACAAGGGCTCTTGGTCTTCATTCTTGCAAAGAACTTCCAAAAGGGCAAATTTTACATATCTATTAGTAGGAGAAATAATGTTTTCATTTTGCCGAGCGGAAAGTAAAACTTCGTAATGATTATTTTCTAATATGTATTCGATGATTAAATCCTATGGTGAAATTTGGGTTTAAGAAATTTGATTGCTATTATAAGCACCCACAAACAGGGACGTACCATTGGGGCTAGATGCAAAGTCCCTCCTAGTTTTAATCTTCCACGATTTCTAGGAACCTCTAAC